>NW_026571299.1:9143379-9743379 GCF_026225935.1 Boleophthalmus pectinirostris
GTTTGAAATACATTGACATTTCTGTTTTAACATTATTTTAACTTTACAGGGTTAAAGGTTAAATCTCATATTACTGTTGCCTTTGTGTTTGTTGTAAAATTGTTTTGGGCTTGTCTTATTTTTGACAGTTCTAACCCTAACTCTTCTGACTCTTCTCATTGCAGATCTAAACTGTTTTACTAAACTTTTAAACTAGTCTTCACAGGTCCAGAGGCTGCTGCTGTTTACTGTGAGTATGTCTGCACGCACTTACTAACTCACTAACTCTGTACGAACACGGGCGGTGGGTCTAATCCAGCCACAGGGGGCGCTGTGTGTGTCCCTCTGTGCCAGTCCCCAGCCTGGATAAATGGAGAGGGTTGCTTCGGCGTAAAACCTGCCTCTTTTAGCCCGATCTTAAAGTGTCTTTTAGCCCGTCTTAAAATAATTTTTACTTTGTTTGGTGATATTTACTTGTGGTGAATATTTATCATAATATAATTTATCATCAGTTTTGTGTTTGTTTCTGAACAAAAGTTGATAAGAAAAGCACAAAAATAAAAGACGTAGTGGTTCTAAAAAGGAATATGTCTGTTATCTAAACTTTCAAATGCAGGGATCATACATGCATCTCAAATTTCGGACTTCTGGTCATCGCACAGTGCATACTGGGAAGGATCCTCCAAAAAAGTGAGCATCAAACTGCCATGTTTGTTTTCCCAGTGGGATGCGTCTATTGTCAAAGTCGATCTTTTCAAGTCTTTTGAACCATATCACTTTTGCTTGTGGTTCTGATATTGTCATATTTTAGTTCTGGGATTCGGACATTGTAATTGTGTGGTTGTTGGATGTCCTAATAGTGGAAAACGGCTCGAGAAATGGGCTTCGGAAAGTTTGCGAACTCCATTAATGCAAAAGTGAATCAGATCTGTGTGACTGCAAACTTCTGTTCAAACCGATCCCTCACTCAACCTCAGTTACGAATTTAAAAAGTCAACTCCAAAGCAAAAGGCACCAGCTGTTCACCAAGAAACACCTTCCACTGCAAAGCGACCAAGACGTGATGTTGCTGTAAAACCACAAGAACAAGAAAGTGCAGTTCAGTCTGTTTGTCTTCTGCACCTCTCACTTAACAAACGGTATTTTGCTTTGTTGACGCTCCACATACAAAATGTTCTCTGCAAACTCGGAATGATTTAGGCAGTGAAAAGTTTCCTTTTTCATCCTTCCTGTGGATCAATCCTGCCCAGCACCTTCACCTTTCACTATTTTTCAATTCCGTTGGGAAGGGAAACAGTTTGAATGGAGGTTTGCAGTCACACACATCTGATTCCCTTTTGCAGTTGTGGAGTTTGCAAACTTCCGAAGAGCATTTCTCGAGCCATTTTCCACTGTTAGGGCATCCAACAACCACACAATTAACGATGTCTGAATCCCAGAACTAAAATATGACAATATCAGAACCAGAAACAAAAGCGATATGGTTCAAAAGACTTGAAAAGATCGACTTTGACAATAAACGCATCCCACTGGGAAAACAAACATGGCGGTTTGATGGAGGATCCGTTCCAGTATGCACTGCACGAAGTCCACGTATTGAACCTATTGTGTAATTTTAGACACTCCCCTTTTTCACAGTACGGTTGCTCGGTAAAAGTTTGTATCTGCTGTCCGCGTTCAACCAGGAAATAAAATCAGAAATCTTCATAATAAATATAATTTCTTACATGCCATATGCACTTTAATATATTGACTGTACCAACTTAAATCTGTCTTTTATCTTGTAGCTTTAAAGTTATATTTATACGTTTGATTTAGTCAGTCATAACCTAAATGCCTCCTGCTGCTAGAATAAAAAGTACATCAGTAAACTATTCTGTAAATGTGTAAATATTGTAATGGTGAATAAACGTGTAATGCGTGTAGAATTTAGAAAGAAAAAAAAACAAAACATCTCAATCACGAAATGTGGGGAAATCTGACAGCTATACTTTTGAATTTTTGACTTTTGATTGAGTTTTACAGAGGAAAACCTAAGAACCAAGTCCCTCGTGTCACCCAGAGCAGTGGCGCCATCTGCTGGAGAAGAAATACAAGAACCAGACCTCCGGATTCACAATACTCAAACACTGAACAAACAGAAATTCCCGCTTACAAAATAACATTGCATTTTTATTATTATTATTTTTTTTTTTTGATGACTGTGACCAAATTTGTGATTTATTGAAATTTCAGATACATTTAAATTGCCTTTATGTAGAATTTATTATTACTATTTATATTTTTTACTCATTGGTATTCAGTGTTGGGGAGTAACAGATTACATGTATCGGAGTTATGTAATCAGAGTACAAATTATGAGTAACTGTATTCAGTTACAGTTACTGTTTCAGTGAGTGGTAATTGGATTACAGTTACTTTGTTGAAATAAATGGATTACATGGAGGTATTTTCCTGTTTTTCATTTTGGGCTATATTCCCCTTTTCTTTTCTTTTTTTTTGTGGTAATTCCACTCATTGTCGGAAACAAAACAAGGTCTAAAACCAGGTCTAAACTAGATCTAAACCAGGACTAAAACCAGATCTAAACTAGATCTAAACCAGGACTAAACTAGGACTAAACCAGGACTAAACTAGATGTAAACTAGATCTAAACTAGGTCTAAAACAGGACTAAAATAGGACTAAAACAGGATGTAACAGAACTAAACCATGCTGGGCGGATGTGTCTCCTCCTCTTCTATCAATAATATTTTTTATACAGTTAAGTAAAGTCTGGGCTTTTTATTTTCTTTTAGCAGACAAAACATCTTATATTACGATATCCTCACTTTTGCTTCTCTACAGCAAATCAAGTAATCCAGAGTATTCAGATTACGTTACTCACTTTGTAATCCATTAAATTACTTAAACTACATTTTGTGGTATGTAATCTGTAATCTGTAGGGGAATACATTTTAAAAGTCACCTTCCCAACACTGTTGGTATTATATCATCTTGTGATATGTGAGATGTTGTGTCCAAATAATTTTTTAATTTTAATAGTAGAAGTCGTATTTGTCAATTTTGCGTAATATGGAACCTTTAAATTTCCTATTTTCAGCCCCAGCCTTCCTCTCTTTTTTTTTATTTGAAATGTTTTACTATTTATGTGTTTTTAAGTGATATAACATGTTTTGCAAGTCACATAACAAAACTATCTTTCTCAAACTTGCTCCAGACCAAACTTGTTCCGACCGTTCACTCCCCTCGGCCAATCACGTGTCTCCGTCGCGGGGCGGGAGGTGCGCTCGTCCAATCAGAGCCCGCGCCGAGCCCCTTGGACCCGCCCCCCGGTACGAGCTGGTTTGAACGGGGCAGTGGTGGTGAAAACTCCGCTCCCGGGTCCAGGTCCCTCCCTCTCTACCTCTGTCCGCTGGTCAGGCTGCTGCTGCTGCTCTCCCTGCCCCGCTGCACACCTCCAAGAACCAACCATGTCCGACAAACTGCAATACAAAGTTGGTAAGTGCCGATTTTGTGCGGTTTTCCTCGAGCTAGCTGCGGCTAAAGTGGCTAAAATCTCATCCAAACGCAGCTTTACGTGTGGTAAAAGCATACGCATGGTTAAAAACATAACTCAAACACCACGAATGCAATCAAAACTATTATTTGAGCAAATCCTGTATTTATTTAGTTGTCAGTATCTTGCTAATGCTATATAAAATGCTATTAACTACCGTGTTTTCCTGTATTTTCTTGCTTTCACTTATTTTGAGCACGTTTTTTTCCGTGTTACAAATCGGGCAACGCGTTTCTTGCAAAATGGCGTTTAAATTTTAACTTTTATCCGTGCTTTTGCTCAAACTTTGACTCACGTTGTCAATGAATCGACATGTTACAGTCGGACGCACACGCCGCTGCAAGCATGGGCTGCTGAGCGATCCAAAATCCACCCTCGGCGTGTCTGGGGATTGTAGTTTTTTAACCACGGTGAAGTCCATAGGCGTTAATGTGTAGCGCGCTGTTTGCGGACTACATTTCCCGTGAGGCATAGCGGCTCTCGTTTCACACTTGACTGACAGGAGCAGATAAAGCTAGTAATCGACACTGTAGTAGTAAAATACACGTGGTGTGCTGCCAGAAGTAACTTAAGGATAAAATGTTGGATTTTATTCTTAAATTATGAGTAAAATTGCGAAATAATTTTATCTTATAGTAGCGTTAAATTATATAAAAACCTTTGGGTTCATCGTAGAATAAATCAATGCCTAAAATTTGGATTTGAAGATTAGAATACGATGTGGAATTTGCAGTTTGACCTGATTTATGGTTAATATTTCAGTCATTACTATCTAGCTCAAATTGTTTTTCTTTGTAAGCAAAAATAAACAGAAGTGAAATTTCAAAATGTTTTCAGGAGGCTGAAAGGTCCTAAAAGTCATATGATTTTAATATGACAAGTTTGTGGAACCAACGAGTTCAAAAGTTGAACATTTGCGGATCTTAAAGCCACAGTATGTAACTTTTTAGCATTTTATTTTCCTTCATTTGTTTGTTTTTTAGTTTAAAACATTGGAAAAACATGCGTACCGACTGTGAGCAGGCTTGAATTTCCACAAACCTGACTCTTTATTTGGCGGTGTCCTGCTTGTCTCCACGGGAATGTTCCTTTTGGCCATAATTTACCGCAGAATGGCATAAAACGAATCTGTCTCAATTGCGAATGTTCCGAAGTATGGTTTTAACTTTCTATTTCTATGATATCATGCAAGTAACACGTAATTTCCACACCCAGGGAGTTGTGTTATACCTTTTTTTTGAAGTAAGTTTGGGTATTTCTGCGTATCATTCACTTGCATACGCCTCTGCCGTCCATCTGAAATTATGACATGAGCTTGACCTTATTTAGTACAACTAGGATAACGATGACTTGCTCTGTTTGGTCAGTAAATATTGTGCATGCCAACCCTAATTTGGATGTATTGGTAATGGAAATGAATCAAATGGGATCGATATTTCAACAGTGCAGAGTTCAGACCAAAAGATTAAAGGTTTGGGATTTGGGGAGTGGCCGTATTTAAGCATTGTAAAACTGTATTTCCAGAAGATCGACCTGCTTCAGTGAGTCTTTGTTCCTTCAGTCTTAATCTCACGTATTTGGTCCTGTATGCTTAGGGTTTAGTCTGCAAGATAAAGTCAATTTGAGTGATCACGATTAGCGGATCACAATGAAAGCAGCTATTTGAACATGTTGTACTCTGCAAACAAAATGCCCTCTCCTGTTATGTTAAAAAAAAAAAAAGTCAACAATGTAGTTTAGACTTACACAAACATGTTTTAAATGAATGGGACTCTCTTGAATGCTAATGTTTCAACTCAAATGTGAATGTTCTATTATTATTTTTAACATAAATTAAAACTCTAATAAAGACGCTGGCCGGTCAGTTGCTACTAGACATTCATTCAAATGTCACAATAACAAATTTTGAAGTACAATTTACTAGGCCTGTAACGATAACAGATTTTGCTGGACGATTAATTGACCAAGAATTTATTGCGATAAACGATAATATTGACATTTTGAGACCAATTTCTACTAATATAATGACCATGGAATAAAAATGCAAACACATTCTCTCAATGATCAATAAACCTTACTTTTTAAATAACATTTAACATAGGAACTGTAAGACAAACAAAAACAATAGGCCTAAATAAAATAGACTTGTTAACATAAGAATAGCCTAATGTAGTCTGGCTCACAGCAAGGAGTTGTTAACAAAAATGCACTTGATTAAACCATTGCTGAACCAAACACAACCAAAACGACAATAAATAAAATGGATTATTAAGTCTCTGTCACAAAATTGCCCTTAAAAGTGATTTTAGTCATTGTCTTACATTGGAATATAGTGGCCTCTCTCTCTGTGGCTGCTGCTGTGGCTTCGTCATTTTGGTCATTTAAATGTTCGTATTAACCCTCGACACAGGATGCTGTTTCGCTATGAGGGAGCCTCTGTTCTGTCTGGTGTCGTGTCGGAGTCCTGTGGGATTTCAGTGGATTTCGGGATCTCCCGGAGGCTAGTTGTGTCACTCGGTTTGGGTTTATCGGCTGTTGGGGTTTGAGACATTTCTTCTCGTCGTTTGCATTTGCTGATAAACACAGCGGATGTTGGTTCAAGCGTCATGATGCTTCTTCAACGAGAGGAGTCAGACCGACAGAAGCGTTCTAACATTCACCCTCTCTGAGAGCGAGCGAGAGCGAGGAAAACAAACAAGCATGCAAATGGAATTTATCGTGTCCGGAAAAGTTATCGAGCTCGTTAAGTTATTGTACGATTATTGGTCGTTACAGGCCTACGATATGCGAAGTACGAGAGATGCGAAGTACCAGAGATAACTGAATGGGGATGAGACGAGACACAATTTTGATAAAACGAGACACAATTTTGACGAGATGAGACCAGACACGAGATTAGGTCCATGAGATTGAGACAAGATTTTCTCATAATCTATAACTTAAAACGTGTGATCCCATTTGCAGTTTTGGTCCAATATTTTTGTATTTAACTTTATTTTTTGTAATTGAAGACCTACTTTTGGAAACCACGGCCTTGTAAGAGATTTAATTTACCAATCCTTAAGTCTTTAATGTCCAATCTAAATGTAGACTAAATGGAAATAAATCTCACGAGATCTTGTCCCATCCTTGTTGCTGAAGTAAATCTAAACAATAATATAAACTGAAACTAATTTATGCCACTGACACAATAAGCAAACGAGCAGATTTAAACCACAAAAACTATTCCAAATGTGTAATATTTAAATAAAATCATGAGCTGTAATAAATAAACAGCAGAATCAAACACTTCAGTAGTTAATTTGCATCGGTAATAAGACGTAGAAGTCATTAATTCAACATATTACTTCTTAAATCTTACCATATTACCAAAAAACAACAAAACAAAAAATTTCTCATTAATGCAAAGAAAATGTACACACGGTAAATATTGTTCCAGATTTCTTCTATTGAGCGATAAGTCGATATAGTATAGTATAGATATAAGCACAATTCGTACACAAAGTAATTTTACAGAATAAGAAATGCATTAAAATCAACAATTCAAACCAATCGAAACATAAATAAAGGTCATAAAATTAAAATGGAGAGAGCTTTTAGCATGTGCCTGTTGTTCAAAGATCAGGTAAATGTAATTACTTAAAACAGTCCTGCCCCAAAGGCTTTTCTAGTCCATGTACCGACACTAAAACACAAGATGGAGGTGATAAGAGGCTCTCTGGTTTGGACACCGCAGATGAATTATACTGGTGATAAAAACAAATATTAAAGCAGCTATGTTTAGTGTTTGACATGGATTTAAAAATAAGTCTTGTGCTTATTTGCTTCATCTGTGGCCTAAGATCGATTTAACTGGTGATGCCGGTTTACATTGGAAGTTTAGGCCAAATCTGTCATACTTACTTTATGAATATTGGAAAAAAAAATAACTAAATGGTATCAAAGAACTTTTTTTTTTTTTTTAAATAAATAATAAATAAACAAATAAAAATGACTAACTCTTAAAAGTGGTCATGTCTGGATTATCTATGTGCAGTTTTTGGGCGCGTGAAATGGCCAGAATCAAATATTTTGTTTTATATAAATTTATTTTCCCTTCACAATATTCAGACAGTTTTATGACAATTTATCAGAAACGTCCTTAAATTGTGAGTATGGTTTAGGCTGAAGTATTGAACAAAATGTACAGCGGAAATATCATTTTATACTACTACTACTACAATACTACTACTACAACGAATACTACAACAATACTGCTATTGCTACAACTACGCCGCCGCCGGCACCACCACCCAGTGTTATAATGTTGCATAGGAAATCAGCTGCAAAGTCTATGGTTAAGTTAATCTATATACATATTAGAGCCCGACCGATATGGATTTTGTTGTGGCCGATATGAAACGGATATAATGGGAGTTGGAGCTGCCGATAGCCGATATATTCACCGATATATTTAGTGATGAAAAAATTCACTGTAAATCTTGAATTGTTTAAAAAACTTAGGTTTGGCTCTAGTGGATTCTAAATTGGGTTTATTTAGGCAACATTTATTGTTGTTCTGACTCTTTGCATCATATTTACATACAGTAGATTGGCCTAATGGCATTTTTGCATCACATTCTAGCTACTAGTGATGGGTATTCCAGTTTTTTTTTTTTTTTTTTTTTTTTTTTTTTTTTTTCGGAGAACCGGCTCTTTTGGCTCGGCTCACTAAAGCAGCTGGCTCTTTCGGCTCCCAAGCGACTCTTGAGATTGTTTTGTTGCAAGCAGGACTAAACCAGAACTGAACCAGGACTGAGTGTCGGGACTCGGTTTCGTATCTCTCTCCTGCACTCGAGCCCAAGATTAGTCCTGGTTTATTCATTTTATGCTGAACTGCAGCCAAATATGCACTTTTTTTTTATCCTATGCACACGCAGATTTCTGAAAGTTTCGTTTTCAGCCGCTGCTGCTGTCAAACTACGGGTCTACATGCAGCTTGAAGAGAAAAAATGAGAAAAAGAGAAAACACGGCTCCCTATAAGAAGCAGGCTCCCGTTGTTCGCTCTTAGAGCCGCTTCGATCGTGACCGACCCATAACTCCTAGCTAGTAAACTATCGCTATTAGCCTTTAGCCGTAAATGCTGCGCACCGTCTGCAGACAGACGTAATAAAACACAACTCCAGGTATGTTTTTGATGAAGTAACCACATTATAAAATGGAATAAAGCTCACAAGATTCACTTTTTCGTAATATGGGACCTTTTTAAAAACGCCATTGATTTCAAATTGCATAGCTGTGTATTTGACCAATAAAATGTCACTCGATTGTAATCAATGAATAGTAGTGAACCAGCGATCTGTTATCAGTTGCATTGAGTATTCATCCTCACGTTCTTCTGCTTTCTGCGGCGTCATAAACGACTTAAAAGAGTTAATCAACGGCTCACGGAAGATAACTCCAACCAAAGTCCAAGCTATCCACGCACACGGCGCTTCACCTCTGCCACAGAAAGCTCCCATTCAGACTCAAAAAAAGGAAAAAAAAAAAAAAACGAAAAAAACTAATCGAGTCATGCTGACACAGATCGTTTAAGTAAACAACATGATAATCCACATCGTGTATTTATTGTTTGAGCTGGATTTTCAAGAGCACTACTGTTATTTTTAAGGCGTGGCACTTGAATGACCTCTTGAAATGAATGGAAATTATGACTTTGCAATATGGAAAATCGATTTGAGCAGTTTCTTATTAATGAAGATAATTACTATACCAACTTGGCAATATACAAGCAATATTATGTACATTTTTTTTGCAATAGTTGGGAGTTTTTGGTTATTTTTTGGGTATATGATGCGATTTAAGGTGTAAAAGTTGGAATAAATAACTTCTGTGACTCATTCTACATCTACAATATTTAAAAAAAAGTATTTTTTTTGTTTGGTCATTAGTAAGAAACTTAAAACAATCACAAAATCAGTATAGGCCTGTCAAGATAATACTATAGCAACTTAGTAATATTGAATGTATATTTTCTTTGCAATATTGGGAAGTTTTTGGTTATTTTTTGGGTGTATAAGATTTAAGGTGTAAAAGTTGGAATAAATAACTTCTGTGACTCATTACAAATAAAAATTAAGGACTAAAATAGCTTTATTCTCCTGTTTTATGTATTGCAGTTCATGTTTTTCTTTCTTTATTATTATTATTTTTTTTAATAATAATAATATTGTAGATGTAGAATATTTTTTCTTTGGTCATTAGTAAGAAACTTAAAACAGTTACAAAATCACTATTGGCCTGCCAAGGTAATCACTATACCAACTTAACAATATTATGTACATTTTCTTTGCAATACTGGGAAGTTTTTGGTTATTTTTTTGGCTACATGAAAAGATTTAAGGTGTAAAATTTGGAATAAATTACTTTAATGACTCATTACAGATAAAAAATTAAGGACTTTAGTGCTTCATTCTCCTGTTTATGTATTATAGCTCATGATTTTCTTTTAATAATATTGTAGTAATTGTGTATTTTTTGTGTGGTTTGATACTGCTTTAGGGTTATCGTGTCAGTTTTATGAATGAATAAAAAGGGATGGGTCAAGATCTTGAGGCAAAATTTCAACAAAACTGTGCACACATGAGGAAAATGATCTTGAGATTTTTTTCCCCTAATTTTTTTCACATTTGTGTAAAAAAAGGGGGTTAACTTTGCTGAGTAACTCCTCTTGAGAAGCTGTTATTCCAAAAAGCAGAGCTAAAATGACACCAAAACTATAAATTATAATAAATAAAATAATTGTGAAGCCAATTTTTTTTTTTTTTATCTGAATGACAGTTGTTAAAAATTAGATCAAAATCTCGTCTTGTCTCATTCTCGTGGACAGAATCATGACGTGTTTCAGCCGTGGGGAAAAAAAATAAAAATTACAAATTCTTTTACTCATTTAAAGGTGCACTATGTAACTTTTTGGTTGGGCGTCCGTCACCTCCTTGTTTCTTTGGAGATGTTTTACTTTACATTTATTCAATTCCAGGTGGTTTTATAGCTCAAAAATACTCAAAAAAACAAACATTCTGACTGTGAGCGGGGTCGCCTCTCCGCAGATCTGACCTGTAACTTGGTCTGTTTTGGTCTCCATGAAGATGGAAAGGTTAAATGCCATACTGTGAAACATTCCAGGCAAAGCAATAACAATTTCGATAAAGAAAAGCATTTGTCAGACCCTCCACCGCCGCAAAACTTACACAATGCACCTTTTTAAACAATTATTGTGACAGGCCTAGATCAGTCTTGGGAAAATATTTATTTACAAATTCTTACACAAAAATAGTCAATGATCAATGTGCGGTCACCTATTCACGGCAGCAACATTTAATCTTTAGTCAAACTCTCGAAATTAAAGGTGTATTGCGTAACATTTTTAGGTAGAAGGTCCACTATTTGTTTGTTTCCATGGTGAAATCCTTGAATGTTGCTTTGCCAGAACGTTCCACAGTTTGGCATTCGACTTTTCGATCTCGATGGAGACGAGTGATGCCTCCAGACCAAGTTACGGGTCAGATTTGCGGAGAGGCAAGCCCGCTCTCGACTAAGACTGCATTTAAACGTATATTTTCAGTGTATAAAAACTGAAATTGAATAAATGTTGGATGGATTCAGTAGTGTAACCTCAGTTGGAAGAGATGCACAGTGCACGTTTTAAGGAAGGTCTTTTAATGTGCTGCTCCTTGAGGCGTTGCAGCCCCCCCTTGTGGTGGTGCTGTGTCATTAGGAGCACAGAGAGACGGTGGAGGTCTGCACTGGGACTCTGTCTGAAGAGAGATCTCAGAGTGAAATCGACACCAACAAACAACATCGAGGAAGCTTTTAAAGGAATATTATATTAGAAGATACACATGTTAAAGGTGCATTGTGTAACTTTTCTGGTGCAGGGTCCATCAAACGCTTTTCTCCATGGACATATTATTGCTTTGTCGGGAATGTTTCACAGTATGGCATTAAACCTTTCCAGACCAAACTAGTACAGGCCCCATCCACACTATTCGGATGCAGTGTTCGTCCACACTAATCTGATGGAAAACGGCTCCAGAGACGGAACGATCTGGTGCCGCCAGCTCCCACGAATTCATCTGAGTACAGATCTGGTCCGGCACTGTGTGGACGCCTGAAAACACTGATTCGCTGATGTAGGAGCTTTTATTTGCGTTCTTATTGGACCATGTCACTGTGACCTGCGTCTTTCTGATTCCCTGGTTTGTGACGTCGGTCATGTGACGCTATTTCGGAAAACAGTTTAAACAAACCATAGAGAAACGAGAATCAGTGGAGCTAGAACAACTATGCTTATCTTTAAAATCCAGTGTTATGTTCAGTACCAACTGAATCTCGTCGTCGATTCACAAAAATACTTTTAATGCTTGCCATCTTCCTTGGCTCAAATTAGCTGCTGCACCTTCAGACTTGATGCTCCACTTGTTTTTACCGCCCACGTGATATCCTAACTTCGTGACACCAGCCTAGTTATGTGACTAGCGTTTCAGGCGGTTTCGTGTTAACTTTATGGATAAGGAAGGCTTTGATTGCGACACAGAAACGACGTGTCTGGACTGGATTCTGTGCTCTCAGAATGTCATGTTTAATGTGATTAGGCCTACCTACTGTCTTTTAAATATGACTGTAAAGCGGCAAAATAACAGTAATTGTAGCCAAAATAAACCCAACTTAAAATCTAATAGAGCCAGACCTAAATTTTATAATCACTTGAATATTTACAGTGAATTATTACGTTATTAAATATATCAGCTATTGTATCGATTATGGGCACCTCCAACTCCCCTTTTATCTGTATCATGTCTGTTCTTAAAAAATCCATATTGGTCGGGCCCTACTCTGCAGCTCAGTGAAGGAATTCTGGAGAATCCGTGTATCATTCGTTTATTCGTTTTTCGATATAAAACCAAAAATAAGAAAATGAAAAAACAACAGTTTTCTTCATTATTTGTCTCCAAAACCAAAATGAAAAAACAGATGATTTGTTTTTTTCAGTTTTCGATTTTGTGTTTAAATGAAAAAAAAAACGGATAATGGCCCGTGACTGCGATGCTGGACTTTTGCGCTGCATACGGACTGAACCAGGACTGATCCAGGTCCGGGACTGAGACCGGAGGGACTGAGACCGGAGGGACTGAGACCGGAGGGACTGAGACCGGAGGGACTGAGACCGGAGGGACTGAGACCGGAGGGACTGAGACCGGAGGGACTGAGACCACGGCAGGGTCAGAGCTTGAAGCTGAGGCTCGGACCCTGCAGAGGCTCTGGTCCCGTTCTGGTCCCGGTCTCAGTCCCGCTCTGGTCTCGGACCTGGATCAGTCCTGGTTCAGTCTGTATGCAGCGCAAAAGTCCGGCATCGCAGTCACGGAAGTCACGTAAATGGAAAATGGCTGTTCTTTGCGTTTTTCATTCTTCATTTAAACACAAAATCAAAAACTGAAAAAATGAATCATTAACAGTTTTTTTTTCATTTTGGTTTTGGAGACAAATAAAGAAGAAAACTGTTGTTTTTTCCATTTTCTTATTTTTGGTTTTATATTGAAAAACGAATGATACATGGGTTCTGGAGGTTCTGAACTTTCACATGTATTCTATCTGCAGGTTAAGGCTCTGGAAACACAGGGTCAGTTGTGAGGCTTGTACATTTTCTACACTGTAAGAGCAGGCTACATACAGATCCATTTAACTAATTGATTTTCATCTTTATATTACTGTAAGAAACAAATCATTTTCTTAAAGGACATTAGTTGTACATAAAAGATAATGTCTAGAAATTTTTTTTATTACATTACGTTATTATATCCACACACCTGCCTGACCTGTCCCCCCTCTGTCCCCCACAGCCGACATCAGCCTGGCTGAATGGGGGCGCAAGGCCATCGACATCGCCGAGAACGAGATGCCCGGCCTGATGAAGATGAGGGAGCTGTACGGCGAGTCCAAGCCCCTGAAGGGAGCTCGTATCGCCGGCTGCCTCCACATGACCCTGCAGACCGCCGTGCTCATCGAGACCCTCACCGCTCTGGGGGCCGAGGTACGAGCGTAGTTCAGTTGGACTAAATCTTCAGAAGTACACGACTGGAAACTCTGATCTATGTTTGTGTTAGTGTTTCCTTGTCACAAACAGACCTGGAGTTTGTGTTTTGTTTGATTCACACATATTTAACACACAAACTCTGCATATTTAGGAGTTCTCTCAAGCAAAAAAACACTACGTTCGACAAGAGAGAAGGCAGAGTCAGATGAAATTAAATGTATGTCATGCATTTTATAAAATCAGAGACCAGGAACTGACATTTCACGTTGAAAGGCAAATTATAGTAATAACAATAGAACAGAGAACAACAGACGGTTAATGTCACATATGAACAGTTCTTCAGATTAAACTATAACATAAACAACAGAACAACTTTACCAAACTCTCCGTCTCACTCCATTCAGTTCTTCATCCTCGGTGCCGCTTCCTCTTCGATGTAGCTGTCGTCGGACTCTGCATCAGTTCCAGTTAGAATTAGGGGTGTGCAAAAATATCAAAATATCGATATATCGTATCGTTGAATGTGATGATACAGTATCGATATCCTGGGCTGCTGAATCGATACATCTCCAACAGTATTTTTTGATATATTTTACCAAATTATTTTGTTACAGTTACAGTTTTATTGTTTGTTTAGAGGAAGGAAACTCATTTATGCGACATATTTGACATTTTGATGATTAAAATGTTTGTGTTTCATATAAAGTTTGCACAAGAAGTGGTTTAACAAAAACTTTTTGTCTTACAGCCATGATTTAGCCTTTAATTTTTTATTGAACCGTATCGAATCGATTTGAAATATATCGTATCGAATCAAAAGTGCACTGTATGGAGATATGTATCGTATCGTGGCCTCTGTATTGAGGTATGTATCGTATCAGCAACTTCTTAATGATACTCAGCCCTAGTTAGAATTATTCCGGCCTTTCTGAATCCCGACAGGATGTTTTTTGTTGTTACTGAAGTCCAGGCTTTGTCCATCCATCCAGTGACTTCCAGGAAAGTTTCATGGTGCATCCTCCCAATTGTCGTGAAGCTGTCCTCTCCATCCCCGCTTTCCTCCAAGTTTCTCGCTCACTCCAGACTTTCTTTCTGCTGCACGATTACAGTTTTTGGCTGAATATTTCACTACTTATAGCAGGACACATACAGGAGACATGAGCAGTAGAGTGAAGTGACAGTGGTACAGGAGGAACAGGAGCAGCAGATATTGACACACAAGACTAGAACCTCTCGTGGCTATCAGTCTGAAAATTTTAATATGTAGACTAGGGATGGGCATGATTAGTCGATTAATCGATAATTGATCATTAAGAATTTCATCGATTATGTTAATTTTAATTGACAAACCGAATGTAGGTTGTTGTGTGTAGTGTGACCAAACAGGTCTGTACATGTGTCTCTGCATCAGAAGGAGCGAGACACAAACATTCGGTCAGTCTGCAACGTACCGAAGCACAAATGTGTATTTAACGAAGACTTGTACAAGAAATTCCACGCTTTCCGTTGTGTCCGGGACAAGTGTGAGTCCGTGTGCACAGTGTACAAAGCAGGCACATATGTTTCAGTGTCCAGTGGGAAAAAGTTTTGCCAGGTGAGAGAAGCACAATGTCGATGACGAGTCCCCACCTCCCTCCCCCCGTACAGTGTCCTGGTTTTGACAAACGCAAATATGATCACACTAACCTGTATTCACTGAGTCATGTCTTTTAATCCGACAGAAGACACAAGAGCTGTAGTTTTATCTTCGCTTAGTTTATGCAAATTAGCGATGCGGTTTTAAGTTTCGTTTCTGTGAGAGTTGCGCAAAACTGCATTAAACACATTATAATGTCAAACGGGCTGATGTGGCTCTAGAGTCGTTACGGTTTATATGTCGTAAAGTTGAATTTATTTATGCAGATTAGTAGTGCAGATAGTAATAATAATGATGATCATTTTAATATAATGATTAATCGATAATCGATCGTTAATTCTTCCGACGATCGATTTAGAAAATTTCATTGAATGCCCATCCCTAATATAGAGACCACCCAAACCATGAAAAAAAAGTGCCAGTTATAGTCCGAAAAATACGGTAACCCAAGTTTTAAGTTCAGCTGGAAGCATGTTTGAGTTTATTTGCTGTGAAGATCGGGCAAAATAATACAACCCCTATGACGAAAGCGGCCCACTGTAACTTCCGGAATAAGGTGAATAAACTCCCAGATTCCAGGTGACGGGGATCGCTGGTTTGTTTGCCTTGAACTCCTCACTCAGGGTCTTATCTGAGTCAGTTTGGGCAGGAACAGACCGGTCCCCTCTGCTCCCTAAATACACTTTAAATACTCCATGTTTACCTGGGAAATAGTGGGTGAGGGACGGCGTTTAAACAGATCTCATTGAAGTAGTTCAAAACATGTTTTAAACAAGGCTTCTATTGGTCTGCAAATAGTCGTAGTAGTTGAAAGTAAGTAGCTCTAAGAAAGAACTGTGTATTTTAAGATTAGACCAGTTAAAAAGTACATCCAAATCGAGTCATGCGTCAACAAGGTTATCTAAATTTGGGCAAATGTACGACTAAAATACAGTGTTGAGTCATGCTCTTGTACTAAAACATAGTTGATGTGGATGGGACAAGATCTCGAGCCACAAGATCGTGCACACGTGAGGAAATTAATCTTGTGAGGCTGTTTTCCATTTAGTTTACGCTTAGATTGGACTTAGAAGGGTTAAGGGCTTGAAAATGACATCTGTTGTGGATCTGTGGTTCCAAAAATAAGGTCTACAGCAGGGGTGTCCAAACTTTTTTCATCAAGGGCCACATATCTAAACACAGATGAAGCAGAGGGCCGATCAAGGGCTGTAGACTGATGCTCAGTACAGGGAATAATTCAAATATGTGCATGTTTAACATGTTAGAATGAGCCATCAGTCTTTATTCACGCTGAGATCCTTAAAACCACAGTCTAAATATTAAATATTAGCTTTATCAAAGTAGATTTTCAAAAAACTTGCAGTAAAAAAGTATTTTTTAATTGATACAAGGTCATTTGGGTAAATTTACCTGGAAGTCTGAGGGCCAAGAAAAATTTGTCTGAGGGCCGCATTTGGACCCCGGGCCATAGTTTGGACATGCCTGGTCTACAGTGTTGCCCACAGACCAAGTAGACAGTGTTTTTATAAATCTATCTCCATCTGATTAATGTTCATAAAATATGTTCTAAAATGTTCTAAAATAAGCCAAACAACCTGTACTGCACTGAAACACTTACTCCTGCGCTCCTTTTATTATGCAAAACTTCAGCCTTCTGTGTGGAACCTGTAGCATAAATTTAGTGAGTCGGGAAGAAAGTTGGGACATTATTTTAATATTAACTTGAGGTCCGAGTTGCTCTTGGGTTGGTTGGAAACATCGGGCCAGTGCAAGTGTTTTGTAAGTCTATGTATGGGAAACACTGGTCTACTACTATTACAACAAAAATATTAAATTAGAGAATGTTAGGCCAAAGCTGCGAACAGAATCGGACATTTATTTTAAGTAATGTCAAAATCTCCGTCTCATTTTTGTGGAAATAATCTTTTGTCTCGAGTTATCTTGGGGAAATTGTCTCGTCCCATCCCTAATAATTGACATAAATATTTAAAATTGTACTAAAAATTTAGCATTTTTTGGGGAAGGTAAATTTCACCTACCATTGAGATATTTTTGCTTTGCCTGGAATTTTTCGCATTAAGATATTAAACTTATTTATTTCCATGGAAACAAGCACCAAGCCAATTTACAGGTCCGATTTGTGGAGAGGTGGTCTGATTACAGGACAATGCGTATTTTTCAAGGTTTTGTTTTATTGTAAGAACATCCTATAATTAAATAAAAAAGCTAGTTTAATGCCATACTGTGGGACATTCCAAAACCTGGTGCTGGACCCTTACTACAAAAGTTACACGGTGCATCTTTAATGGTTTGACGCTCGGCTCAGACATGACAAACACGTGCCTCGTCTCGTTTCTCTTTCCACGCTTCCTTCTCCTCGATTCCTCTTCTCGATTCTGCAGGAAATGGGTGAGGAAGTGAGGAGAGAGGATCTAAACTCCTCACTGAGACCAATAAAGTTTGATTTTATTTATTTTTTTCCTCCAACGTCTGCTCCTGAAGGTTCCCTCTTGTTTACTCCTTTGATTGACAGCGGTTCGAGGAGAGGAATCGAGGAGAAGGAAGCAAGGAAAGAGAATTGTTAGCGGCCAATGTAATACTGAAGTGCTCCTTGAGGCGTTGCAGCCCCCCCTTGTGGTGGTGCTGTGTCATTAGGAGCGCAGAGAGACGGTGGAGGTCTGCACTGGGACTCTGACTGAAGAGAGATCTCAGAGTGAAATCGACACCAACAAATTAATCTTTTTAGAAACTGAATATAAGACAATTTAACTTAAAACAAGAGAATTAGGCTACGTTCAGACTGCAGGGCTTAATGCTCAGTTCCGATTTTTTTGTGAAATCCGATGTTTTTGCGAGGTCGTTCACATTTCCAATTAAATGCGACTTGTCTGTGACTTCAGTGTGAACGGTAAACGGCCCGAAAGTGTCCCGCATGCGCACTGGAGACACGATGACGTCAACCCCATGCGTCAACCGCAGCGATCGTGCTCTGTGTTTACGGAAGTTGTCCAAATATGGTCGCGAGCATTGAGCACCTGGCGATTTTACAGTTCCGGTTTCCGCCTGCTTCAGCGCAGAATAGTGACGTTTGTCGATTGTTGATGACGTGTAGGTCGGATGGATGCGCTTTGGCCGTTCAGACTGAAGTCGCATGTCAAAAGATCGGATATGTATCGGATTCAGGACCACATATCCAAGTGTGCTGGGTCGCATTTGAAAAATTCGGATCTGTGCCGTTCAGACTGTCATTAAAAGATCGGATACAGGTCACATAGAAGCCAAAAAATCGGATTTGGGTCACTTCAGGCTGCAGTCTGAACGCAGCCTTAGACTGTATTGCTATTTAGAACAGATTAACTACTATTTCTGTTACATAAAGTCATTTTAAAGTACCTTTTTACTGCCTTAAAACATGAAAAACTGTTCATTATTATTTGTAGTGATCCAAAGTTTACCCCTCACTTAAAAAATGCTCTGTTCCATCTTGTGATAACTTGAAGATTACAGCTTCATGACAAGCGCTTCCTGCATTATCACACGACATCACAAGGTGGAACAGTGTTTTCCCTTTGAGAGAAGAAGTCCATCTAAATATGCAGTGTTTGTGTGTCGAAGATGCACTGCGCAACTTTTCTGGTGGCGGGTCCGGCACCTGTTTGTCTCCATGGAGAAGTTATTGCTTTGCCTTGAATGTTCCGTTAAACGCATTTATTCATTACGGGTGTTTTTATTGCTCAAAAATACAATAATTCTCTCAGTGAATGGGGGCGACCCTCCACAGAGCTGACCTGTCATTGCTTTGTCTAGAATGTTCCTCAGTAATCATCTCCGTGCAGACGAGCAGGTGACGGACTCGGAAAAGAAAAGTTGCGCGATGCACCTTTTTTTTTTTTTTTTTTTTTTTTTTAAGTGTGAATGAAGCAAAACGCAACTGGTAATGATGTTTCCTCATCAAAAACATACTAGCATAGATCAAAAAATGGTATAATATGAGCCCTTTAAGACCAGATCAGAGTTTTGCCATCACAACGATAACAACTAGCATGCTCACCGTGCACTTCCAGATTCCCCGACATGCAGACAGCACACAGCAGACTTATACTTAGCTGTATCTTAGCCGTATATTGTTCCTGTTTTTAAGTTTTGAGTACAGAGATGTGCATTTTTTTGAGAATGTGTAGTCTCAAAAAGCAGAGCTACAGTGACAGCAGAAATATTTAATAAAGTAAATTGTGAAAAAATTAGAAACTGAATTGCACAATGTATTTATTTTAGCCTAAATATAAAAAAAAAAAAAACTCTCTCGTCTTGTGGAAATTGTCCCATCCCTAAATACTAACCCTTTTTAAATGCAGTGTTTTTGGGCCCTGATGTTTTAAATGACAAAGTTTCATAATACGTACATTTTTTCTTGTGTCGATTCACAGGTGCAGTGGTCCAGCTGTAACATCTTCTCCACTCAGGACCACGCTGCAGCTGCCATCGCCAAATCTGGAGTCCCAGGTAATCTTCATCTGACCGGATTAATGCATCTTTAATCTCACCGCTATAAGAATTTACTCCTATTAGTCTTAATTAGCACTCAGGCTCAGAAAGTGGGTTATATAAGTCTACATGTGAAGTACCAACCAGTTTTAGATTATCTGGTTGCAGTCCTTGTGTAACGAGATGGATTTTTACGTAATTTTAACTATTTTAGAAAAACATGAATGAACAGTAACAACGTATGTCTTTGTAATGTTATATTTGCTTTATACAATTTTTACTGGCTGTTATCTGCACAGCCTTGAATTCAATTATTACTGTATTCTATTCAGTTCACAGAATTGTTATCAAAATACAATTAAAGACACTGTACCTGATTTTTTTGTTTTTTTGTTTGTTTCTGTGGAAAACCACTGGGACAACTTTTCTGAATGTAAAAATGCCAGTGTTTTTTCTTGTGGTTTAGCCTAGAAGTGATTATTTTTCAAAGTCAGTAGACATTAAAGTGGTATTTCTAGTAGTAGTAGTAGTAGTAGGTATTAAATACTGCTCCTTGAGGCGTTGCAGCCCCCCCTTGTGGTGGTGCTGTGTCATTAGGAGCACAGAGAGACGGTGGAGGTCTGCACTGGGACTCTGTCTGAAGAGAGATCTCAGAGTGAAATCGACACCAACAAAATATTCTAACCACAGTGATTTCCTTACAGCTTTTCCCCTTTGACTTTCCTAAACTCCACACTTTGTTGTTTGTTGTCGTCGTACAGTTTACGCGTGGAAAGGAGAGACCGATGAGGAGTACGTGTGGTGCATTGAGCAGACCATTTACTTCAGGGATGGGCAGCCCCTCAACATGATCCTGGACGACGGAGGAGACCTCACCAACCTGGTGCACACCAAGTACCAACAACTACTCCCAGGTACCACTACTGCTATTACTAATACTTAGGGGTGTGCAGAAATCTCAAAATATTGATATATTGCATTGTTTAATGTGATGGTACAGTATCGATATATTGCCAGGAGTATTTTTTGGTATATTTTACTAAATTATTTTGTTAGAGTGCTACAGTTTTGTTGCTTGTTTAGTCACTGTTTTGATGATTAAAATGTTTGTTTCATATAAACTTCGCAAAAGATGTGGTTTAACAAAGATTTTTAGTATCACAGCCATGATTTAGACATTATTTTTTATTGAATTGTATCAAATCGAAAGTGCACTGGATTGAGTTATGTATTGTATCATGGCCTATGTATTGTATTGACAACTTCTTAATGATACTACTAATACTACAACTACAGCTGGTGTTATTACTAGGGCTTTTGATGTGTTCATGCGATTAATCAAAACGCATTGTCACATTTAATTATCAATTATTGTTAATTAATCCTTCGGCCCGTTTTGCCCAAAGAGACACACAAGGCAGGCTGGAGGACTCGCCTGAAGGAGTAACTACGCTTATAAACCTGTTATAAACCTGTTTTTGGTCAAGTATTATTGTTTCCCGCAGAAAGTTGGTTAGACAAGGCACAGAGAAGAAGTGAGGGGTACGGGGGGATTTGTGAAATTATTAAATAAGAACGTTTTCATGAAAAGAGAGGGAAAAAAAGCCCTACTTTAAATTAGAAAGTCTCATAAAAGAAATTTTGTTTTGTAATATGAGTAATAGTTTGGGATACTTCGTGGGTCGCGGTCAAACTACTCCAAACAACTTGGTATAACTACAAATGTCATTACTAGTATTACAAACCCAGTACAACATGAGTACCCCTCTACTACTAAGTATTTTTTACATGAATTAACTGAAAATATTCTAAAAATGTGCACTTTTGTACAGGAACAAACTCAAGAGTTCATTGTAAATGTTATTTTCAACATCCAAATAAATAGCCAACTTAATAAAAATGTAGTAACAGTATTCAACCACTAGATGGAGACATTGACTTGAAACTACTCATCTAAATTTTGCTGGAATTTTGCTGGATTGAGAAATATAGCTTTATTTATATTTGTTAAATCTACAGAATAATTGTTTACAGACATAGAGCCAAAAATGGAAATGAATTAGTGCAGTTGGATTCAATAAAAGCCTCATACAAATCTCCATGTAGCAGTTTTATTGCATAGAGCTGTTTTAAGATTTTACCATAGTGCTCCTTGAGGCGTTGCAGCCCCCCCTTGTGGTGGTGCTGTGTCATTAGGAGCGCAGAGAGACGGTGGAGGTCTGCACTGGGACTCTGTCTGAAGAGAGATCTCAGAGTGAAATCGACACCAACAAAACGCAAAATTTAAAACGATATTTGTAACTAAATGACAAAACGCAAACGCTGTGATCTGAATCTTATATTAAAGCTGCAGTGTGTAACTTTTCTGGAGGAAGGCTCGTAAAATACAGTACTTTTCACCATGGAGATGTTATTGCTTTGTCTGGAATGTTTCACAGTATGGCATTAAGCTTTTCTATCTTCATGGAGACCAAACCAGGCAAAGTTACAGGTCAGATCTGTGGAGTGGCAACCCCACTTCTAGTCAAAATACCGGTTTTTCTCAGCATTTTTGAGCTATAAAACCACTTGTAATTGAATAAATGTAAGTTGGAGCTGTTTAATGTCATACTGTGGAACATTCCAGGTTGACCAGTTGCTCATAGAAACAACCAGGTGACAGACCCTCCAATAGAAAAGTTACACAATGCACCTTTTAAACCGTGAAGCAGCTATGAAAGATTCAAACAAGTATTTTTTAAATGTTGGCCTAAATGTTATCAGATTTTCAAGGTTATTCACACTTTGCCTTTGTTTTGTCGGCTCGAATCTTTTTTTTTTTTAGCTCATATTTTTGATGGATTGGACTAAATGTTGCTCTTTTAAACGTTTTGAGGAATCCGTGGCGTGTCTGAGGAGACCACGACCGGAGTCCACAACCTGTACAAGATGATGAAGACCGGAGACCTGAAGATCCCGGCCATCAACGTCAACGACTCCGTGACCAAGGTGCTTTTTACAGACAGTTATTTTTAAAATCATCCACAGCAGCTTTTACGTTTTTTTACGGCTTTTAAAAACCTTTGCAGATTAATCCTAGAGCAGATGTGGAGTTGGGGTAGAACAGACACTTGGTTGGGGGTCCGTCACCTTCTTGTTTTTATGATTATGTGATTGCTCTGTCTGGAATGTTCCACAGTATCACATTAGACTGCTCTACTTTACATTGTTTTTTATTACAGGTGGTTTTATAGCGCAAAAATACCTAGAAAAACAGGCATTCTCACTGTGAGCTGGGATAACTCTCCACAGATCTGACCTGCAAAGTTTGTCTGGTTTGGTCTCCAAGAAAATAAAAAATGAATGGCATACTGTGTAACCATTTTTACTCCTACTTATGTATACAACAGAAGGGTACCTTTTTACTGTTTTTGAAAAAATTACTGTTTTATACTTCTACTTGAGCAGTGGTATTTTGAAGTGCTTGAGTACAACTTTTGTTTTTTGTTCTGTCCAAATAATTTCATATATTAATCACATTTGAAAACTCCCAGCTCCTCGCCTCATTTAATATTTACCTGTCTGTCTAATAAGCCTAGTAAAATGTAATGAAATGTTATCTTTATTTATTTATTTTTGGCCATATAACAGGTTTACTCATATGCTTTATTATTAAAATGTCACTAAAAATAGTCACAAAAAGTTATTCTGTCTGGGTATTAAGTCCTATAATAATACATAACACTAGTATAGACACTTGCGTCACACAATTCAAAACAGACAAAACACAAATGAAGAACCAGAAATAAATTGGATGCAGTTAAAGGCAGTTTTGAATAGCTGACCGTGTACTGTTCCCATGTAATTTTAGTCGTATATTTAGTCCTGACTCTGTGCTCTCCCCGTGTGTTTTCAGAGTAAGTTTGATAACCTGTACGGCTGTCGCGAGTCCCTGATCGACGGCATCAAGAGGGCCACAGACGTCATGATCGCCGGGAAGGTCGCCGTGGTAGCCGGGTACGGAGACGTGGGCAAAGGCTGCGTGCAGGCCCTCAGGGGGTTCGGCGCCAGGGTCATCGTCACCGAGATCGACCCCATCAACGCTCTGCAGGCCGCCATGGAGGGTGAGACGCTGTGGCTGAGTTTGACACAACATCATCACAATATTCTGTAGCAAAAGGTTTGGCTTGCAGAGTACCACCGGATCAAAACCAGGTCTATAACAGGACTATACCAGGTCTTAAAGTGGACTACATTAATTCCACTGTAGTTCTACATAAGAAATTATCCAAAGGAGGGCAAAAAATAGGTAAAATGAACTGTAATTTAGGCAAACCCACAACCTAAAGAGCTGTCCCAGTGTCACCTGAAGGAGCGCAACACCACAAACTGAGAAGCACACTGATCTACCGGACAGTAATTTATAATACTGGCAGTGCGATTCCTGCTCTAACCCAGGGTTCCCATGGTCATAGAAATCCTGGGAAAGTTATGGAAATTGAAAATGCCATTTTCCAGGCCTGGAAAAGTCATGGAATTTTAGTATCTTTCACGCAACTACAGTGTTCTGTTAAGTTCTCATTAGACTATTATGATTATTTCCAAACAAATGTATTTCTTATTTATTTGTAAAGGGACAGCACATATTAATGAACATTAAAAATGTAAGTATGTAAAGATTATAGCCAGCATGGCCAATTTCCATCTTCAGTCCCTCAGCAGGTTGATGTAAAATCATCTACAGGACGAGGAAAAGTACAGCAAGAATCACACAAAAGTACATAACACCAGCACCCTCTCTCTATATATATAAATTAAATTTCAATCAGTTCATTTAAATGCGCCTTTTGTTTAAAAGGGACGACAATAAATGCACTGACAGTATTTTGAATGTTAAAAAACTATAATATCAAACCATAAAGCTCGGGTCTCTAACCTTTTTCCTCAAGTGAGCTACTTTTACAAAATGAAAATGCCAAAGAGCTCCTCTTCTTAGCGGTCAAAAGAAATTGAGTAAATTTAAGAGCCACTGCCTTAGATGGGGCACAGTTAGATGTTTATACGTTTATAGAGTTGGCGGCAGTAGCTCGGTTTGTAGAGCATTCGCCCACTGATCTGAAGGTTGGTGGTTTGATTCCAGCTCTCGACATAAACATCACAGGTTGAGCGGTCAGATCCACTGACCCACAGGTTGGCTGGTGTGATTCCAGCTCCCACAGATGAATGCTGTCGTTGTGTCCTTGGGCAAGACACTTAACCCACCTTGCCCACAGTGTCTGTGTACACTGGTGTGTGAATGTGTGAGTGGTTCCTTGAGTCCCTTGAAGGTGGAAAAGCGCTATAGAAAAATGTGACCATTTACCATGTAGTGCACAATGTTAAATATCAAATTATACATTTACAATGGTAATAGCCTTTTAATCAGTCCAATTTTAGTTATTCACCTCAATACATATAATTCAGAAATCCCTGAGTGGAAAGGGTTAACATTTCATAATTAGCCCTAAATGTGTGATCAATTCTACACATGTAGGTGCTGTAAAGTCATGAAAAATTCACTTTAGGTCATGGAAAAGTGTTGAAATTTTGTCAGTGAAAAAGACTGGGAACCCCGATGAATGCTGTCTCTGTGTCCTTGGGCAAGATACTTAACCCGCCTCGCCCCTTTATCTGTGTACACTGGTGTATGAATGTGCGTGAATGGGAGAGTGGTTCAGATGTATAAAAGCTGAGACCACCGTCAACATTTCATTAGTAAACACACGTACTAACAGAAACAGATGTTTGGTAGGGTTTTTGTTACTGCAGCCCATGCGACACAGTGTATTTGGTTATTAACAGTGAAAGCCAGCTTGCTGTAATAAATAATTGTTCAGCATCCAGATTTTTGTACGGACAATGATGTTGATGATGAAGTTAGGCAAACATTTCATCTTTAATGTTATATTTTAGTTTCTGAATCAACGTGTAAAGGCTCGTCATACTGATCATATTGTTTCTAAGGTGGAAAAGTGCTCTATAAAAATGTGACTTTTTAATATTTGTCTGTCTGTAGGTTATGAGGTGACCACAATGGATGAGGCCTGCAAAGAGGGAAACATTTTTGTGACCACCACCGGCTGTGAAGACATCATCCTGGGACAGTGAGTCATGTTTGGAGCTTTTAACAATACTCCTTTCCCCTCCTCAAAAACATATGTAGAGTTGTACATTTACTTTAATCCATTAGTTTAAAGTCGTCTTCTCTGAGAACTCAGAAATGCGGTTTGGATTTTTACCTGTGACGAAACAATCCAGGCAAAATGCAGACTTATCCTGTGGACTTTTTAAGACTGTAAACTATCATCAGACAGCAGAAGGAGCTCCAACACCTACATTTTTAAAGTGTTTTCCAAATATAGACATTTTTACCTGGTCCCCGAAGGGTTGACCAGGTTTTGTGTTCACCCTGTGTGTCTGTCCACCTGCGATAATTCCACCATTTATGAACCGACTGTCACCAAATTTGGTACGTGGGTCAAGCCCCCGTGCCCGATGCTGCTGCTGCTGCTGCTGCTGAAAAAAAAAAAAAGTTTGGTGACGATGCGAGGTCGTTTGAGGTCACACGGGTCAATTAAAATGTCACGCCATTATAAAGGATTGGCAATGTCTGCAATTTCTGAACCATCTGCGGGCTAAAATATTCACCCAATTATCACACAAGTTGGCACACACATAACTGGGGTACACTGGATGTTACAGGTTGAAACTGGTCAAGGTCAAATATGCGTTTTTGGTCATAGCTCCGTGAAGGATCGAGCTCGAGCAACAGGAGTGGTCTCAAAATCTCAGAAAAATTATTATCTATTCATAATTCTATTCATTTGTATAGTAAAATATTAATAGTTTTCCAGATAGTCACAGAACAGTTCCTTTCTCTTTCAGTGTTTGCCCTTAAAATTCAAATTGGAACGAAAATAATTTCCATTTCTTCTTTTCTGGTGATACACAACACACTGATCTAAGTAAACACAGACATTCTCACACAAATGTTCATGGGCCTGTACAGATACACACATTACATTGTGGATATAACGATCATGTAATATGGGCTGGGCTCCTCATAAGCTGCTTCTGTGGTGATGAACTGCCCCCACCGATGCCTCATGGGGACCAGGTTGCCGTCTCTGATTGTGCTTGTTTAAAGGTTGTATAGAGGATTTTTTAAGGGAAGTGAAATACAGCGACCATCGTAGAAACATCTCCTCCTCCCGCCTCTTTACTCTAGAAATCACGTTTGTTTACATCCAGTGCATGTTCAGAATTACCGTTGAAGTGACCTGCCTAGAAATATTTTAGCGACCGACGCGTCAGTTTTTAGACCCTTCGGACTTTCTTTTGCGGCGAACTGGTCGTGGATTCTCGTCCACCGTTGCAACAAACTTTGTGCGAAATGCGAGGGAGCTGACAGTATGAAAAAGCCTCTAAGAACCGCCGCATAAACCACATAATCCCCGAGCGCCGACGACTCAGTTATACTAGGGAGTTTGATTGACAACCTAACAGATAAACATCAGCCAATAGAAAATGAGGGAGCCTCGTTTTCTATTGGCTGATGTTTATCTGTCCTCACTACGTCCACAACTGATAGATTTTCATTCTTTTTTTTTCAGTCATCATAATTAAAAAGCTGCTGCGTCTCTGTAATGGCATTTTAAACTTTCAATGACAATTTTAAACAAAAAAAAAAATCCTCCATACAACCTTTAAGTTAGAAAATGTGAAATATTTATCCATACTGTGTTTTTTTTCCTAGTCATTTCGAGCAGATGAAGGACGACTCCATCGTGTGCAACATCGGACACTTCGACTGCGAGATCGACGTGAGCTGGCTCAACAAGAACGCCGCCGAGAAGATCAACGTCAAGCCACAGGTGAAGAAACGTCTACGTAAATACAGCGTGATCGTCAGTGCTGCTCCTTGAGGCGTTGCAGCCCCCCCTTGTGGCGGTGCTGTGTCATTAGGAGCACAGAGAGACGGTGGAGGTCTGCACTGGGACTCTGTCTGAAGAGAGATCTCAGAGTGAAATCGACACCAACAAATTAACACAGAATTATCCACGAGATTTGGATTAAAATGAAAATAATAGTGGGGTTGCCAGGTTGAATATTTAGTGTGAATTCTGTCAGTTTGCAACTTTATGATTAAAAAAATGTCTGTTTATTTACACAAACATGAAACAATCTCTACATAATCTCGGTCCCTCACTAAACAGACTTGTCTTGTTCTCTCCCTCTCTTTCCCTCTTTCTTCCTTCTTTCTCACTCCTTCTCTCTCCCTCTCGCTTTCTCTTTCCCCTTTTCTCCCTTTTTCTCTTTCTCATTCTTTCTCCCTCTCTTCCTTGCTCCCTCTCTCCCTCTTTCTTTCTTTTTCTCACTCTCTCCTTCTTTCTGTCTCTCTTTCTCCTTCTTTTTCTCCCCCTCCTGCTTTCTCTTTCCCTCTTTCTCTCTCCCCATTTCTCACTTTCTCCCTCTTTTTCTCATTCTTCCTCTCTTGCTTGCTCCCTCTCCTTCTTTCTCTCTCCCTCTCCTTTTCCCTCTTTTTTCTCCCTCCCTCTTTCTCACTCTTTTTTTTCTCATTCTTCCTCCCTTTCTTTTTCTCACTCTCTCCTTTCTCCCTTTCTCTCTCTTCCTTTCTTTCTTCTCCCTCTCGCTTTCTCTCCCTCTTTTTCCCTCTTTCTTTCTCACTCTTTTTTCTCATTCTTCCTCCCTTTCTTTTTCTCACTCTCTCCCTCTCTTCTTCCCACTATCCCCCCTCTCCCTCTCCCTGCCCTTTCGCTCCTCTCTTCCTCCCTCCCCTCCCTGCCCTCTTTCTCCCTTCTCCTTCTCTCTCCCTGCTTCTCCTCTCTTTCTCTCTCTCCTCCCTCTCTCTCTCTTCTCTCTCCCTGCCCTCTTTCTCCCTCTCTCCCTCTCTCTCTCCTGCCTTCTCCCTCCCTCTTTTTCTCTTTCTCTCTCTCTCTCTCTCTCTCTCCCTGCCGTCTTCTCTCTCCTCTCTCTCCCTGCCTTCTCCCTCTCTCTCTCCCTCCTCTCTCTCTCTCCCTCTCTCCTCTCTCCTCTCTCTCTCCTCTCTCTCTCCCTGCCCTCTCTCCCTCCCTCCTCTCTCTCTCCCTCTCTCTCCCTCCCTCTCTCAGGTGGACCGTTACCGTCTGAAAAACGGCCGTCACGTCATCATCCTGGCCGAGGGTCGCCTGGTGAACCTGGGCTGTGCCATGGGCCACCCGTCCTTCGTCATGAGCAACTCCTTCACCAACCAGGTTCTTCACACACGTGGACGCGACACAGAGCACCAGACTCTCAGCGCTTTGATTTTGTTCTGTGTGCGGTGATTTTATTATTATTTTTATTTTTTATTTTATTTTCCCGCAGGTTCTGGCTCAGATCGAGTTGTGGACAAACACCGACAAATATCCTATCGGCGTTTACTTCCTGCCCAAGAGGGTCAGTACACACGACTTTTTTGATTCTTACAAAACTGAAATTGTGTGGATGATCAAACGGCAACACTTTTCGAGAAGTGACCTGTAATACAATCTGGATTTGAAGTGTTAGTGATATTTGCCACATTTACATGAGAGCTTTAATTCCGAAAATCATTCTGAAATAAAAATTAATTCCGAAAAAAAAAAAAAAAAAAAAAAATAAATAAATAAATCATTCTGAATAAAAATTAATTCCGAAAAATAAAAATAAAAAATCTGAATAAAAATAAATAAATAAATCATTCAGAATAAAAATTAATTCCGAAAAAAAAAAAAAAAATCTGAATAAAATAAAATAAATCATTCTGAATAAAATTAATTCCGGAAAAAAAAAAAAAAAATCTGAATAAAAATAAATAAATAAATCATTCTGAATAAAAATAATTCCAAAAAAAAAAAAAATGAATAAAAATAAATAAATCATTCTGAATAAAAATTAATTCCGAAAAAAAAAAAAATCTGAATAAAAATAAATAAATAAATCATTCTGAATAAAAATTAAACACCCCTCTGTCACAGAAAGAACACTCATATTCCACTGAGTCGTGTCCTTTAGTCGACAGAAGCTGAACCGCATCAGCGCACAAGAGTTTTTTTTGTTTTTTTTTTTCTTTCTCACTTTGTTTATGCAAATTAGCCGTGCGGTTTTAAGTTTCGTTTCTGTTAGACTTGCGCAGAGCTGCATTAAACACATGATATTGTCAAACGGGCTGATGTCTTTCCAGAGTTTTTATGGTTTATATGTTGTAAAGTTGAATTTATTTATGCAGATTAGTAATAGTAATAATAATGATGATACTTATTATATAAAAACGTTAATGATTAATCAAAAATCTATTGTTAATTCTCCCGACAATTTAATAAAATTTTATCGAATGCCCATCCCTAGTTCAGTAGAGATCAGCAATTCCAGGTCTGAACTTAACCAAATGATTCTACTGAAGTTTAAAAGCACTTCCTGTATTGCCAAATGACACAATCACAGGATCAAATGGAGTGTTTTCCATTTATGGGAAGAACTCAGCTTAAATATGCAGGGTTTGTGTATTAATATGTGTGAAGGAAACAAAAAAAAAAAAAACACTCCAGGTCTGTTTGCGATGAGAAAACATAACATGGATCGGAAAATAGCGTAATATGAACTCTTTTTTTAAATCAACAATTTGCAATGACTGCAAATTTAAAACAAAAATACTAAAAATGCATGATTTAGTTCCTGACTGTTCTAATTTGCACTTTCTGTCTTTCCTCAGCTGGACGAGCAGGTAGCGGCAGCCCACCTGGACAAACTGGGCGTGAAGCTCACCAAGCTGACAGAGAAACAGGCCAAATACCTGGGACTGCCCAAAGAGGGACCCTTCAAACCAGACCACTACCGCTACTGAGCTCCCCCCTCCACCACCCGCGGAAACGACCAGAACGACCATCAGCCAGAGGAGAGGGACAGGAGACAGGTGAGGCAGGGTCAGACAGGGACACGGCGACAGGGGCAGAGCAAAAAAAAAGAAAAAAATGAAAACGTTAACGGTCTTAAATTAATACACACATCAATCAATCCTGTTTATTTTAAGTGTCTTATTACATCATCTACGTTAAGTGCACTTTTCAAGATGAAATGTGTAACTTTTGGGAAGGAGAACTCATGGAATGTTCCGCAATATGGCGTTAAACTACCTTCATATCTTCCATTTATTCAACAAAAATGTATTCTTTACCGTAGACAGAAGGATCGCCGCTCCACAGCTTCGATTTTCTAACTTGCGCTCGACAAGTTTAACGGCATGACATAGACGACTCAGACTGCGCCGGAAAAGTTACGCAGTGCAGCTTTAATTTACAGCTGTGTCTTTCTTCTATTCAAAAAAACTCGCCACATCTGAATGACTTTTGAAGTTTTTTGTCCGTAAATACAAGCCACGGTTTCATAACTTTGTGTACCTTCTGCCTACGTGGTAACAAATCTGGACAATTTAAATTACCGTTTTTCACTATATCAAATTGCTCTGTCCGTTCACTTCGTCTCCTCCCTCTTCTTCTCTATATTTGTCATTCCCTGAGGATCTAAGTGAGCTTTTCCAGAGAATATTTGGCGGAGTTGTTGCTTCTGATTTCTCCGGTTTAACAAAAAGAACTTGAAATTCTCCGATGAATTTCAAAACGCCAAAGCTCGGTTTAATGTGATTTTAAAAAAGTCTTATATTCTGTTTCTTTTTCTTTTTTTCGTTTATGTAATTATTTAATTTGACTTGAAGGGCCAAAATTAAGCGCAGTGCCCCTCCTTTTGAATCTCGTGGATTAATCGGATCAGTGTTGCCGGGTGTGGACGCTAGGGGGCGGTGTGGAGTCGGTTTCAAACGGTTACAGTGGGGTTCAGAAGTGTTAAGATGAAGCTTGATGATGAAATGTGGAATAAAAAAGTGTTGAGTTTAACTGTGTGCTTGTGTTTTTTTAGAACATCGACATTATCGTAAGACTCATTCCAAAAGTTTGTTAAATTACTTTAGCCAAGATACCGAGTTTACGTTTATTTATTATTACAAAATGACAAAATAGACAGTAAAAATAATGTAAACAAGGATGACTAGTGGTTAAAAACATCCAGTAGTGGAAGTACTCAGTTTTGTTAAGTAAAAGTACAGATACTGGTGCAGAGGAGGCATCTTGGAAGGACAGGAATTTAATATAAAAACCTGACTGGAAGAGCACATTGTTTTAATCGATAAGCTCTATTCACACTTGCCAGAAAACGTTTGGAAACATGCGGATGACGACTTCCGGTATAGTTACAACACTGGGAAGTTGATAAAACCATGGATTCAGCAGCATTAAGAAAAAAAAAAAAAAAAAAAGAATACAGTGACTTGTAGATGAAGAAAACCAGATCAGGTTTTCCCAGATTTTGTCAAAGTTACTCTCGCCGACAGCCCAAAGGACGTCATCTTCATGTTTCCAAATTAAATCTTTGGGTTTTGTGACGTAAGCTTGAATAGAACCTATTTATTATATTTTAGTATGAAGATTCAAATATTACATAATTTTGCTGCAGTCTAGTCTGTTTAGAACATTGCTTTTAATATTTGAGTCTAGATTTTAATTTAAATAAGCTAATTACCATGTTTATTTAGTATTTTTCTTTTACAGATAGATTTTATTTGCACATATATGAAAAACATTTTGAACAAAATTAGAAATGACTGTGCAGGAGAGAATTAGAAATGACGTTATTAGTCGTATAAGATCACCTCCCCTATAAACATGATGTTAAGAGCTGTGTAGTTAAGTCCTACATAAATCCATTTAAAAAATTTACATGAATTCAATGGAATGAAGTATGACCCATGAATCTTATCATTTACACTCCCAAACACACTTCAGTGCAGAGCGTGATGACAGATCAGGTTGAAGGCATTTGAGTCAAATAAGTATAAAGTGTAAGTGAACAGGCTCTCTTTTCGTTTACCAGAAGACGTTTAGAAACATGTGGATGATGACTTCTTTTCATTTACAACCTGTCAAAGCTTTCCACAGGGGACGTGATTCTAATCGCATCTTCAATGTCACTTACAAACAGCTGGTTGTAACGTTTCATCTGCTGAACACGATGCAACACAACAATGACATCTTGTTTTAAGTTGGACAGATTATAATACACTAATTAATTGGCAATTTATAAAAGGGAAAAAGAAAATACATTGACATCTAGAGCAGATATGTCAGATTTGGGCCCGGGAGCCTAATTTGGCCCACGAGATCATATCAAATATGTATTCTAGCTGGCCCACTGGCTATAGAGACGTTATTTAAAATTTTGTTATTTTATATTATACTTGTTCTAGATTCAATGTTTAAGCAAAACTATTATCAATCATTTATTTTGATAAGAAAATTTAACTTTACACATCTTGAAAGAAGAGAAAACATGTGGATGTTGTTGAAATTTTTCAATAAGTATTTAGTTTGGCCCACGACTTAGATTCACAGAGGGCCAAAATTAAAAACTGGGACTGAGTTTGACATCCCTGATCTAGATGAAGTAATCCGGGCCATTTTTTTTTAAAGATTTTGTTAGTTACTATCGCCAACAGAGCCCAGAGGAAGTCGTCATCCACATGTTTCCAAACGTCTTTTAGGTTTTGTGACGTGAGCGTGAATAAAGCCTTATACAAGCCTGCACCTGCAACATCTGTGACTGTCCAATCAGATCTGTCCTTCAGAAGCAAACTCGGGTTAAACTCCGGGTTAGAGTTATTTGTTTATTTCATTTATAAAGTCTAACAAGACATTAACAGTGTCAAAGCATTAAACATACAAGAAATGAATGAAACGGAGGAGAAAGAAGCGTCATCTTGTGTTATCTACCCCCTAAAACCTGCTCTGGACCAGGTGAGGTTCACAGTGTGTTATGAAACAGAAAACTCGGACTAGAGAAGAGGCTAACTCAGAGTTTGGCCTGAACCAGCTTCTTGAAACGGGGCCAGTCTGAGCAGCTGCTAAACCTGTACTTAAGCGTTTTTTTGAAATTTGTGTATTCCTTTTGTTTTTCCTCTGCATGTTCATTTATTGTCCATAAAGATGTAGAATGAGGTGGAAACATGAGACCCTTTAAACTTAACAAATCAAAGGGTGCCCAGATGAATTCAAATAGGCGAGTTTCAGCTGACGTCATTGTTATTAAAAGCCCGCGTTGCATGCTGGGAAATATTTTGGTCGGAGGCAAGAAACACGGTAGCGGTCAAACACAGTGCGTAACCTCGCGTATTTATCCCCGATAATGGTAAATTCCCGCTGCATTATCGGATGCACAAATAGAAGCACGGAAGAAGGAAAATGTCTTTTTCGTATTCCAAGCTAACGGTGAATTAAACGGCTTTCAAACATTCACAGAGCAAACGTAGAAGATCCTAACAAACCGTGGACTCCAACAAGTTCAACAACACATCGAGACTCTTGGAGGTTTTCATCTTTTCTGCTGTGAATGGCCCAGGAGTTTCCACCAAGTCATTGTGGATATCGCCCAAGTGAATATTTGTCCAGGTAGTTGGTGATTCAGACCAGAAATTTGGTTTGGTCCACCTTTTGTCGGGGTTGAAAAGGGTGATTTGTCGTCCGTCGATGCTTATGACCAATTTCTGGTCAAATGGTCTTGGGTCCTCTGCCGTTAGAGTGGATAAATAACCGGGATCAATACCCTTTACGTGCTTTCTCGCTCCGTCCGTCATGTTGAATTAGTGTTTCTTGCCGCCGACCAAAATAATTCCCAGCATGCAACGCGCGCTTTTGTCAACAATGAAACTCGTCTATAAAATCACACCAGATTATAAACTTACAGGAGGATGTTGTAATCTTACTGAGCTGCTTGGATTCACTCTGGTCCAAATAAAATGGCAGTAATCTGTTTTTACAAAGGATTTCCAATTTCCCCAACAATGATTTATACACAATGTGAAACCAGATAGAGACACGGGGAATTTATCAAATCCTGTCCAAGAATAAAAAGGCTTTCTCTTAAAACTGTCGAAACATAACGTCTGATTTATAATTTGACGTTAATGTGATTGGAGGGAAAAAACATAACACAATACACCAAAAAATTTATTTTCAAAGGCACAGAAATGAAATCATATATGAATGAGTCAAGCAAGAAACACGAATGTTCAAATCATTTATTTTCAACATGAAACTTTAGTCACTTGTCACTTGCTGACAGTGGAGGAACCAGAACTTAACATTTAAACTCATGTGTTTTTATAAAGCAATAACAGATTTTTTTAAAGGTGCACTATGTAACTTTTCTGATAATGTGTACATAACCAACTTGTTTAGATAAATATGTTGTTAAAATGTTATATAAAATGGCTTTTAGCATCTAATTAAATGCGCTGAAATGCCTGAAAAATCTGCATTCAGGGTCGCCTCTCTACAGATCTGGGGGTTTGTTTACACAAGATTATGAAGACATTTTCCTAAATAAGTGGCCACAAGAGGCACACTCCACCCAAGCTCCTGATTTATAAATCCCCCTCCACACTCCACCTGCAGCTGGAACCTGCACGTGTCAGAACGCCTGAGCCCTCCTGTGGACAATGTAATGAGCTCATGCATATTCACGGGGTTTAAAGTCAGTCCAGTGCGTTTTCCTTTCAACACAGCAGTCTACATGACAACCCCAAAGAGAAAGTTCACAGAGACAGAAGTGGAGGTGCTGGTTCAGGAGGTACATGTGTGAAAAATTGTATTTGCAAGACACAAATAAAGAAAAACTACTGAGTGGGAGCACACAGCTCAAGCGTGCAGTGTCGTCAGTGGGACGGATTGCACCATGGATGAAATTATTTTTTTTTTTATAATTTGCAATTTATTCAGTGCTTTTTTGTCCACATAAATCACAATATACATGCCCTATTTTTTTTCCCCCACACATAATCTCAATATAAATGTAGAAAATAGATAAAAAAATTACAAAAAAACTAAATAATAATAAAATAAATAACATAATAGCAATAATAATGATGATGATACTTAATAATAAAAAGGACTATATATGTATGTATATAATACATACAACTATATATATTTATATATATACATACACATACACCTATACACATACACACAATAAGCATACATACATTATATACACCATACATACATACACCACATTTTATATATGTATATATACATATACACATATATACACATACACCAATATACGCACATATATACATACATACATATATACATACATACAAATAGATAAAATAAATAAATTATAAGCTAATAACTAAAAAGGAGGCAGTCGGGTTACACATACAGTACATTTTAGAATACACATACGTATGGACGAAAAAAAAAAGTACCGGTCTCAAAGTGAAAATGTGTTCATGTCTGGCACTATAGCAGGCCCTGACACTAATGACCCTGGACAAAGGATGGAGTCCATTCAAGGTTCAAGGCCGAGAATGTTTTATGTGACAGAAGAGGAGGGGGACAGACATGCCGACCCAACAGCCAGGTACTGTTTAAGAAACGGTAGCTCCGGGGGAAGAGATTGGTGCTCCTGACGAGGCGGACACAGGGGCAGTAGGCCGTCCTCTGGCCACACAACAGGGATAGTCCAGATGATGCCCGCCGGGTGCTGCTCCTGCCAAATCAGAGGGAAGCCAGGTGCTCACAAATGCAGTGCTGCAAACCCAATGCGATATAATCAGTGCCATCAATAATGTGACAGGGGCTGAGTGAAATCAAGAGAGTTTTAGGGGAAATCTCTAGACACCCTCAAAGAGCTTTTCTAAAAATAAAGTTCCTTTTGAAATGTCTGTGTGAGCGTGTGGGAGTGTGTCTGATTATAGTGAACCTGTGCTGTGTCCTGTGGGCTGAACAGACACAGGGTGAAGTCTGTCACCCACTATGACTCCACAATAGTGAATATTAAGCTACGTTCAGACTGCAGCCTGAAGTGACCCAAATCCGAATTTTTTGGCCCCTATGTGACCTGTTTCAACAACACAGATCCGATTTTTTCAAATGTGACCCAGGCCACTTGGATCTGTGGTCCTAAAACTGATACATATCTGATCTTTTGACATGTGACTTCAGTGTGAACAGGCCAAAGTGCATTCATCCCACCTACACGTTATCAACAAGCCACAAACGTCACTATTCTGCGCTGAAGTAGGCAAAAATTGTTAATGAACTCCGTGTCACTGAAGCGAAGCACATCACCACTCACCACTCTTGGCTACGTCTCCACATCCACACGTTCCTTTCAACGGACCCACTGCCCCACAAAACACCACGACCAAAAACCTCGTCCTTCTCCTTGTCAATCTCCTCCTTAAAACAAGTAAGTTGTTCATGTTCAGGCAACTGCAGTTGACGTCATCGTGTCTCCAGTGCACATGCGGGACACTTTCGGGCCATTTAATGTTCACACTGGAGTCACATACAAGTCGCATTTAAATGAAAATGTGAACGACCTCGAAAAAACATCGGATTTCACAAAAAAATTGTAATTGAGCGTTAAGCCCTGCAGTCTGAACGTAGCCCAAGTGGCCTGGGTCGCATTTGAAAAAATCGGATCTGTGTCATTCAAACTGTCATTAAAAGATCGGATACAGGTCACATAGGGGCCAAATCGGATTTGGGTCACTTCAGGCTGCAGTCTGAACGCAGCCTTAGTAGTAGTATAATAGTAAATTGTTAAATAATAATAGTTGCAGTTAGAATTAACTCTCTGAGAAGCTGACCCGTCTCTGACCGCCCAGCGTGTAATCTTTATACTCCTCTTCTTCAGTATAAATGGGCCGAATCATTCAACCAAATTTGTGATTATCAAACTGGAGTCAAATTATGTAGGTGCGGCTGCTCCTTGTTGGACTTCAGACAGATCCAGGAGCACAGCTCATCGGAGTGTGAATCAGCTCATTAACCATTCATCATCTTCATTGGCCAAGAAACCAAAAGGTATAACTTGGAACTTTTATGTGACAAGTGAATTAAAAATACTCTGCTGTTTTGAGCTGAGGTTTTCACTACAAATAAAGTGCACTGTTTTTTTTTTTTCGGCTGTTCTTCAGATAAAATATGTCAAAAGGCCAGATCTGTCTTTTAGATTATATTTGGTCTCATTGTTACAGGGACCTGAAACTACATCCAGACCAGCTTTCTATTATAAAATGGCAGAATTTGGACTCTCTGCCATAGCCTTTCAGCTCATACTGTCACAACATTCATTGACCATTAAAGCTGCAGTACTTTTTTTTTTTATTCAGTGAGTGAATTCTGGAGGTTCTGAGCTTTCACATGAGGCATGACCTGAGAAAAACGTGTATGTGTCCTCTGTCTGTTGGTTAAAGCTCTGGCAGCACAACTTCATTTGTGATTGTAATGCATATTAGGACCACAGGGTTCAGTAATAGGACCAAAGCTGTTTACCTTTACTACTTAGCAAGAGCCTTAACGGACTTAATTAGACTTAATTAGACTTGTGGCCGTAAATTTGAAGTATGTCAGTAATTGTTTAATAAACCTACCCCAAATCATGCCTTCATTCAAGATTTTAAGTATTATAATTCCTTTACCTTCAGTTTTAAAGAATCCTGTGCCCTACTTTCATATCAACCTTTTGAGCTTATTTTCCCTTCAAATATAACAGCCCTTTTATTTGGAATCTTGGCCTCTTGTGTTGACAGAAATGTAGTAATAACTTGTCATGACTATGCAAAGCCTGTAAGTCCCCAGTGAATTTGGATTTGAGCTGAAAATGTTCAGGCACGATTCCTAGAAAAATGTCCGTGGAATGCCCTTCTCTTCTGAACACATCTGTGGGGATCAGAAAACACTTTAAAGAGTTCAAAAGTAGAAACCTTTTTTTTTATTGATCACTGACCAAGACAAAAACCAGAGCATGGCACTGGACGGATTAGGAGCAGCTTATCTTCAAAATACATCAGTTTAACTTCTGGCAGAACTTAAATCATTTTATTCATTTTCTAAACTTGTTTTGTAGCGCTTCATTACATGTTGCTCACAGGAGTTACAAAGACACGTCGACTTGAACAGCTCGGAGCTATTTATTACCAGTGTTGGGAGTAACGCGTTATAAAAGTAACGAATTACAGTAATGCATTACTTTTTGCTGTAACGCAGTAATGTAAGGCATTACAGGGGAAAAAATAGTAATATTTTACTCGGTACAAATGTGAGTAACGCGCGTTACAGTGTTTTTTTTTTTTTACCTGGATTGAAGTGGTGGGTTTTTCTTCATACAAATTCGCTAAAGTCACCTCGATATCAGCAGCGGTGAAACGCCGGAGATGCGCCCTCATAGACCTTCAGGTAACCGCGGGCGAAAGGACTGACAAAGAACTCCACGCTGTTTAGACCTGGGTCAGTTTTGGTTTAGACCTGGTTTAGACTTGGGTCAGTTCTGGTTTAGACCTGGTTTACACTCGTCCCTCCCTCTATCGCAGTTCACTTTTCGCTGTCTCGCAGATTTTTTATTTTTTATTTTTTGTGCAATTTTGCATGCCCTGTTTTTTTTTTTTTTTTTTACATTGTATGAATGCGTATTGCGTTCCTCCCGCTGCGTCCTGACTGGTCAAGGGACTCCTGTCTCCTGTACAGTACAGTACAGAATGTGTTCAGCTGCCAAATTTAAATACATGTTCAGTCTCTAGCAGTGTGATTCTGAAGTGCTGTACGGTTGCAAGTTTTCTCCCCGACGAAACCCACAACGTCGACGAAACGTTCTGCACCGACAAAGGCTCCTGCGCTCACACCCAAAAGGCAGAGGAAGATGCAAACAATCACACAAAAAGTTGGACTTCTGGACACGCTGAAGGAAGGTAGAAAGTTACGCGCTGTAACAGACTCTTGCACCGGGTCTACATGTACCTGCAAATAGTTGCTGAAATCAGGGTCGCGAGCCCGAGCAGCAGGGTCCATAAAGAGCGATCGGGCGACAGCCGCTCTTACCTCCGTGAGGTGCGGAGCAGAGCCGCTCCTTTCTCCTGCGGTCACCTTCTAGCCCGTCCCGACAGTGAGTCCTGTTTTAGTCCTAGTTCAGTTCTAGTTTAGTCCTAGTTCACTTCTGGTTTAGTCCTGGTTTAGACCTGGTTTAGTCCTGGTTCAGTCCATATACAGCGCAAAAGTTATTTTGGTGAGAGTAACTTAAAGTAATGCAATAGTAATGTAATGCCTTACATTTTAAATGCAGTAATATTGTAATGTAACAAATTACTCTGAAATGACAGTAATAGGTAATAAATAACGCATTACAGTTTCAAAGTAACTTGCCCAACAGTGTTTATTACTTAAATTCAATGTTAAAAAGAGATTCAGGACCTTTAGTGACCTGCTGTATGTAGAAATAATGTATGTATGTCAATATTTTAATTAAGTTGTATTTGTGGTGCTGATGAGCGGCTCCCTCTGCTGGCGATCGGATGTTGGTAGCGATGTAACGATATCCAAATCTCTCGGTACGATATTATCACGATATGCATCTCACGATATGATATTTTAAAGAGACTTATATAATTGTAGACAGTGTTGGGAAGGTTACCTTTAAAATGATTGCAGATTACACACACCATAAAGTAGTTTGTAACGTAATCCATTAAATTACTTACAGTGAATAATGTAATATGAATACTTTGGATTACTTGATTTGAGAATCAAAGACCAGGAAATCTTCACATAAGATGTTTTGTCTGCTAAAAGACAATGAAAAGTCCAGGCTTTACTTAACCATATTAAAAATACTTATTGGTAGAGAAGGAGACACGTCCGTGCAGCATGGTTTAGTCCTGGTTTAGTCCTGGTTTAGTCCTGATTTAGTCCTGGTTTAGTCCTGTTTAGTCCTGTTTAGTCCTGGTTTAGTCCTGGTTTTAGACCTGTTTTAGACCTGGTTTAATTTCCTGCAATGAGTGGAATTACCGAAAAAAAGCCCAAAATGTGAAAACAGGAAAACAGAAATACCGCAGTGTAATCTGAATACAGTTACTCATAATTTGTACTCTGATTACAAAACTCTGGTACATGTAATCTGTTACTCCTCAACACTGATTGTAGATGGGATACGTTTTTGCTTATAAAATCCCCTGACAAGATTTTGGTGTGAATTATTTCCGTCATAATCCCTAAGAATTCACGTAAAAACACATGTATCTTCATGTTGTCTGCGCTGAAATGAATCATGGGATATGTAGTTTCCAATGTTTATACACTATTGCTGCTGTAAAACCGTACATTTAAGCAAAGAAACTTGTAAATCGATCTATTGTGACAGTCCACGATATTATTGTGAGACTTTTGATGATACAATATCACGATATTTCGGTTACTGCTACATCCCTAGTTGTTAGTGTTTGTTTTTTTTTGCATTTTTGTATTTTAAATGTTACTTGGACCTTTTTATGAAGTACCTGCAAACTACTCCCTGGTGTTACTTTGACTTTGCCCAGAGATTTCACGTAAAAATGCTCTTGTAGCTAAATCTGGTCTGTGCAGGACATTTATTGCAATTAAATACAATTTTAGCCTAAGCCAACATCTTATTGAACATTATGGTGCAACAATCTGATAATTAAGGCTCTAAACCAGAAGCACTGATTCATGATAAACTGAAGATGCTGGGTTTTAGGTAGTGAACTTTCAGATCAGAGAGAGACATTTTAGGTTTAAATACACAGAATTTCTAGCCAGGCTGGCATCACCTAGTGCCTCCACTCAATTTCATTTCTCTCCAGCGACTAGGTCAGGAATCGGAATACACTAGACTGTTTACAAGAACCCCGGAAGTGTGAGTCCGGGTACCGGCCAATCAGCGAAGAGACATACATTCTGTGTTGGCAACAATTCCCGAGATCGAGGATTTAAAGCCGGAACAAAGAGAATGTTTGGTGAATTTTATCAAGGGAAAAGACGTCGTTGTCCTTCTTCCTACGGGATTTGGCGCATTACATATGTCACGATCAAATAGCAGAGATTGGTTAAATAAAAAAAGTACCCGCCTACCATCAAGTGACCAAATCCTAATGCTGCGAGGTCAGACGGTTTCCATGAAGTAAAAACGGCTGATGAATCGGGCTACTGAATTTCAGCATTGAAACTGCTTTCTGACTGGATAATCATCTTCAGAAAAAAAAAAAAAAACATCTTACCGAAACAACTTGGTCATCATGTCCAATGTTTTTGTAATTATGAATAAATCAGCATCACTCGTTACCCGTAAATGCTTTTTCACACTTAAATATCGCCCCAAGACTATCCCTAAAACAGTCAGGAACCGTTGAGTTAGTGCTATATCATACCCTTCATGTTACAGTAAAACAAAATAACAATCTTAACATTGACAGTATCTGAAAGTGTGGATGTAAAACCTGAGTAAACCATTAAAACCAGTCTTATTTAAAAAGCCAAATCCTTAAAAGAACTCTCCAGACATGCTTTTTCTTCCAAACAGACAGAGCCTTAAACTCAGTGTGAGTCCCACTCAGATCCACCTACTGCTGCTGCTGAACTTTTTATTGTGTTTGTTTGGGACCAAGAAGAAAGTAGAATCGCCTCAGTGACTCCCAACGACCAGAATCACCCGCACCATTGAACTTCGACTTTGAAATTTACGATCTAAGAAGTTACATAAATTTTACAGAAGATATTGGGTTTTTCAGTGTTTTTTTTTTTTTGCCACCGTTTCAGATAAAGATCTTTTTTTTCTGGTATATGTTGCATTTATACTCATATTCAAGACGTCAACGCATCATTAACCCCTGTAGTTTCTTTCGTTAGGTTGTTTTATAGCCATTTTGTGATTTAAAATGTCCATAATGACCCATAGGAATAATATTTTTACACAGAGGGAGATCAGTCTTGTCGTTGCGTCTGGAACCAATTTTGTTCATGCATGATACAGTATGTTTTTTTTTCACTGGCCACCCATTATTTTGAACTAAATTACTCTTCTCTAATGCTTGGCCCACTGACTGATTCACACTTCTGTAAACTATTGAAGAGGTGTTTGTCCTGGCGCCCAGACAAACTCCTCTATACATCTGTTTGCTTTGTTAAGTCCTTCAAAAATAACCATTAGCTCAAAGTGAAATCTTGGAGCTGGACTGTCCCTTGATAACCCCATGTGTCAGACTGTGAAGGGTTTATTTTGAAAGGCCTCAAAGCAAATCCGGACGAGATGTTTCTTTCGACAAAACTGCAGAGAAGGCCGGTCAAAGTAGAGTTTAATCCAAAGCAGAGACGTTCGGAGCTAATGGAGGTTTGAAAGTCACTGCCCATAGGTCTTTAATCTGCTAAGAAAACATGACTGAATACCCGGGTCATTCTGTAATTCATGTCCACAGGATATAGCTATCAACTGGACGTTTTTTTTTTAATTGGACCCTTGTCTCCTTTAATCGCCTATAAGAACAATAAAAGCAATTTAAAGATGGAGTATTAAGCAAAAACAGACTTTTTAGAGCCAGAGCTTCAGAGTAGGACCAGATAGCAGTTCAATATCTTTAAGAATGTGTGCAGACCTCACATGGTCCTATAGAGGCTTTATACCGTCACGTGACCCCTATAGCAACAGTACCTACGCCGCCATGACACCGGGCACGCTATGCCATTGACTTCAGTAGCATCGGAGAAACATGGGCAGGTTTTGTTGTGTATTTGGTTGTTCTAGACGCTCTGAAAGGGACAAAACGATTCGTTTCTTCACTGTTCCTCTGGAAATTACTCATCAGGAGCTCAAACAAGGAAATTATTGGAAAAAAGACGTGGATTATATCTAGCAAAAATAAACTGCAAAGACATTTCCAATGGTCCCATCAAGACACCCGAAGTTTCATCAAGGTATTTGCTATTTAAATTGTTTCATAGATTATTTAATGAAAGAAGCACATTTACTGAACTAAAATTTCATTAATTTATCCAGGAAAACCCGCACTAATTTACGATTCACGAACCACACTGGGCTCCTATGATCAACATGACGCACGAGTCGAAGACTCTGTGAGCCGAACCCCTTTTTAAATTTTAGTTCAGTAAATGTGCTTCTCTCATTAAATAAGCTATGAAACAATTTGAATGGCAAATACCTTAATGAAAGTGACATGAGTGTGTCTTGATGATACCATAGGAAATCTCTTCGCGGTTTTATGTTCTCTAGCCATAATTCCTGTTTTTTTTTCGATAATTCCCTTGTTTGAGCTCCTGATGAGTAATTTCCAGAGAACAGTGAAGAAACAAATAATTTTATCCTTTTCAGAGCGTCTAGAACAACCAAATGCACAACAAAACCTGCCCATGTTTCTCTGATGCTACTGAAGTCAATGGCATAGCATGCCCGGTGTCATGGCGGCGTAGGTACCGTTGCTATAGGGTCACGTGACGGTGCAAAGCCTCTATTAACAGAATCGAGTGACAGATTATAACTGAAGACACAGTAAACAGTAAATGAGTGTCTCAAAACTCACATAAATCCAAGAGACAAACCAGAAACACAGACTAAATGATAAACTGGCCACACAGGCAAGTAGCCCCAAGCAGGTGTGTGAGGAATCTCCTTGAAGTAAGTTTTTATTTATATAGCACTTTTCACAGACATATGTCACAAAGATGCTTTACTGAGCATTATTTATTCACTCCAGACCCGATGGTGGTAAACTGCTATTGTAGTCACAGCTGCTCTGGGGCCAATCTGCACCATCGGCCCTCCAACCACCATCACTCAGGCACACAACACTTTAATATTAGGCGATTTGGGTGAAGTGCCTTGCCTACAGACACAACAAGAGTTTTTGTGACTGATGCCCAAGCCACGGGGTTTCAAAATGGCTGCCCATTCAAGTCAATGGGCCGAGCTCAATGGCGCATGATCTCAGATTCGCCTTTAACCCGGCGAGGTTTTTCAGGTGGCTGTGGCCCCGTGATCGCGTTGACCAATCAGAGCGAGCGGAGCTACAGCGAGCAGAGCATAGCTGGAGCTAATGATTATAAAGTGTTTTTTAAGACTTAACTGAAGGATTTTAAGCTGAGAAAAAGTTTATGATCTAAAAATAATGAGGAGAAAAATTCAGTTTGTCGACTGGACAAAAGTTAGTTTGGTTGAAGACGTTTCGCAGCTCATCCAAGCTGCTTCTTCAGTTCTGGTCAGACGCTGGTGGACACTTCCTTATATCTGCAGGGAGGAGCTAACTACACTGAAACTAACACACACTTGTTTACACTTTCTGTTTGTTTGTTAGTTCAGCCTATTGACCTGTACAGGGTGTGGGGTCTAATTAGCAGAACAATTCATGTCCATAATGGAGCTTCCACACCTCTGGACCTGACCTGGATACACCTGTTGTTCTCTTGTTTGTTTTGATTTAGGTTTGAGGATGGAGTTGTAAATAGGAGACAGATGGTGTCTGAGGCCTCCATTTCTGTTTAGAGAAGGATTCTCTTCTTTCACTCCCCTCTCAAACCAATTTTTCTCTCTGGCTAAAATTTGTATCTCGCTGTCCTCAAATGAGTGGCCTGTGGCTTTTAATTGGAGATGTACAGCAGACTGAGGTCCACTGTTGCTCTCTCGTCTGTGTTGGTTCATCTTCTTGTGAAGCAGCTGTTTATTTTCTCCAATGTAGCGTTCACCGCAGTCTTCACTACACTGAATGGAGTAGACCACATTGCTTTGTATGTGGCTCGGTGTTTTGTCCTTTGGGTCGACCAGTTTCTGTCTTAAAGTGTTCGTAGGTTTGAAACTGACCGGGATCTCATGTTGTCTGAAAATCCAATCCATCTAAAAATAAGTAAAAAGCGCCAACAAATCCGACATTTTCTAAAGTTGTAGGTGCCCTGTCAGCCAAACACGAGCAGTTTGTGATTAAATTGTGCTCTATGAGAAAAATCTTGTCTCAGCCCAGGGGATTTTTTCCACTGTAGTACCAGTGAGTGTCCACTACGTCAACTGGAGGCAGGTACAAGCAGCAACACCCTATCCAGTTATTTTAATAGATCCATGCTGATGCCCCACTGTGGCACCTGAAATTCCCAGCGGTCTCTCATCCATGTACTAACCAGGCCCTGACGGGATCAGGCTTTGACAAACTGGTTATAGCATCAAATTCGCGGAGGTGACTGCAGGTGTGGCACAGGATTGGCCAGGTGGAGCACCAATCAGAGGCCAGTAAACAGCAGCAGATCAGGAAAACAGTCCTCCAATAGACTATTCACGCTTACCAGAAGACACTGGAAACATGCGGATGACGACTGCCAGTGTAGTTCCCGACACTGGGCATGTGATAAAACTATGGATTCAGCAGCAGCGTCTTCACCACCTGCGAAACCTTTCCATGTGGGACGGGACTTTAATCGCATTTTCCATGTCACTTACAGACAAATTATAATACACAAATTATAAAAGGAAAAAAGAAAGAATACAGTGTTATCTAGATAAAGAAAACCGTGACATTTTTCAGTTTTCGCAGAGTTGCTAAAGACTAAAAGAGCCCAAAGGAAATCATCATCCGCATGTTCCGAAACCTCTTACGGTTTTGTGACATAAGCATGAATAGAGATAATTAACGTCAAGAGCTTAAACATCAAAGATTACAGGTGAAAAGTGAACAGAATTCAACCACATCGGAGAAATACTACAACTCTGTTACGTTAAAATCGGGCACATACCCTTTAACCTTACGAGGATGTTCGGTAGTGCTTTACTCTGAAGTGTAGGGGGAAATGAGCATGACCGCAGCAGTGTCACATGATGTATTTATAGTCTTTTGTCCTCAGACCAAACTGTGCTCCATAAAACTCAGCTCCTATCATCTGGTCCATCTGTGGTCTCTGCTCCTCTGTGGCCCACTGGCGACGTTTACAAGAACACCAAAAGTCTGATTGTTGTCTGATTTATGCACTTAATGTCACAGTTGGGAGGGAATTTGTGAAATATCATAAGGATTGTGCATTTCGGGAAAAGTTTATGGGCCTAAAGTTTTTAAAAATCCATGGATACAAGTTGGAGTGCGTCCCCTAGTGGCCGGTGTACATAAAATCCAAAATGGCCCCTGCCGAAAAGCGAAAAAGTTGTATCTCACCTTCCTTTTGTCCTTAATTGTTGTATAATGACACTTTTTCTACTTGACTTGACAAAAGGAATGTGATTTAAATACTTTCTTCCTATTTTAAGCCCATTTTCATGTCAAATTTATTGTCATGGTCGCTTCTTGCTTTATCTCTGAAATGAAATAACACACTGTATAAAGTTCATTCAGGCCTTTAAACCCACATATTCACCCTTAAAGGTTGTATAGAAGATTTTCCGAGGAAAGAGAAATGCAGCGACTGTTTGTCCTTTTTTAAATGTTGCGTTTCGCTCTTTTTCCCCCTCTCTTCTTCTTTCAGCGACATCAGAAACCGACTTTCTTTTGCGGCGAACTGGTCGTGGATTCTTGTCTGCCATTAAAACTAAATTTGTGCAAACTGAGAGGAAGCGACAGTTCGAAAAAGACGCCAAGAACCGCTGTGCTGGTTGAGTAAACGGCATCAGTGCGTGAGAGGCGAACATAAACCACGCAATCCCAGCGGGTCTGGCAAGTCAGAAACGTAGGGAGTTTGATTGACAACCCAACAGCCAATAGATAAAGAGGGAGCCTTGTTATCTATTGGCTGATGTTTATCTGCCCCCAACACGTCCACAGTTGATGGATTTTCATTCTTTTTTTTTTTTTTTTTTTTGGTCATAATTACAAGGCTGCTGCATCTCTATAATTCTATTTTGAACTTTCATTAACTATTTGAAACAAAAAAAAAATCCTCCATACAGCCTTTAAGGAATAATAATTAACATGTTTCCATAATTTTAGTGTGAAAAATCAAGCGGCAAGTGAAGGAACGGAGAAGTTAGAAACGTAAGTAAAAGTAATTTATTGTTTTATCATTATTCATTTCACGTTGTAGTTCTTCTTCTTCACTTGCCGCTTGATCGGTCGGAAAATAGAGTCCCGCGGTCATTTCCGTTGTGGCTTTTTTTGGTTTGTTGTGGATTTTTGTTGTGTTGTCGCATTTCTGTTTGTTGCGGCGTTTGCGTTTGTTGTGACCCCTCTCGGCTTCCGTACTGTACTTTCCTTAAGTACATTTTAAAGTGGTACTTTTTACTTCTACTTCACTACATTTGAGAGCAGGTATCTGTACTTTCTACTCCACTACATTTTTGAACTGGACTGAAAATTAAAAAGTACTTTTTATATGATTTTACAGGTTATGTTTCCCATGTTTGTGGTAACATCCTGATTGAAGCAGACTTGTTTCTTTTATTAAGTCATTTTAGATCAATATTGTAATTTTAAATGTCCAAATATAACATAATGATTCTAATTGATTATAACTTTATAGCAGACACAAGCATATTATCTGTCTTCTTTAATGTTTATCATCAGATGAACTCCAGCCTAGTTCCAAAATCGCTGAAAAGTCAGAAAAAAATACAATAAATAAAATAAAAACACAGGTCACAGTGAAACGCGACGCTGCAAAGCTTTTCTTCTCTTTACTGCCTGTCAGAAGTTTACGTCTCTCCTCACTTAAAATGCTCGGATTTCATGTTTTTTAACAGAAGTCACTGAATGCATCTCCACACGTTTGAACAGAAAACCACTCAAACTTACGCCATTAAAGATAACTGCCTCGGGACGTCTGGACTGTGTCTCAGGAACCTGTCTCATGTTGGACCTGCTCCAGCTGCGTCTCCTCCTGCCGTTTTGGACCATGTTTTTGTGTTTTAATCTCGACAGGGAGCTACCAGAGTCAGATTTGAGCAGTGCCGTTATTGTGAGAAGAACCAGGTCTATTTTATATTGGTAAATGTTGAATTCAGTGAAAGACACAGTATAAAGGTTTAGTGTTACTAGAAACTAAATCTAAATTAAACATAAATTAAAAGAGTTCAGTGGATAACGAAATAAAAGTCTCACAGCTAAAACAGTATAAAGTTGATTTGTGTAAAATGTTCATATTCACGTGCATCATTGCTGAACTCACCCCAGATTGAGCTGCAAGGCACTCAAAGGTCAAAGGTCACAACAGCACAGCAGGTTGAGTTTGTTTCGGTATTGTTCAGTTGGATTCTTGAGAGTTTGTGAAGTCATCATAAGTTTATTTTGCTGCTCAGGTTAACAGCCCTGTGCCAAATCAAACAATCATCATGATAAGGACGACGCCTGTGGCAACTTCCAGAATAAACTACATTAAAAATCTTCAAATCAGATAAAGGTTTTTGAAGTTCATCCTTTTTTCTTCCACTTTGTTGGGACAGCGGTCAAAACGGAGACGACTGGATTTGATCTCATAAAGAAGAAGACCTGAGGCCGTAGAGACATGATCATATAGTACAGGGAGGACACAGACTCCCCCCAGTGTGTCCTGAGTCTTCCCAGGGGGCTTCTTCCGGTAGGACATGAACATTTCTCCAGGGAGGAGCAGCGGCTCTACTCTGAGCTCCCCCTGAATGACTCGCTCCTAATGTTATTTTTAGAATAAAATTATACATGTGTTATATTTAGGGATGGGCATTCGATGAAATTTTCTTAATCGATCGTCGGAAGAATTATCAATCAATTATCGATTAATCATTAACATTTTTGTATTAAAATGATCATCATTATTATTACTATCTGCACTACTAATCTGCATAAATAAATTCAACTTTACGACGTATAAACCGTAACGACTCTAGAGCCACATCAGCCCGTTTGACATTATAATGTGTTTAATTCAGTTTTGCTCAACTCTCACAGAAACAAAACTTAAAACCGCATCACTAATTTGCATAAACTAAGCTAAGATAAAACTACAGCTCTTGTGTCGCTGATGTGGTTCAATTTCTGTCAGATTAAAAGACACGACTCAGGTGAATACAGGTTAGTGTGACCAGATTTGCGTTTGTCAAAACCAGGACAGCGTACGGGGGGAGGGAGGTGGGGACTCGTCATCGACATTGAGCGACTCTCACCTGGCAAAACTTTTCCCACTGGACACTGACACATATGTGCTGCTTTATACACTGTGCACATGGACTCACACTTGTCCCGAACGCAACAGAAAGCCTGGAATTTCTTGTACAAGTCATCGTTAAATACACATTTGCGTTGCAGACTGACCGACTGTTTGTGTCTCGCTCCTTCTGATGCAGAGAGACACATGTACAGACCTGTTTGGTCACACTACACACAGCAACCTACATTCAGTTTGTCGATTAAAATGAACGTAATCGATGAAATTCTTAATGATCAATTATTGATTAATCGACTAATCATGCCCATTCCTAGTTATATTAGCCAAGCTGATGATAATTGGCGACAGTTTGAACCTTTGTGAAAAATCCCTCAGTCGTCCAGGTAGAATCCTTGGTACAGGAGAAATTCAATTTGTCGACTGGACAAAAGTTTATTTGGTGAAATATGTTTTGTAGCTCATCCAAACTGCTTCTTCAGTTCTGCTTTTTTCCAGTTGACAAATTTTATTTCTCCTTTGCCAGTTTGAACACAGGTTGATGGTTAAATACTCTCAAACTCTCTCTCTCAAACAGTCTGACCCAGAGTTTTAAACTTCAGATGGATTAGCACTAAAATCTGAAACGCCCCAAATGCACTCCTGAAGGCTCTCTGTATGAGTCCATACAGCAGACACAAACACACGCTCGCACGATTCTGTATGTGTTGTTGAGTGTACACATGCACATATGGTGGTCATTATGAAGGCGGCCTGAGGAGAGGTGTGCAGAGAGAACAGATCAGACTTTAGTCCTGATGCATCGTCTCTGTGATGAATGGAGCTGGGTTCACCTTATAAGACCTGGTGTGTTGTGAACAGGAAATCTGACCGAGGACATGAACCACAGACTCCAAAAGCTGGAAATGCAGTCTCGATTTTAATAGTTTTAGACTGAAATCCTCCAAATGATTCTGGTGAAGGTGTATGGACGCTAAAACACAGTGGAGCAGTTCTTGTAAAACCGTGGAACATCACATACTTCTGACTCTTTTAGGGTCAGTAATGGAGTTCTCCAGGGTGGAATCCTGTCTCCCCTTCTGTTTAATATCTATGTTGATGACCTGTCTGTGCAGCTGAATGAATGTAAAATTGGATGTTTTGCTGGTGATTTTCTGTATAATCATTTAATGTATGCAGATGACCTAGTGCTGCTGTGTCCTTACAGTGCAGGTCTGCAGCAGCTTTTAAATATCTGTTCTCAGTTTGGCTTTGAATATGACATTAAGTACAATGCTCGGAAAAGTCACGTGATGATTGTTAAAACAAAAGAGGACAAAAAGTTGTCCTTTCCTGTTTTCTCTGTGTGCGGGAGTGCCCTCCAACTCACAGATGAGGTCAAATATCTTGGACATTATGTCACCAGTGAGTCTCAGATGATAGAGACATGTACAGGCAGCAGTGTAAGCTTTATGGCCAGGCCAATATGCTTGTCCGTAAGTTCTCTATGTGCTCCAGTGATGTCAAAATTGCACTTTTTAAATGTTTTTGCTCACCTTTGTATACTGCGCATCTTTGGCGTAACTATAAGAAAAAGAGTTTGCAGAGTTTGACAGTGGCGTATAACGACTCTTTGAGAATATTACTGAAAGGTTTTGTAGCGCCAGTGAATTGTTTGTAAATTGTGATGTGAGACCCTGTGCTGTCATAATCAGGTGTTGTATTTATTCATTTATGTGTAGAGCTGTGAATCTGAGTAATCAAATCATTGAAGCTCTAGTGTGTCCTGTGAGGAGCTCTGTCAGATTCACCTCTAAGCTGTGGAGACACTGGCGCTCTTGTCTGTATACGTTATAACATGCACTGTAACTTTTTATTCTTACTATTGTTTTTTTTTTTTTTTTTAATACTATGAACCAGATATCATGTGTTCTTAATAAAGATTGAATTGAATTGAATTTCCTCAAAGCTCAATGATTGACAGAAATTGTGTGTGTGTTTTGTAAAGTTTCACACTGTAACTGCTGAAGAGAGGTGCAGTGTTTTGCTCAAAGACACAACAACACAATGCAACCCGACTGAAATCCCCCCTTCCCACTTTATTACAATATGAATGTTTATGTATTTACCACAGATATGAAATATGCATGTTCGTACAGCAAAGCGCCTTGTGTGTTGTATGAGGTGGATTTTTAAATGTAAAAATATTTGAAACCACACCAGAGTTAAACACAGGGTTTTCAAAGTCATACGTGTCGTGCATGACAAGAATAATTCTCATTTCAAATTCTTACAGCAGAATTATTATGCAAAGTGGACTTTTCAGCATGTTACAGTTGTTTCTCCTGGTGGAAGTTGTCATCTTTCATTGCTTATTTTCAAGACGCCATATTACTGACGAACAGCTGCTTTCACCGCCACCAGTGCGCACGCTTTGCTCTCTACTTTTGTCATTCTTCAGTTTTATTTTCTTGTCAGCGTCATTTTGGTAGTGTGATGTGCGGCTCGGGTCTGACAGCTACTCTGCACTTTGTCGTGATGGTTTTTACGGTGACGTCAGCTCCTCTACAGCTCCATCGCAGCTTTCCAAAGGGGAAGTCAGAGGAGTTGTTTCTTTTATTAAGTCGTTTTAGATGAATATTGCGATTTTAAAAAGTGCAAATTATAACACCAGGTTCCACAGGTGTCGTAGATTATAACTATAGAGCCGACACATGCACAATAGATCTGCTTTAATAAAATATACCGTATTTTTGCTCCGGAATATAAGTCGCACCAGCCAAAAAATGCGTAATGAAGAAGAAAAAAACGTACTTAAGTTGTGTGAAGAATCCCTCAGTCGTCCAGGTAGAATCCACGGCGAGGAGAAAATTCAGTTTGTCGACTGGACAAAAGCCAGAGAAAAGAATTGGTTTGAGAGGGGAGTGAAAGAAGCCATTTTTGTTAAGAAAGAGAATCCTTCTCTAAACAGAAATGGAGGCCTCAGACACCATCTGTCTCCTATTTACAACTCCATCCTCAAACCTAAATCAAAACAAACAAGAGAACAACAGGTGTATCCAGGTCAGGTCCAGAGGTGTGGACGCTCCATTATGGCCATGAATTGTTATGATAATTAGACCCCACACCCTGTACAGGTCAACAGGCCGAACTAACAAACAGAAACTGTAAACAAGTCGGTGTGTTAGTTTCAGAGTAGTTTCAGTGTAGTTAGCTCCTCCCTGCAGATATAAGGAAGTGTCCACCAGCGTCTGGATGAGCCGCGAAATGTCTTCAACCAAACTAACTTTTGTCCAGTCAACAAACTGAATTTTCTCCGTGCCATACTTGAGTTGCTTTTTTTTTTTTTTTTTTAGGAAATTTACTTTATAAAATCAGAGACCAGGAACTGATATTTCATCTTGACCGTCAAGTTCTAGTAAAAACAATAGAACAGAGAACAACAGACTGTTAACGTCACATATGAACAGTTCTTCAGATAAACTATAACATAAAAAACGTAAAAAAAATTTTAAAAAAGTTCGAGGATCCCCCATTTTTCTCCAGTCCTTCACTAGTTTCTCGCTCACTCCAAACTTTCTTTCTGCTGCTCGATTACTGTTTTCGGCTGAATATTTCGCTACTTGCATCTTGTAATCTGCAGAATATGATTAACAGTTTATTGCCATGTGATAAGTTATGTTATGATAGTTATGATTAACATGAGTGAGTGGGATACGTCTTAATGACCCGTGTGTGTTACATGTAGGTGAGTGTGTAAATGACGAGAAGAAACGTCTCAAACTTCAGTAGCCGCACGGTGGTACAGGAGTAACAGGAGTGGCAGATACCAGAGGTGGGGACTTGCAAGACTTGACTTGGGACTCGACTCAGACTTGAATCACTGTTTTTATGATTTGAGACTTGACTTGATAAAATGGACTAAGATTTGGGACTCGACTCAGACTTGAAGGTCGATGATTTGGGACTTGACTCGGAGTTAAGCCCTGTGACTTGAGAAGACTTCATACTTTTCCTAAAAATATGTCTTTAGTAAATACTTTTCTCTTTACAGTTGATAAATGTGGTTCTTAATTTCGCAGGAACAAACTGGAACATGCCCCTCCCACTTCCCTGATCGTTACTTTGGATGGAACTGAAGTACTGTGAAGTACTGTGAAGTACTGTGATGTGTATCCTCATATGTACTACAGTAATTTACAGTACAATACATGACAAAATAACTGTTATTTCACTTTTAAATCTGAATTCTTTCTGTTCTGACCGTAATGATTCACACTAAGATCTTGACAAGACGTTTCTACAACTCTTATATAAATACTCATATATAAAAATGACTTTTTAAGTACAATTTAGTTTAAAATTCATATAAATTGTAAAAATCTAAGCTATATTTGGTACTTTTTTGGTTTAAAGACTTGAAATGACTTGAAGCTCAAAGCAGATGACTTGAACTTGACTTAGACTTTTGGGCCAGCAACTCGAGACTCGACTTGGACTTGCCTGTACTTGGACTTGGGACTTGACTTGGACTTGAGGTCAAAGACTTGAGACTTACTTGAGACTTGCAAAACAACGACTTGGTCCCACCTATTGCAGATACCGACACATAAGCCTAGAGCGCCGTCTCGCAGCTGTCGTGTGAAAATAACAAAAATGTGAAATTACATATTTTAATAAATACATCACTCCTGAGTATAAGTCGCAGCACCACCCAAAGCAGGAAAAAATGCAACTGATAGCCTGAAAAATACAGTAATGTAGTGAGAATATGAATTATGAATGAAAAAGCGGAATATATTTACAAGACCAAAATGGTGCACTGGTCTGTCTGTCTCCTCCTCTCAGTCAGGAGGTTGTGGGTTAGACTCTGGGTCCAGTCAAGCAGTAACGGAGGGAAACAAGGGTAGATTTTTAACATTCAAATGTCTCTTATTCAGAAACTAGAGGGACTATTGAAATAAGTAAAGTATCAGAATGTAGGAAAGAGTTACACTCCAACAGGGTCAAGTTAAACCTGTGATATTCTTTCAAGTTGTTGACAAAAAATTTAAAAAGTCATGTCGGTAACGGAGGGAATGAAATATGCAGCACTTTTTGGGCAATAAATCCAAACAGTGATAACTCTTGGTTCTCACTTACATATCCTTAACAAACTGGTTTGAATATTTGCTTCATATAGTTTTCTACCATATGGTACAAGATTAGGTTGAAAAACCTCTTACTTTTTGAGTAATGAGATTTTTTATTAAGAAAGGTCATGGTAACGGAGGGAAAATTGTGCAAACAAGTAGAAGGTGCAGGATTTTACATAATTTGTCACTTTTTTCTTCCAAATACTTTAATATTACTTCAAAATGAAAGGAAACTATTTCTATAAAATATGTCGGTCCTTCCAAGCAAATTTTTATCATTTTAAATACATAAAAAAATAAAATAAATCATGTGCCTTCATCAACAGTTCAAAGATGGAATAACACAAGATATGATGAAATACATCCATTTATTTACATGATTTGCAGATCTTTGAAATTTGGGAAATAATTTTTGTTCCATGTTTCATACATGGTCTGTTTAAAATATATGTAACTTTAGAACCAAAAATGGTACAGAAAAAAGGTGAACAGTTTCATAAACTAGAGTACATATGTATCTGTTCAATACATTTTTATATCAGATGCATTAACTTGAATTTTTGGCCTTGCTGTTTACTTCTTGACCGGGCCCCTCTCTGAAGCTCTGGAGTTTGCATGTCCGCTCTGTCACTGTGCTTATCAAACGTGTATTTTAGTTTCAACACAAGAAGGTGGTAAAATAAAAGTGTTTGTTGTGAGGTCAGATTGATTTACAGTTGTGGACGTTGTTGAGAGGAGAGAGCGTGCGGTCTTCGGTCACGGCTCTCACCACCTGCAGCTCAGGACTAATGCAGCGTGGGAGCAGGGCAGTGTAAACAGACAGGACCTGCCCCAAAAACTCAGACGTAGACCACCGCTGTGAAACAACCGCTGCTCCAAGATGAAAAGCACAAAGAGGAAACAGAGCTGTGGCTTGCGGGTGGAACTGGCTCTTATCGTGACAGATACAAGCTGCTGGAGTTGGCCTGGGGTCTTCCTGTGGTCTGTAGTAATTTGGTGAAATATTTGAGCTCTGATGAATCCGATGAGAAACTGTAACGTGATGTGTGTAACCAGCAGCAGAGGAACAGCTCCTGAACACAGCCTTCATCCTGTCAACCTCATACACACGTGTTTGGTCAAAACCATGTGATTGATTCACACTAATTTAGCCCAATGTGACCATTTGTTTTGATCAGTCACGTGTAGGACTGGGTATCACAGAGAACTTGTATACCTTGATACAAAAGTAAGATACAATACATTCAAATCGTACAACAAGAGCAGCTCTAGAGGCGACTGCTCTGTGCCGTTTAGGAAAAGTGCCTTTGGGCAATTCTCTTTTTCTTATCGAGCAGCTCAAACATGGAACACAGTGTCTGCTCATATACGACAACTTTAACACTGGCAGCATTTTCTAAAGCTTTAAAACGGTGATGTTCAATGGCCAAATATGTCTCCATGTATAACCAAATTACACTGTCCTTTATATTATGGGGTTGTTGGTTTAAAACTCTTAAACTCTTGACTTTGAACTTCAAATGAGCTGTTTGAAATGAACTGTGTGTACGGTGAGTGTGTTGTATGTATGAGTGAGTGTGTTGTGTGTACAGTGAGTGTGTTGTGTGTATAGTGAGTGTGTTGTGTGTACGTGAGTGTGTTGTGTGTAGTGAGTGTGTTGCGTGTACGGTGAGTGTGTTGCGTGTACGGTGAGTGTGTTGTGTGTACGGTGAGTGTGTTGCGTGTTCGGTGAGTGTGTTGTGTGTCGGTGAGTGTGTGCGTGTGTGAGTGTGTTGTGTACGGTGAGTGTGTTGCGTGTGAGTGTGTTTGTGTGTGTGCGTGACGTGTGAGTGTGTTGTGTGTGTACGGTGAGTGTGTTGCGTGTACGGTGAGTGTGTTGCGTGTACGGTGAGTGTGTTGCGTGTACGGTGAGTGTGTTGCGTGTACGGTGAGTGTGTGCGTGTACGGTGAGTGTGTTGCGTGTACGGTGAGTGTGTTGCGTGTACGGTGAGTGTGTTGTGTGTAGTGAGTGTGTGCGTGTACGTGAGTGTGTTGGCGTGTACGTGAGTGTGTTGCGTGTGTCGGTGAGTGTGTTGCGTGTACGGTGAGTGTGTTGCGTGTACGGTGAGTGTGTTGCGTGTTCGGTGAGTGTGTTGCGTGTTCGGTGAGTGTGTTGAGTGTGTGCGTGTGGTGAGTGTGTTTACAGTGAGTGTGTTGCGTGTACGGTGAGTGTGTCGCGTGTACGGTGAGTGTGCCGCGTGTACGGTGAGTGTGTCGCGTGTAGTGTGCGGTGTACGGTGAGTGTGCGCGTGTACGGTGAGTGTGCGCGTGTACGGTGAGTGTGTGTACGGTGAGTGTGTGCGTGTAGGTGAGTGTGTTGTGTACGTGTGACGGTGAGTGTGTTGTGTGTACGGTGAGTGTGTGCGTGTACGGTGAGTGTGCTGCGTGTACGGTGAGTGTGTTGCGGTGAGTGTGTGCGTGTACGGTGAGTGTGTTGTGTACGGTGAGTGTGCTGCGTGTACGGTGAGTGTGTTGCGTGTACGGTGAGTGTGTTGCGTGTACGGTGAGTGTGTTTACGGTGAGTGTGTTGCGTGTACGGTGAGTGTGTCGCGTGTACGGTGAGTGTGCCGCGTGTACGGTGAGTGTGCCGCGTGTACGGTGAGTGTGTTGCGTGTACGGTGAGTGTGTTGCGTGTACGGTGAGTGTGTTGCGTGTACGGTGAGTGTGTTGCGTGTACGGTGAGTGTGTGCGTGTACGGTGAGTGTGTGCGTGCGTGTACGTGTGTTGTGTGTGTGTACGGTGAGTGTGTCGTGTGTGAGTGTGTTGCGTGTAGTGAGGTGAGTGTGTTGCGTGTACGGTGAGTGTGTTGCGTGTACGGTGAGTGTGTTGCGTGTACAGTGAGTGTGCTGGTTTTATGTACTTTTGTGTGATTGTTGTTGTACTTTTCCTCGTCCTGTAGATGATTTCACATCGACACTGGAGATGGAAATGAGCCACGCTGCTATAAACTTTACATATTTACATTTTAAATGTTCATTAATATGTGCTGTCCCTGTTTAAATAAATAAAATAAGAAACGTATCTCGATACAATAGTACGATAAAATACATACCTTGATACAAAAGTGTGATACGATACATATCTCGATACTGTGCACTTTCGATTTGATTCGATACGATTCAATACGATATATTTCAAATTCAATAGTAAATAAAAGTAAAATATACCAAAAAATACCCTTGGTGAAATATCGATACAGCAGCCCACAATATCGATATTGTATCATCACATTAAATGATACGATGCATCAATATTTTGCACACCACCAATCATGCATTAATTCATAAAAGTTGGCAGTAAATGTATAAAACACTTTCATCTTCTATTGATGTCACAATTGTGTTTTTATTGTTAGAGGAAAGATTTTTGAAATTGTTATCGTCTTTGTGTGTCTGAGGTCTCAGTGCAGTTTAACAGAAGCACTGGTCATGTGGTGGCAGCAGGTTTGAGGAGAGGAACAGTCCTCAGGACAAACATGTCTCTGTGTGTCCTGCAGCATCACAGCCAGTGTCCAGGGCGAGCAAGGTCAACAGGAAAACCTTTTATTTTATAAGAGCTTTTCATACTTTTCAGAGACCAGAACAGAGTTTTCATGTGACAGTAAAGTCAGCATGCTAACAGCGCACTTCCTGATTATTGAACAATGTTGTACAGTACCGGTCAAAAATTTTAGAACACCACACTTTTTCCAGTTTTTTACTGTTTACTTTTTACTTTTTGACCAAAACTTATTCTAAACTTTTGATTCATGAAAGTGTCGACCTTTGGCAGATATAACAGCTGAACACACTCGTGGCTCGTTCTTTTCTTACAACAGAAATAAACAAATATTCTTGAGAAAGTTCTTCCTAAGTCTGTGGTAGAAGTTTCCATAAATGTGTGGCACTTGTAGGTTGTTTGACTTTTACTTTTCTGTCCAGTTAATCAAAAACCAGCTCGATGGGGTTTAAGTCTGGACACTGTGCTGGACGCTCCATGTTTTCAAACTTTACCATCTTGTTCTTTTTTCCTGAGGTAGTTTTGGCAGAGCTTGAACTTGTGTTTTGTATCTTTTATCTTTTTTTTTTAACCTCTGTCTGTTCAGTTTTTACCTTTGTACCGTTTCAAACTCTTCATTGGACTTGAATCGCGATAAATAACCGGAAAAATTCAGGTGTTCTAAAACTTTTGACCGGTAGTGTATGTTCTAAATTAAATAATTCAAACCAAAAACATTTTCCAGTTCAGTTTATAATAACAGTGCAACATATTCTGAGCTCTCATTTTTCACAAACAGTTCCCAGTCAAACCGCACGCTTCATTTAGTGTAACGAAGTCATTACACGGCTCAGTCAAAAGGCAAGGCTCCCAGTCCACAGCCGGTCCTTTGTGGAGAGGGGTTTTTACAACGTGGATCATAAAATGTGCGGTTTACAGACTAATCATTTCATCACTGGGCTCCGTGGAAAACAGTATTATTCTGAAAGATTTTGTGAAAGAGCAAAGGTCAGTTTAAGGGGAGAGACTTCAGCGTTTTATTTGTTTTTGCTGATCCTCTCCTCTGCTCCATTCTGGTTTAGTCCTGGTTTAGATCTGGTTTAGACCTGATTTGGTCCTGGTTCAGTTCTGGTTTATTCTTGGTTTAGTCCTGGTTTAGTCCTGTTTTAGACCTGATTTAGTTCTGGTTTAGACCTGGTTTAGTCCTCGTTTTTGACCTGGTTTTTGACCTGGTTTAGTCCTGATTTAGACCTGCTTTGGTCCTGGTTTAGTCCTGGTTCAGTCCTGGTTTAGTGCTGGTTTAGACCTGGGTTAGTTTTGGGTTTAGACCTGGTTTAGTCCTGGTTTAGTGCTGGTTTAGACCTGATTTGGACCGGGTTTAGTCCTGGTTTAGTCCTGGTTTAGACCTGGTTTAGACCTTGTTTAGTCCTGGTTTAGACCTGGTTTAGTCCTCGGTTCAGTCCTCGGTTTAGACCTGGTTTAGTCCTGGTTCAGTCCTTGGTTCAGTCCTGGTTTAGTCCTGGTTTAGACCTGGTTTAGTCCTGGTTTAGACCTGGTTTAGTCCTGGTTTAGACCTTGTTCAGTCCTGGTTTAGACCTGGTTTAGTCCTGGTTTAGACCTGGTTTAGACCTGGTTTAGTTTTAGTCCTGGTTTAGTCCTGGTTTAGTCCTGGTTTAGACCTGGTTTAGTCCTGGTTTAGACCTGGTTTTAGTCCTGGTTTAGACCTGGTTTAGTCCTGGTTTTAGTCCTGGTTTAGTCCTGGTTTAGACCTGGTTTAGTTTTAGACCTGGTTTAGTCCTGGTTCAGTCCTCGGTTTAGACCTGGTTCAGTCCTGGTTTAGTCCTGGTTTAGACCTGGTTTAGTCCTGGTTCAGTCCTCGGTTTAGACCTGGTTCAGTCCTGGTTTAGTCCTGGTTTAGTCCTGGTTTAGACCTGGTTTAGACCTGGTTTAGTCCTGGTTCAGTCCTCGGTTTAATTCAGTGTAAAACATAACATTAGAAAACAGTTCATTAATATAAACATTTCTTCTGACGTCCTGTTTTGAAGTTTCCTGACAGCTCCACATGTTACCGCGTATTTTCTTTAATTTGACGTCTGTGTTCATCGAGAGGAACCATCTGTTTGAGGTCTGAGAACAAATCAGTAAATCACCAATAGACACGAGTTTGGTTAAAATGATTATTTACGACGGAGCTGTGAGTTTGAGGTCCGTGGCAGCGCAAAGAAAGACATAAAACCAAATAAGAAACAGGACCATCGCTGAAGCTGTTTGTCGTCTCCCACAGAGGAGCAAATTGTCTCACTCCAGTCTCCGTCATAAACAGATTTATGTTCAACAGACGGCGGCCGCACACACACACACCCTTATTTGAACTTTTCTAATCTCAAGAGGGAGTTTTGAAGGTGAGAAACTGCTAGATAAAGATAAATAAAAGAATGTTTGTGTAATGTTTTCATTCTGAATCATAGACTGATGTTAATTATATTATTATTAATAATTTCAAATGTTCTGTCCGATTCCTTTCAGAGTTTTTCTGATGCTTGTGCTGCTTCCACACATGTATTTTCAGATTAAAGCATTTGACCAATCACGTTTCAGCCGTCACTTTTTGCCTGGCAGAGTCAAAGTCAAAGAAGTCTGCTTGAGGCCTTCACTATCTGTTCTGCAGGAACTCGAACACAAAATAAATGTCCATGAAACTGTTGCTTCAATCAGTCAGATTTTGAGTTGGTGTCACCGGGGACTTTAGCAGACGTACGATATCACCGGATTCAGACCCGCTGATTGGACGGTCAGAGAGCGAACCAGCCAAAGCAGCAAACTGCATCTGTAGCGGAACCAGGACTAAACCAAGTCTAAATCAGGACTAAACCAGCGCTATTCTTGGACTTGAGAGGGAGTGAGAGAGCGGAGCCGAGCCCTGGCGTGGTCCTTTTCGTCTGCGGTCACCCAACGGTCTACATGGGCGCAGGTTCGGGCCCGTCCTGGTTTAGTCCTGGTTTAGTCCTGGTTTATCACCCCAGTGCTCCTCATTTCTTCTCCGTGCGCGGAATCTCCACGGCTCTATATACTGTGTTTCTGTGTAATAAGATGCTTTTAAAACCATAAAATAGTTGAGGAGTGGATTGTTTCAGACGGAGCACGACTGGAGGCCGAGGTGTGAAATCCACGCTTCACCACTGGATTTCAAATATCTTATTTAGTACAATTAAGTTAAATTTCAAGTCATATTTTGGACTATAAATGTCTTATATATAAATATATATAAATATTTGTATATAAAATATATACATTTATTTATATTTTATATTTACATTTATATATAAAATATATATAAATGTCTTATATATGTCTTAAAATTGCGCTTCAATAAATCCTGTACAATCCTTCATAATATTGTAAAATACATTTTGATGAAATGGCCTTTGAGGTTACAGTAAATCTGTGGATGCAAGTTCATTAAATTAAGTAAAAAAAAAAAAGTCTTTAAGTTTCAGATTAGATGTTGTTGTTTGTATTTTGAAAGAGCAGCCTGACCTGAGAAATAAAGTTTATAATGTAATGTAAAATGTAACACTGAACGACATCTAAAAAGTCTTAATAAAAGGAACAACTCTGCTGACTAACGTCATAGTGCTCAAGATAGTTTTTTTTACTTGGTCTCTTCTCAAACTCAACCAGGTATGGACTCGGTGTTGTCTCGGTCTTGAAGGCGCTTGGACTCGTGGACTCGGTCTTGGACTCGGTCTTGGACTCGGTCTTGTCACAGACGCGAAGTCTAACTCCAGTTAGAAACTTGAAAAAACAGGTTTAAAAATCCTGCCCACTTTCTGCTTCTTTGCAGTTTTCCATAAAGTGGAAGTGGACGTTCTCTTAATTAAAGAAGGGGTTCCAAAAAAGGGGCGCAGAGTGTTTCGGTGCAGTACAGTTTGCTTGGCTTATTTCAATCTTAAATTAAGATTTATTAGATAAAATGGAGACAGATTTATAAAAACATTGCGATATATGAGCCTAAATAACTGTAAAATACAAATAAATATTGAAAATGACAAAGATGGTCTCGATTTGGTCTCGATGGGCTGTGGGCTTTAAAAGTCTTGGTTTTGTCTCGGTCTTGACTCTCACAGGTCTTGGTCTTGTCTCAGTCTCAGGACCCTGTGGTCTCGGACAGGTCTTGATCTGGATTAGTGTGATCTTGATTACAACACTACCCCTGATTTTTGCATTAGAAAACTGTGACGGCCAATGGGAGCTGACGTCTCTTAAACGTCATCACAACAAAGAGCTGTGAAGTTGTCCGCACCTCTGATGGATAGTTGCACATCACCCCCCCATAAATGTTCATAAATATTACAATTTATGAACAAATGAGCTGCACTACACTAATAATCTGTGTGTCATATAACATACCAATGACTAAATACAAGAAATAAAGCTGATTCTTTCTGTGGTTTTAATGTTATGGCCGATCCTCGGTTAGAAGTTACTTTCAGAGCTCTCCCGGTTTGTTTGTGCGTGGATCTGTGCGCCGCAGAGAAACCGTGGAGCCTTTTGAAGCCTTCAGGACGAGATTATTTTGATGGTCCAGGGAGAAACCACATTCTTGAGTGAGCTCTACTCGGGGCAGATCACATGCGACATTATAAACATTATAAAGATTAAGATAAAGGGTTTTGTTTGTTTATGACGTGGTGAAAAGAATCAGCGATGGAAATAACAGTAAACGTCCAAGCTTCCAAAACACTACCAGTCGAAGGTTTGGGCACATCTTCTACTTTAATGTTTTTGTACATTTTAGATACAATTGTAAAGGAAAACTCACCGTCACCGTCTTTATTTTAATGGAAATGTCATTGTTTTTCTATAGTTTACTTGTACAAACACACAGCCACTCTATGATGAACACTTCAACACTTTACTTTTTCCTTTTTTTTTTCAGATTTTAAGAACACTGTGGGCTCTTGTGCAACAGAAAAACATTCCAGATAACAAATAACATTAGCCTGTAAAATTCCTGCTCTCAAAATAAATAATACAACTGCTGCATTATTGAATAACAAAAACATTCCCCTTCTAAGACGATTCTTTAGTGGATAACAGTGATGTAGAAGCAGTGTTGGGAAGGTGACTTTTAAAATGTATTCCCCTACAGATTACAGATTACATACCCCAAAATGTAGTTTGTAACGTAATCCATAAAGTTACTTAAAGTGAGTAACGTAATCTGAATACTTTGGATTACTTGATATTGTCATGGTTTTTAAAATGACATGAATGTACTGACCACATCCTTAAAAGTCTTGTTTGTTTTCTTCAAATTGTCTGTTGAGCCCAAGTCTCCATGAACAGACTTTTGTTTGTTGTAGAGAAGCAAAGACGAGGAAATCTGAACATGAGAAGTTTTATCTGATAAAAGAAAATAAAAAGCCCAGTTTTTGCTTAACCAGATTAAAAATATTATTGATAGAGAAATGATTTTTATATGAGATCACTGCTGCCTTAAATTATGTCCACCTACTCTTATGTGTCATATTTTTTAGACCTGGTTTTAATCCTGGTTTAGTCCTGGTTTTAGACCTAGTTTAGACCTGGTTTAGTTCTGGTTTAAACCTGGTTCAGTGCTGTTTAGTTCTGCTTTTAAACCTGGTTTAGTCCTGGTTTAGTCCTGGTTTAGTCCTGGTTTAGTCCTGGTTTAGTCCTGGTTTAGACCTGGTTTTTTTAGAGTCCTGGTTTAGTCCTGGTTTACCTGGTTTAGTCCTTTAGTCCTGTTTAGTCCTGTTTAGTCCTGGTTTAGACCTGGTTTAGTCCTGGTTTAGTCCTGGTTTTAGTCCTGGTTTTAGTCCTGGTTTAGTCCTGGTTTAGTCCTGTTTAGTCCTAGTTTAGTCCTGCTTTTAGACCTGGTTTAGTCCTGGTTTTAGTCCTGCTTTTAGACCTGGTTTAGTCCTGGTTTAGTCCTGGTTTTAGACCTGGTTTAGTCCTGCTTTAGTCCTGCTTTTAGACCTGGTTTAGTCCTGGTTTAGTCCTGCTTTTAGTCCTGGTTTTAGAGTCCTGGTTTTTAGTCCTGGTTTAGTCCTGGTTTAGTCCTGGTTTAGTCCTGGTTTAGTCCTGGTTCCTGGTTTAAGTCCTGGTTTAGCCCAAAATATGAAAACAGGAAAATACCGCCGTGTAATCCATTTATTCCAACAAAGTAACTGTAATCCAATTACCACTCACTGAAACAGTAACTGTAACTGAATACAGTTACTCATAATTTGTACTCTGATTACATAACTCCGGTACATGTAATCTGTTACTCCCCGACACTGTGCAGAAGTTTGTAGCAGATTTCTCTTTGCTTGTTGGTGATGAGACATTTGTGAGGTCAAGTCCGGACATTTTTTGATGGAATATTGTCAGTCGAGTCGACACGCGCTGGGCTCCGTTTGTGAGGGGAACTCGTGGAGACAGTCGCTCTTTTTCCATTATAACACAAGTTTAAGTGAGGATGAAGCCAGGTAAGTTCCTTTTGAAAAGTTTTCCACCTCTTTAGGCTCCTGGCTCCACTAATGACATCACTGTGTTGCAGGAGTGATGTTGTTGTTGATCTTCAGGCACAGAAACGATTCAGATTCAGTCTTTTCCACAAGGGACACACACACACACACACACACACACACACACACACACACACACACGAGTCTAGTTCAAGGCACACAAACAAAACCAGTGCGGGGCGTTCAAATGCACCTCGTAAAAAACAACAGTGTTCAGAATTTAAAATAATAACACCATAAAACAATAGGGGGTGTTCGTGAACCTCAAAACAATTAAAGTTTAATCATGTATAACTGTAAATAAATGAATCACGTTTCTCCCACTAAACAAAATGTGAACTAAAACGTGTTCAATTAATCCTATTGAGTTTGGAAAAATATCTGAGTAAATTTATATTTTTTGTTTATTATCAGTGTTGGGGAGTAACAGATTACATGTACTGGAGTTAAGTAATCAGAGTACAAATTATGAGTAACTGTATTCAGTTACAGTTACTGTTTCAGTGAGTGGTAATTGGATTACAGTTACACGGCGGTATTTTCCTCTTTTTATATTTTGGGCCTATATCCCTTTTTTTTTTTTCCTTCTTCTTCTCTTGGTAATTCCACTCATTGCCGGACACTAAACCAGGTCTAAACCAGGTCTAAACCAGGTCTAAACCAGGTCTAAAACAGGTCTAAACAGGTCTAAACAGGTCTAAAACCAGGTCTAAAACCAGGTCTAAAACAGGTCTAAAACCACTAAAGGTCTAAAAACCAAAGGTCTAAAACAGGTCTAAAACTAGGTCTAAAACTAAACAGGTCTAAAACCAGGTCTAAAAAACCAGGTCTAAAACCAGGTCTAAAACAGGTCTAAACTAGGACTAAACCAGAACTAAACCAGGACTAAACTAGGACTGAAACCAGGTCTAAACCAGGTCTAAACTAGGTCTAAACTAGGACTAAACCAAATCTAAACCAGGACTAAACCAAGACCAAAGCAGGTCTAAACCAGGACTAAACCAGGACTAAACCTAAACCAGGACTAAAACCAGGTCTAAACTATGTCTCAAACAGGATTTAACAGGACTAAATCATGCTGCGTGGACGTGTCTCCTTCTCTTCTATCAATAATATTTTTAATACGGTTAAGTAAATTCTGGGCTTTTCATTTTCTTTTAGCAGATAAAACTTCTTATGTTACGATTAGGGATGGGCATGATTTGTTGATTATGATCATTAAGAATTTCATCGATTACGTTAATTTTAATTGACAAACTGAATGTAAGTTGCTGTGCGTAGTGTAGTGTGACCAAACGTCCGTGTCCGGGGACAAAAGGGGGTCTGTACATGTGTCTCTCTGCAGGAGCGAGACACAAACAGTGGGTCAGTCTGCAACATGTCGAAGTGCAAATGTGTATTTAACGATGACTTGTACAAGAAACTCCCTGCTTTCTGTTCCGGTCGAGACAAGTGAGAGGCCATGTGCTGCTTTGTGCACGTGTTTCTGTGTCCAGTGGGGAAAGGTTTTTCCAGGTGAGAGTCGCTCAATGTCGATGACGAGTCCCCACCTCCCTCCCCCCGTACGATGTCCTGGTTTTGACAAACACAAATCTGTTCACACTAACCTGTATTCACCTGAGTCATGTCTTTTAATCTGACAGAAGTTGAACCGCATCAGCCAAAAGCGCTGTTTTTTTTCTTCACTTAATTTATGCAAATGAGCCATGAGGTTTTAAGTTTTATTTCTGTGTTGAATAAAACTGAATTAAACACATTATAATGTCAAACGGGCTGATGTGGCTCTAGAGTCGTTACAGTTTATATGTCGTAAAGTTGAATTTATTTATGCAGATTAGTAGTGCAGATAGTAATAATAATGATGATACTTTTAATATAAAAAAACGTTAATGATTAATCGATAATCGATCGTTAATTCTTCCGACGATCGATTAAGAAAATTTAATCGAATGCCCATCCCTAGTTACGATATCCTCGTCTTTGCTTCTCTACACCAAATCAAGTAATCCAAAGTATTCAGATTACGTTACTCACTTTAAATAATTTTATGGATTATGTTACAAACTACATTTTGGTGTATGTAATCTGTAATCTGTAGGGGATTACATTTTAAAAGTCACCTTCCCAACACTGATTATTAGAATAAAATGAATAAAAATATTGGAAGGGACTATTTTGTCTTCCCCAAATATTGGTTGTGACATGTCCCCACCGTTGTCCCTGTGCAAACCTACGCTCTCGTCGCCTCTCCACAGATCTGACCCGTAGCTTGGTCTGATTTGGTCTCCGTGATGATAGAAAGGTTTAATGCCATACTGTGAAACATTTCAAACAAAACAATAACACCTCCGTGGAGAAAACCATCTGACGGACCCTCCACCAGAAAAGTTGCCCCTTTTAAATAACTGTAAATGTGTTTTTTATTTCAGATTCAGATTCCTCAGAGTAGTCACCCTTTACGTCGTCGACAGCTCTGAAACAAACAGCTTTCCCGGTGACGCCTTCTGAAATGTCTGCGTGCCAAAAACATGCCAAAAGTGCAGATCAAGTAGTCGATTTCACACGTAATACAAACACCTCAAAATATGTGTGAAACAGACTTCGAATTTAATGATTAGACTTCAAATGTAGTGGTTTTGATAAAGAATTGTGCTGAACAGAAACAACTAAACTGATTGAACTTCTAATGTCCTAGCGTTTTTTATTTGTATATTAAAGTCTGCTGAAACTCCAAATGTGTTAAAAATAAACCCCTGATACCTGCTTTCAAATGTAATGAGGTAAAAGTAAAGAGTATCCACTTTAAAATCTACCTAAAGGTGCATTATGTAACTTTGTGGTTGGGGGTTTGTCACTAGGCCTGTAACTATAGGATGGGCATGATTAATCGATTAATCGATAATTGATCATTAAGAATTTCATCGATTACGTTAATTTTAATCGACAAACCGAATGTAGGTTGTTGTGTGTAGTGTGACCAAACAGGTCTGTACATGTGTCTCTCTGCATCAGAAGGAGCGAGACACAAACAGTGGGTCAGTCTGCAACGTACCGAAGCACAAATGTGTATTTAACGATGATTTGTACAAGAAATTCCAGGCTTTCTGTTGCGTTCGGGACAAGTGTGAGTCCATGTGCACAGTGTATAAAGCAGCACATATGTTTCTGTGTCCAGTGGGAAAAAGTTTTGCCAGGTGAGAGTCGCTCAATGTCGATGACGAGTCCCCACCTCCCTCCCCCCGTACGGTGTCCTGGTTTTGACAAACGCAAATATGGTCACACTAACCTGTATTCACCTGAGTCATGTCTTTTAATGACAGAAATTGAACTCAGCGACACAAGAGCTGTAGTTTATCTTCGCTGAGTTTATGCAAATTAGCGATGCGGTTTTAAGTTTCGTTTCTGTGAGAGTTGCACAAACTTGAATTAAACGGACATTATAATGTCAAACGGGCTGATGTGGCTCTAGAGTCGTTACGGTTTATATGTCGTAAAGTTGAATTTATTTATGCAGATTAGTAGTGCAGATAGTAATAATATGATCATTTTAATATAAAAACGTTAATGATTAATCGATAATCGATCGTTAATTCTTCCGACGATCGATTAAGAAAATTTCATCGAATGCCCATCCCTACCTGTAACGATAACAAATTTTGCAGGACGATTAATTGACCAAGAGTTTATTCCGATAAACGATAATATTGACATTTTGAGACCAATTTGAACTAATATAATGACCATGGAATAAAAATGCAAATACATCGTCTCATGGATCAATAAACTTGACTTTCTAAAGAACATTTAACACAGGAACTGAAAGACAAACAAAAACAACAGGCCTAAATAAAACAGATTTAACATAGGACTAGTTTAACATGTGGCTCACAGCGAGGACTTGTTTACAAAAATGCACTTGAATAAATCACTGCTGAACCAAACACAACCAAAACAATAAATAAAATGGATTATTAAGTCTCTGTAACAAAATTGTCCTTAAAAGTGATTTTAGCCACTGACTCTCTGTGTCTGCTGCTGTGAGACTCGTCATTTTGGTCATTTAAATGTTCGTATTAACGCGCGACACAGGATGTTATTCCACTATTCGTGTCCTACCACAGTTACGCAGACGACACTCAGATCTACGTCTCTCTGGCAGCAGGAGACTATGGACCAGTGGACTCACTTGGTCACTGCGTCCAACAGATCAGTGTGTGGATGCAAAACAACTTTCTCCAGCTAAACTCTGACAAGACTGAAGTCATAGTGTTTGGTCCACAGAAACAAAGGGACAGTGTCAGCAGTCACCTCCAGTCTCTCTCTCTCTAAAACCTTCAAATCAGGCAAGAAATCTCGGGGTAATAATGGACTCAGACTTGAACTTTAACAGCCACATCAAATCAATAACATCTGCAGCCTTTTACCATCTAAAAAACAACGCAAAAATCAAAGGTTTACTGTCTAAAGCAGTGTCACGGGTTCGTCCGAAATAAATGATGGCTCAGTCAAAAAACTTCACTTAAGTGTTTTTTTTATTCACACCACAGCTCCAAGTGCAGAGTGGAAAAGAGGTGGTAGACAATATGTACAATAATCACACTTACAGTTGCCATCACCCACGTAGTCAGGCCAAATACCAACTCCAAATGACTGGAGCTCCCTCCTTTTATACCCCCTTAGCCCCTCCCCCCGGGCTAACCAATTAACGAAAATGGGGTTTTAAGGAATTAACATAAGCAAAACTGTATTGAGGAACACAAATCAACTTGGAAATAAACATAATAAAATAACTTAAAGAACCCCTCATAAGGTTAACATAAGTTCCATTAAACAACTTCAAAACCCACAAATGACCCCCAAATAGACCACAATGGTTGAGTCCATGATCACATGTCCCCCTTGAGCGCGCCACTATGCGCTATTTAAAGCACAACCAGGAAGTGCCTCGGTTTGGCCCCGAACCCAAGAACGGCGCGGAGGCTGCTGCAGGTAAGAAAGCGGCGTCGGCGTCGAGTGTGCCCCTCGAAACGCACCAGCCGGGAAACCGTTCAGATGTTGGGGGAAAAAAACAGGACCGCGAGACACACGAGCGGTCCTGCATAAACCATCGGAGCTTGGCTCCGCAAAACCGGGAGGGAAGGAAGCGTTGTGCTCTTTGGCCAGATGCAGACGCGCCAGTCGGGAGATGACGGGGCAACACAGGCGCTCCGTCACAAACAGACTTGGAGAAACTTATCCATGTGTTTGTCTCCAGTAGGTTAGATACTGTAATGTTCTGCTCACTGGTCTCTCCAAACGAGCTGTGAGACGCTGCAGAACATCCAGAACATCCAGAACATCCAGAACGCTGCAGCTCGGGTCCTGACTCGAACTAGGAAGTACGAGCACATAAGTCCTGTGCTCAGGTCTCTGCTCTGGCTCCTGTGGCTCAGAGACTTTAAAGCAGCTCTGCTTGTACAAGTGTCTCCATGGCCGAGCACCAAAGTCCATCTGTGACATGTTAGTGTCATATGAACATCTCACACTCTGAGGAGCTCAGGGACCAACTCCTGCTGGTGCCCAGAGTCACGACTAAACAAGGGGAGTCAGAGTTTCAGGTTCATGCAGCTAAAACCTGGAACAGTCTGAACATGTGAGACAGACTCTTCTGTGACGCTGTTTAAATCCAGACTCAAAACATTTCTGTTTAACTGTGCATAAAACTGAAAGGTTTTCATTCTGCACTCTTCTCTCCAATTTATGTCTCTCTTTTTAAATTTTAATCTTCATGATTATTTATGTTTTGATTTGTTTTTATTATGATTTTAATGTATTTCTTATTCTGTAAAGCACTTTGAAATACTTTGTGTACGAATTGTGCTATACAAATAAACTTGCCTTTGAGGGAGCCTCTGTCCTTTCTGGTGTCGTGTCGGTTCGTTTTCAGGATTTCAGGCTCTACCAGGCGCTAGGCTAGTTATGTCGCTCGGGTTTGGGTTTATATCGGCTGTTGGGGTTTGAGACATTTCTTCTCGTCGTTTGCGTTTCGCTCGCTGCATTTGACGTATGTGGATGTTGAGACGTGTCCCGCTCACCAGTGCTGATTCGGCATCGTGACTTGTTTTGGCGATGAACGGAGATGAACAGTTTTGTCACTCTGACAGCGGCGCCAGCTTGTGTTTCTGCACTGAGGCTACGTGCGCTTCCGCTGGGTTGATAAACACGGCGCACGTTGGTTCACGCGTCATTACACTTGTTAAACGAGAGGAGTCAGAGAGCGATAGAACCTTCTAACATTCACCCTCTTTTGAGAGCGACAGAGAGCGAAGAAAACAAACAAACATGCAAAGAGAATTTATCGTGGCTGGAAAAGTTATCGAGCTCGTTAAAAGTTATCGTACGATTAATCGATTTATTGATTATTGTTACAGACCTATTTGTCACCTGCTTGTTTCTATGGAGATGTCATTGCTCTGTCTGGAATGTTCCACAGTGTGACTTTAAACAGTTCTACTTTACATTTATTCAATTACAGCTGGTTTTACTGCTCAAAAATACCTAGAAAAACAGGCATTCTGACTGTGAGCGGGGTCGCCTCTCCACAGATCTGACCTGTAACCATGGATCTGTTAAAATAACTGGAGGGTGTTGCTGCTTGTAGCTGCCTCCAAGTTGACGTAGTGACACTCACTGGTGCTTCAGCGAAAAAAATCCCTGGGCCGAGACAAGATTTTTCTCATAGAGCGCAACAAACTGCTCGTTTTCGGCTGACAGGACACTACAACTTTAGAAAATGTCGGATTTGTTGTCTATTTTTAGATCATAAACTTTTTCTCAGCTCAAAATCCTTCGGTTGTCTTAAAAAATGCTTTATAATCGTTCGCTCCGGCTCTGCGCTGACTCCTCTCGCTCTGATTGGTTAAAGCAGGAGGGTCAAACTCAAATTCACAGAGGCCAAAATTAAAAACTGGGACTAAATCGTGGACCAAACTAAATATTTATTGAAATTTTTCAACAACATCTATATGTTTTCTCTTCTTTCGAGATATGTAATGTTAAACCTTTTCTAATTAAAATAAATGTTTAATAACAGTTTTGCTTAAACATTGAATCCAGAACAAGTATAATTTAAAATGATAACATTTTAAATAAATTATGTCTCTATAGTTTATCTGTAGCCGGTGGACCAGATCTAATACAGATTTGATATGATCTCGCAGGCCAAATATAATTATATTGGGAGCCAAATTTGGACTGAATTTGACATGTCTGGGTTGAAGTGATCGCGTGATGCATGAGTCTGAGCTCCATGTGTGCATAGGTGCATTGGCATGTGCAGTGTTGGGAAGGTGACTTTAAAAATGTATTCCCCTACAGATTACAGATTACATACCCCAAAATGTAGTTTGTAACGTAATCCATTAAATTACTTAAAGTGAGTAATGTAATCTGAATACTTTGGATTACTTGATTTGCTGTAGAGAAGCAAAGACGAGGAAATCATAACATAAGAAGTTTTGTCTGATAAAAGAAAATAAAAAGCCCAGACTTTACTCCAACCAAATTAAAATTAGTATTGATAAAAGAGGAGAAGACACGTCCACACAGCATGATTTAGTCCTGTTAAATCCTGTTTTAGTCCTGGTTTAGAGTCCTGGTTTAGACCTGGTTTAGACCTGGTTTAGACCTGGTTTAGTCCTGGTTTTAGTCCTGGTTTTAGTCCTGGTTTTAGTCCTGGTTTAGTCCTGGTTTAGTCCTGGTTTAGTCCTGGTTTAGTCCTGGTTTTAGACCTGGTTTAGTCCTGGTTTTCCTGGTTTAGTCCTGGTTTAGTCCTGGTTTTAGTCCTGGTTTTAGTCCTGGTTTTAGTCCTGGTTTTAGTCCTGGTTTAGTCCTGGTTTTAGTCCTGGTTTTAGTCCTGGTTTTAGTCCTGGTTTTAGTCCTGGTTTAGTCCTGGTTTTAGTCCTGGTTTAGTCCTGGTTTTAGTCCTGGTTTAGTCCTGGTTTTAGTCCTGGTTTAGTCCTGGTTTTAGTCCTGGTTTTAGTCCTGGTTTTAGTCCTGGTTTTAGACCTGGTTAGACCTGGTTTAGTCCTGGTTTTAGTCCTGGTTTAGTCCTGGTTTAGTCCTGGTTTTAGTCCTGGTTTAGTAGACCTGGTTTCCTGGTTTTAGTCCTGGTTTAGTCCTGGTTTTAGACCTGGTTTAGTCCTGGTTTAGTCCTGTTTAGTCCTGGTTTAGTCCTGGTTTTAGAGGTCCTGGTTTAGTCCTGGTTTAGTCCTGGTTTAGTCCTGGTTTAGTGAAACAGGAAAATACCGCCGTGTAATCCATTTATTCCAACAAAGTAACTGTAATCCAATTACCACTCACTGAAACAGTAACTGTAACTGAATACAGTTACTCATCAATTTGTACTCTGATTACATAACTCCGGTACATGTAATCTGTTACTCCCCAACACTGGGCGTTGTTGGGCGGGAGAAAAGAGCATTACTGCACATGTTCAGTCGGCCCAGAGCCACCAGAAGCTGAACTCTGGAATCATGCACTCACCCCATCGACTTGAATGATCCTGTATCATCACATTAAACGATACGGTATATTGATATTTTGATACTGGAATGTTTAAGATTGTCTGTTTGTGTCTAACCCAGCCTGTCACTTTAATGTTCTGTATGAGCAACTTGTTAAACAGCACAAATCATCTCACCTGTTGTGGTCAGCTCTTTCTGATCACATTTTGTTACAGTAAAGTTCAGGTTAAAGTCTAACAAAGCCTGAGTGAAAAGCATCAATACATCTTTACAGAGTTGCCTTGAAACATTTACAATGACCCTCCCCCTCAACATTTTTAATAAAAGACAAAGAAAAGCGAGCAGACGACCTGAGGCGCAGCACAAACGGCCCACATATGAGACGCATTGTGTAGAGTTAAGCCGCCACTGACACAAGACAGAGCCCACCAACACCACCCGAAATACCACGAGAAATCCTTCCCCGAAATCAAATGTTTACAGAGAAACAATAAAGATATGTCCAGATGTGAGGAGGGTCTGTGTATGTGTGTGTATGTGTAGGATTATGACAGGCAGGTCTGGAGAATGTACTACACAACTGTACTCATGTGTCTTTATGTTCACCATATAAAAATATGTATGTAATATGTACGTTTAGAATAAAAACATCGACTTCTGTTTGAAAATGGCACACTTAAAATGATTTATGTAGTATAAATATGATTAAAAGAGACAAGTTTAAGTTTTTGTCTTGTTCCACTGCAAAAAAACTTGGCCAAAATTCAAGATATAAACTTAAATCTATCAGAAAATGACTTTAAAAGTAGAGAAATTTAAAAAATAAACAACCTCTAGACTAGAATTAATCACTCTCAGAACTAGTAAGTCAATAATAAATCTGAAAATGAGATGGATAACCTGATATAAGTTGTTAAAATCAGAGAAATTTGCAGTGCGGTAACTTCTTTTGTCTAGAAGAGACAAGCCCACAGTGCCTCCAGGCCAAGTTCCAGGTCAGATCTGTGGATTTGTGAATCTCTTTTTGATCATCTACTGCATCCCTTCCATATACATCGAACCTATAAATTAAACCTCGGTTACAAAAAATGAAATTACTTTTAAATGTCTAGAATATTAAAGCTATATAACTTTTTTTTTTCACCACATTATCTCTTTCCCCCTTGGACGCCTAATAGGAACAACATTTTCTGCACTATACGGCGCTCTGGATTATAAAACGCACTGTCATTAAATGGTCTATTTTAGAATTTTCTTCACAAATAAACCGCACCGGACTTTAAACGAAACACAACAGTGTGATGGTGAGTGGTTTTGTTTGCGTTCACGCTCTGGGCTTTGTTCAGTTGAGGCGTGTACTGGGATTTCGGGCCGTTTAACGTTCACACAGGGGATCGCATACAAGTCGCATTTAATTGGAAATGTGAACGACCTCGCAAAAACATCGGATTTCACCAAAAAAAATCTGAATTGAGCGTTAAGCCCTGCAGTCTGAATGTAGACTTACTTGTTTTAAGGAGGAGATTGAGAAGGAGGACGAGATTTTTGGCATTTTGGGCAGTGTGTTGAAAGGAACGTGTGGATGCAGAGATGTAGCCAAGAGTGATGAGTGGTGATATGCTTCACTACAGTGACACGGAGTTCATTAACAAATTTCACCTACTTCAGCGCAGAATAGTGATGTTTGTGGCTTGTTGATAAAGTTTAGGTGGGATGAATGCGCTTTAGCCGTTCAGACTGAAGTCACATGTCAAAAGATCAGATATGTATTGGTTTAGGAGCACATATCCAAGTGGCCAGGGTCACATTTGAAAAAATCTAATCTGTGTTGTTCAGACTGACATTAAAGGTTGTACAGAGGATTTTCCAAGGAACGAGAAATCCAGCGACTGTTTGTCCTTTTTCAAATGTTGCGAATGCGTGAAACCAGCCCCCCTCCCCTACAGCTCCTACGTAGAAACGCCTCCTCCCTCCTCCTCTTTTACGCCAGAAACAGGTTTGTTTACAGCCGGTGCTGCACATGACTTGTAAACAACTAACTACAGTGTTGGTTAGGCAAGACGGAGAAGTGAGGAGCGGGGGAGCGGGTGCGCGGACATTTCGTTCGCGGACGGAGAGTGAGGAGCAGGGAGCAGGGAGAGAGGAGCGGGTGTGCGGAGATTCCGTGCCCGGAGAAGTGAGGAGAAGGGGGAAGAGTGGATCGGGCAGCGGGGACAGGAGCAGGAAAGGGGTGCAGAGAAGGTTGCGCGGAGATTCAGTGCGAATGAACTAGCTACAACACGCAGCAGCAAGCGGACTCTTTCTTTGCCTTGAAAATTACGTTTTCAGACATAGGATATCGCTTTCGTGTCCTGAAAAACGTTTGTCTAACTCTTGGAAATAAAGTACGTTTTCATAATAAGCAGAAGTTTCCTGTCCAGGAGTAATTTGTGGACCAGTGCGTCAGTCTTTAGACCCTGCGTCTGCTTCAGTCGCGCCATCGCTGGAATGAATCTTCAAGAATCACCTTAGTTTGGCTTCGCTGCTTTTCCCCTTGTCTTCTTCTTTCAGCGACCTCAAAAACGGACTTTCTTTTGCGGCGAACTGCTCCTGGATTCTTGTCGCCATTGCAACAAACTTTGTGCGAACTGCGAGGAAGATATAGGTAAAAAAAAGCCGCTAAGAACTGTTGCGTTGGTGGAGTAAACAGCGTCTGTGCGTCTTGCGTCTGTGGACTGCGTGACAGTCGTACGTAAACCACGTACCGGCGGCGCAGGCAAGTCAGTTACACTAGAAACGTAGGGAGTTTGATTGACAGCCTGTCAGCTCACAGATAACGAGGCAGTGTCGTTATCTATTGGCAAATGTTTAGCCCCACCACGTCCAGAGTTGATGAATTTTTATTCTCTTTTTTTGGTCATCATAATTACAAGGCTACTGCATCTATAATCTATCACTGACAACTTGAAACAAAAAAAAATCCTCCATACAACCTTTAAAAGATCAGATACAGGTCACATAGGGGCCAAAAAAATCGGATTTGGGTCACTTCAGGCTGCAGTGTGAACTTAATATAAATAATTTAAGCCCATTTGCTAATCGTGAAAATTCTAATTATGAAATCGATTCAATTGCGATGCCTCTTTCAGACTTATGTCGTAAATGATGCACGTAGACCCCAGGTGCGGACAGGTTTTCCATCACTTCTATGGACTCGTTTTTCTTTCTGGACGGTGCATTCTGATATTCCGCTCATTATTTTTGATTCACAGACACGTTAAACTACCTCCTCTGTGACCACCTGCCATTTCTGGTCTTGTAGCTCCAGATTCTCCAGCTCCATTTCGTCTTTCCCCAACCGAAATGTGTTTTGGGTTTGCGCTCTCCCCCGTTATTGGCCCAGTTGCCGTCTGACAGTGCAAATGTGTCAGCCGTTATGTAGTCTGTGCCAGGAATGTGGTGAGGGCTAATCGAGGCTCTCAGCTAAATGACTTCATTCACAAACCAAGACGCAGAGATCACGATCCTGCACGAAAATATTAGCGTTGAGTCAATTTCGAGCAATGTGTTTTGGTTTGGGACAATGTTGTTTACAATAGTTTGAAGGTTCACGCAGTGTTGGGGAGTAACAGATTACATGTACTGGAGTTATGTAATCAGAGTACAAGTTATGAGTAACTGTATTCAGTTACAGTTACTGTTTCAGGGAGTGGTAATTGGATTACAGTTACTTTGTTGAAATAAATGGATTACATGATGGTATTTTCCTGTTTTCACATTTTGGGTTTAATCCCTCTTTTTTTTTTTTTTTTTTTTTTTGTAATTCCACTCATTGCCGGAAACTAAACCAGGTCTAAACTAGATCTAAACCAGGTCTAAACCAGGAATAAACCAGGACTAAACCAGGTCTAAACCATGTCTAAACCCAGGTCCAAACCAGTTCTTAACCAGGTCTAAAACAGGTCTAAAACCAGGTCTAAACCAGGAATAAACCAGGATTAAAGCAGGACTAAAGCAGGACTAAAACCAGGTCTAAACTAGATCTAAACCAGGACAAAAATCAGGTCCAAAACAGGTTTAAACCAGGACTAAAACCAGGACTAAACTAGATCTAAACTAGATCTAAACCAGGTCTAAAACCAGGACTAAACAGGACTAAAACAGGACTAAAACAGGTCTAAAACCAGGACTAAACCAGGTCTAAAACCAGGTCTAAACCAGATCTAAACCAGGTCTAAACCAGATCTAAAACCAAGTCTAAACCAGGACTAAAACCAGGACTAAAACCAGGCCTAAACTAGATCTAAACCAGGACTAAAACCACGACTAAAACCAGGACTAAAACCAGGCCTCAACTAGATCTAAACCAGGTCAAAACCAGGACTCAAACCAGGATTTAACAGGACTAAATCCTGCTGTGTGGACGTGTCTCCTCTTCTTCTATCAATAATATTTTTAATTTGGTTCAGTAAAATCTGGGCTTTTTATTTTCTTTTAGCAGATAAAACTTCTTATGTGAAGATTTCCTGGTCTTTGTTTCTCTACAGCAAATCAAGTAATCCAAAGTATTCAGATTACATTACTCACTTTAAGTAATTTAATGGATTATGTTACAAACTGCATGTTGGTGTGTGTAATCTGTAATCTGTAGGGGAGTACATTTTAAAAGTCACCTTCACAACACTGTTTGTCCGTCACTTGCTTGTTTCTATGGAGATGTCGTCGCTCTGCTTTGTCTGGAATGTTCCGCAGTGTGACATTAAACAGCTCTACTTGACATTTATTCAATTACACTCAGCTCAAAAATACCTAGAAAAACTTGAATTTTGACTGTGAGCGGGGTCGCCTCTCCACAGACCTGAGCTGTAACTCGGTCTGGTTTGGTTTCCATGAAGATACAAAGGTTTAATGCCATACTGTGGAACTTTCTAGACAGAGGAATAACATCTTCATGGACAGAGGAATAACATCTTCATGGAGGATCCTCATATGCCAGAATACTGTTCATGGATTTTAGCTCAGCATTTAATACAATATTACCGAGCATTCTGCTGAAGAAGCTGTTAGATCTGGGTGTTAACAGTCATGTTATTAAGTGGTATTGGGCATTTCTTACAGGGAGACAGCAACAAGTTAAGGTTAACTCAGCACTGTCAGATATTCAGGTTGTCAGCACTGGGGCACCACAGGGCTGTGTTAGCTCACTTTGTACACCAATGCATGCAGGAGTAGACAGGTAAACAACTATATAATTAAATTTTCTGATGACACAGCTATTCTTAGTTTACTCAGTAAAAGCACAGATGCCATCAGCTACAGGACAGGAATTGATGAAGTGGTGCATTGGTGTGAGGAGCATAACCTTGTCTTAAATGTGGAAAAGACAAAGGAGATCATTTTTTGATCCCAAATCTGTCGGGGACCACAGCCCATTAATATCAGGGGGAGGGACATAGAGCAGGTGACATGTTATAAGTACTTGGGTGTGTTATTTGATTCTCAGCTCCAATGGAGCCAGCAGGTACAGTCTGTCTGCTCAAAGAATCAGCCAGCGTCTCTATTTTTTAAGACGACGGCTTAGGTTACATGGAGTTGACACCAATGTAATGCTGTTGTTTTATAAAGCATGCATAGAATCTATCTTACGCTATGGCATGTCAACAGTGTTTGGTAACCTCTCAGTCAAACTTAAAGCACAGATTTTTACCTTGACTAAAAGAGCAGGTAAAATAATGGGTGTGGCCCCAAGCTCACTTCAGCAAAATTTTTGAGGAGACTGTTAGGAACTCAGCAGGAAGGTGATCAATGACCCAACCCATGTTCTTCACAGTCAGTTTTGAGTTGATGCCATCAGGCAGAAGGTTCAGGGTCCCAAACTGTAAACTGAACAGATTCAAACATTCTTTTGTGCCACTAGCTGTTAAACTGCTAAACTCAGATAATGCAGTCAAAAAATAATTATAAAAGGCTTAGGGATTGTGCAATCAAAACTGCACATAGGTGTAGGGAATGTGCAATTAAAGCTACACATAGGCTTAAGGAATGTGCAATAATTAAATCTGCACATAGGCTAAGGGAATGTGCAATAATTATAACTAAAACTGCACATAGGCTTAGGGAATGTGCAATCAAAACTGCACATAGGCTTAGGGAATGTGCAATAATTATAACTAAAACTGCACATAGGCTTAGGGAATGTGCAATAATTAATAGAACAGAAGAATGCAAGGGTTTGCCTGTTAAGGATAATTTAAGGGTCGTGTTGGTGCATCACTCGTGGTCATACTGGTCTCATATTTACTTTGTTTTATGGTGTTTGTTTATGTGCTGCTTTTGTGTTGTGTTGTCCTGTTTTTTTGATAAAAACATGTTACCCCCTGTCCCAAGACAAATTTCTCCCATGGGAGACAATAAAGGATTATCTTATCTTATCTTAAAAGTATTTAATAAGAGTTGTATTTTAATTGATTCATGCGTGTTTGAGTAATCCTGCTTTTTTTCTACTTTTGAAAATTGGCGTTTTCACTTCTGCCATGTTCGAACAAGAAGTCAACAGACAGTGTTGGGAAGGTGACTTTTAAAATGTAATCCCCTACAGATTACAGATTACACACACCAAAATGTAGTTTGTAATGTAATCTATTAAATTACTTAAATACTTAATGTAATCTGAATACTTTGGATTACTTGATTTGCTGTAGAGAAGCAAAGACGAGGAAATCTTCACATAAGAAGAAAATGAAAAGCCCAGACTTTACTGAACCAAATTAAAAATATTATTGATAGAAGAAGAAGAGACACGTCCACACAGCATGATTTAGTCCTGTTAAATCCTGTTTTAGTCCTGGTTTATTCCTGGTTTAGACCTGGTTTAGACCTGGTTTAGTCCTGGTTTAGACCTGGTTTAGTCCTGGTTTAGACCTGGTTTAGACCTGGTTTTAGACCTGGTTTAGTCCTGGTTTAGACCTGGTTTAGACCTGGTTTAGACCTGGTTTAGTCCTGGTTTAGACCTGGTTTAGACCTGGTTTAGACCTGGTTTAGACCTGGTTTAGTCCTGGTTTAGTCCTGGTTTAGTCCTGGTTTAGACCTGGTTTAGACCTGGTTTAGTCCTGGTTTAGTCCTGGTTTAGTCCTGGTTTAGTCCTGGTTTAGACCTGGTTTAGTCCTGGTTTTAGACCTGGTTTAGTCCTGGTTTAGACCTGGTTTAGTCCTGGTTTAGTCCTGGTTTTAGACCTGGTTTAGTCCTGGTTTAGACCTGGTTTAGTCCTGGTTTAGACCTGGTTTAGACCTGGTTTAGACCTGGTTTATTCCTGGTTTATTCCTGGTTTAGACCTGGTTTAGACCTGGTTTAGACCTGGTTTAGTCCTGGTTTAGACCTGGTTTAGTCCTGGTTTTAGACCTGGTTTAGTCCTGGTTTAGACCTGGTTTAGACCTGGTTTAGACCTGGTTTAGTCCTGGTTTAGACCTGGTTTAGACCTGGTTTAGACCTGGTTTAGACCTGGTTTAGTCCTGGTTTAGACCTGGTTTAAGACCTGGTTTAGACCTGGTTTAGTCCTGGTTTAGTCCTGGTTTAGACCTGGTTTAGACCTGGTTTAGACCTGGTTTAGTCCTGGTTTAGTCCTGGTTTAGTCCTGGTTTAAGACCTGGTTTAGACCTGGTTTAGTCCTGGTTTAGTCCTGGTTTAGACCTGGTTTAGACCTGGTTTAGTCCTGGTTTAGTCCTGGTTTAGTCCTGGTTTAGACCTGGTTTAGACCTGGTTTATTCCTGGTTTAGGGTTTAGTCCTGGTTTAGTTCCTGGTTTAGTCCTGGTTTAGACCTGGTTTAGTCCTGGTTTAGTCCTGGTTTAGACCTGGTTTAGACCTGGTTTAGATCTAGTTTAGACTTGGTTTAGTTTCGCCTTAGATCTTAATCCCGTGCGAATGCTCCATGTCTGTAATTTGTAAAGTAAAAATTCCACCACAAATTACTGACTATATTTCACCAAACACAAACTAGTCCCGTGTGAATCTGCATCTCGGTGTTTGTTGTGATATTTGCCTCGCGCCTTTTCTGTCTCTTTCTGGCTTGAATATGGAGGCTGTGGTAGAAATTTTGATTAGCAGTTTTGAGCTTTTCAGGGGCAAATTCTAATACGGCCCCATGTCGCACTATATGTAAATCAATCTGCAGAAACGGGAAGAGATCCAAGAAGGGAGCCAATTCTTGCAGGATGATGGTCTGGATGACATGTGTGGCAAGTGGTAAGGAACATTTTAAATAATATAACTAATATAACTTCATATCGGGGGGCGGGGCTGATCTAGTGCCCACTAGATCCACACTGAGAACCGGGGGAGGGGAACGATCTGCACAACTTGGCCGCTAGATCGACACCGGTTTAGTCTTGATTCAGTTCTATACCAGTCCCGGATTAGTCCTGATTAGTCCTGGTCTAGTAATCGTCTAGTCCTGGTCTAATCCTGGTCCAGTTGCCTTTATACTAACTGCCCTTCCTATTTTTATAGCTGATGTTACAACATATCCGGTCATATTATCAGTAAAACAGAGTCATTTACAGACTTGGTTTGTCCCGTGCGAATGCGCTGCAAGTAACACAGATGTGGGGCGGTAATTTACAAATTATGCATGCGAATAGGGTTTTGGTAGTTGAAATAATCGTTCAGTTTGTGGTACAAGCATCAGATTTGGAGTGGAGATAGATAATAACACGGTCTTTATGAAAAGTCCGTGTGGTGGTAGTGTACACTGGATTTGTGTAAAAAAGTTATGGAAAGCGGTTGCATGCAATAAAATTATGTTTAGGCTTTGAAACATCACTTTTTCATGTTGATGAAATCTGATCAAATCATGCTGAATATGTATATTTATCTCATGTTACCTTATTGTGAAATGTATAAGTATGTATAATTTAATTTAATTGATCTAAATTCTGTACAATAATACAAAAACAGTCTTTAGTTTTCCACAGTTCTGTCTTGTCTTAAACAGAATCAAACACACAGAGAGGCACAAGTACAGAGACACACAGTTTGGAGCTGGACAGTGTGAAGATTTATTCCAGTGAAGAAGCTCTGGTCTCTGTGGACACAGGAATAACACATGATGATCACATTCTGATGATCTACTCTGTTCTACATGTTTAAATACATTTAAAGTACCTATAATGGACCAGAACAGAATCACAAGAACATTAGAACTGTATCTGCAGAAACAAAACTCACCGTGTGCTGCTTTTCTTCCTCTTAATGCAGTAACAGGGAGGGCATCTGGTATAAAGTCTCCTAGTGCCACATCACCCTGTAGAAACATGATAACTGTTTCAATAGAAGTTCATTTTGAAAAATTTGTTTAAAATCATTTTAGTTGGTTTACTTACTTTGTTTGAGAACCAACAAACCTCTGTGTTTTGTTGGTTCTCAACATCTTCCTTTTTTCCTGAAACATCAGCTGTAACATTCATGAACTTCCCCACAGCTCCAGCAGAGCTCTGGACGTCACTCTGTGTTTGTAGACGACTCTGAATGCAACACATTTAAATCTGAGTACAACTGTCACACTTGTAGATGGACAGTCAAATACAATTTGTTTCATGAAAACAGTCCTGACATTAACTCTAATTTCAAATAAAACACCACAAACATGTTTTAATAATGACGACATTCTAGTCCGGAGAAACATATAAAATCTTTGAAAAGCCTCACCTCCAGATGAGCTTCATAATCCTCCTGCTCCACACTGTGTTTCCTCTGCTCCTGGATCTGTCCTGTGTCCTGTTACACTTGAATTTTCCCTCTAAAAGTTTTGAGGAGGAGAATTCCAGAGGGAGGAGCTTCACCAGAGATTAAATAAAGTCATGTTTCCTCAACTTGATTAAAACATGCAGGTCTAACATCGGCCACAATCAAGTGACCTTTGTAAGATTTAAACATGCTGGACAGAGAATCATTAAAAAAGTCATGTTATTGTTGTAATTTTATTTTTTTTTGCAATTTGAGCAACCCCTCTCGGACCATTTTTTCAGTGTAGTGCAGTAGTATATATTGGTATAGTAGTATAGTAGTATAATAGTAGTATAGTAGTATAGTATAGTAGTATAGTAGTATATTGGTATAGTAGTATAGTAGTATATAGTATAGTAGTATAGTAGTATAGGTATATAGTAGTATATAGTATATAGTATAGTATAGTAGTATATAGTAGTATAGTAGTATATATTGTATAGTAGTATAGTAGTATATATTGGTATAGTAGTATATAGTAGTATATTGGTATATAGTAGTAGTATAGTAGTAGTATATAGTAGTAGGTATAGTAGTATAGTAGTATATATTGGTATAGTAGTAGTATAGTAGTATATATTGGTATAGTAGTAGTAGTAGTAGTATATATTGTATAGTAGTATAGTAGTAGTAGTATAGTAGTATATTTGGTATAGTAGTATAGTAGTATAGTAGTATAGTAGTATATAGTAGTATATAGTATATAGTATAGTAGTATAGTAGTATATATTGGTATAGTAGTATATAGTATAGTATATATTGGTATAGTAGTATAGTAGTATATAGTATAGGTATAGTAGTATATAGTATAGTGTAGTATAGTAGTATAGTAGTATATAGTATAGGTATAGTATAGTAGTATATAGTATATATTGTATAGTAGTATAGTAGTATATAGTAGTAGTATAGTAGTATAGTAGTATAGTAGTATAGTATAGTATAGTAGTATAGTAGTATATATATATAGTATAGTAGTATATAGTAGTAGTATAGTAGTATAGTAGTATATAGTATATATAGTATAGTAGTATAGTAGTATATATTGTATAGTAGTATAGTAGTATATATATATAGTATAGTAGTATAGTAGTATGTAGTAGTATAGGTATAGTAGTATATATTGGTATAGTAGTAGTATAGTAGTATAGTAGTATATGGTATAGTAGTATAGTAGTATAGTAGTATAGTAGTATATATTGGTATAGTAGTATAGTAGTATATATTGGTATAGTAGTATAGTAGTATATATAGGTATAGTAGTATAGTAGTATATATTGGTATAGTAGTATAGTAGTATATATTGGTATAGTAGTATAGTAGTATATATTGGTATAGTAGTAGTATAGTAGTATAAGTATATAGTATATAGTATAGTAGTATATAGTAGTAGTATAGTAGTATAGTAGTATAGTAGTATATATTGGTATAGTAGTATAGTAGTATATATTGGTATAGTAGTATAGTATTATAGTATAGTATAGTAGTATATATTGGTATAGTAGTATAGTAGTATATATTGGTATAGTAGTATAGTAGTATATATTGGTATAGTAGTATAGTAGTATAGTATATAGTAGTATAGTAGTATATATTGGTATATAGTAGTATAGTATAGTAGTATAGTAGTATATATTTGTATAGTAGTATATATTGGTATAGTAGTATAGTAGTATATATTGGTATAGTAGTATAGTAGTATATATTGGTATAGTAGTATAGTAGTATATGTAGTATATAGTAGTATATAGTATAGTAGTATAGTAGTATATATTGGTATAGTAGTATATAGTAGTATATATAGTAGTATAGTAGTATATAGTAGTATATATTAGTATAGTAGTATATAGTATATATTGTATAGTAGTATATATTATATTGGTATAGTAGTATATAGTATATATAGGTATAGTATAGTAGTATATATTATTGGTATAGTAGTATAGTAGTATATAGTTAGGTATAGTAGTATAGTAGTAATATATAGGTATAGTATAGTATAGTAGTATATATATAGTATAGTAGTATAGTAGTATATATTGGTATAGTAGTATAGTAGTATATATTGGTATAGTAGTATAGTAGTATAGTAGTATATATTGGTATAGTAGTATAGTAGTATATAGTAGTAAGTAGTAAGTATATAGTAGTATAGTAGTATAGTAGTATAGTAGTATAGTAGTATAGTAGTATATATTGGTATAGTAGTATAGTATATAATATAGTAGTATAGTAGTATATATATATAGTATAGTAGTATATAGTATAGTATATATATAGTAGTATAGTAGTATAGTAGTATATAGTATATAGTATAGTAGTATAGTATTATAGTAATGTAGTATAGTAGTATAGTAGTATATATTGTATAGTAGTATAGTAGTAGTATAGTAGTATATATAGTATATAGTAGTATAGTAGTATATATGGTATAGTAGTATTGTATATAGTATAGTATGTATATTGTAGTATATAGTTAGTATATAGTAGTATAGGTATAGTAGTATAGTAGTATATATTGGTATAGTAGTATAGTAGTATATATTGGTATATAGTAGTATAGTAGTATATATATGGTATAGTAGTATATAGTATATATTGTATAGTAGTATATATAGTAGGTATAGTAGTATAGTAGTATATAGTATGGTATAGTAGTATAGTAGTATATATTGGTATAGTAGTATATATTGGTATAGTAGTATAGTAGTATATATTATAGTAGTATAGTAGTATATAGTATGTAGTATATTTAGTATAGTAGTATAGTAGTATATATATAGTAGTATAGTAGTATATAGTTGTATATGTAGTATATGTATATAGTAGTATATAGTATATAGTAGTATATATTGTATAGTAGTATAGTAGTATGTATTGTAGTATATATAGTAGTATATAGTATAGTATAGTAGTATATATTGGTATAGTAGTATAGTAGTATAGTAGTATAGTAGTATATATAGTATATATAGTAGTATAGTAGTATATAGTATAGTAGTATATATAGTATAGTAGTATAGTAGTATAGTAGTATATATTGGTATAGTAGTATAGTAGTATAGTAGTTATAGTAGTATAGTAGTATATATTGGTATAGTAGTATAGTAGTATTGTAGTATATTGGTATAGTAGTATAGTAGTATAGTAGTATAGTAGTATATAGTCAAAGCTGTCAACAGTTCACCAAATGTGGTTGTAAAGGAGACTGTTGTGGTCGGTGTAAATGTTTTCATCTGGGTTTAAATTGCACACAGCTTTGTGGTTGCAGTTGCAATGATTAAGGTCAACAAGCAAAGTTTAACAAAAATGAAGAAAAAAAAAACGTTATTGTGTTTTTTCGATTGTTAAGCACATACAGCACTATGAATGGTTCTATTTTAATGGCTCTATTTTTGAAATGAACCTGTCAATATGTTAAATTTTATTTTAATTTTGCTTGTTTTTATTTCTACTTTATTGGGATACTTTTGGTTTCAGACTGCGAGAAAATTTTATGAATTTTGTACAAAATTAAATATATTTTGGTGTAAAATTTGTTGAATACCTGACATTGCATTACTGTATATGTATATATTTGTGATTTATTCCATTAATTTTGATTAAGAACATGATGACTTATTGTCTTTTAGCTCATACTTATATGAAATCAGTTGTTTGGCCATGTTGAATATTTCAGGTGGGTTTTTCTAAAAGAGCCTTGGAGACCTAATCTGCTCCACTATTTAGACACTTAAGCCCTATTTTCATTGCATTATTATTACCCGTAGACCTCTGGTGAGTTATAATCATTGCAAGAGATTCCTGAGGAGAGGTGGTCAGTCGCGGTCAGTAATTTGCAAATTACCAAACATCAGCAGGTTGTATTTCTCCCGTGCGAGTAGGGCTTTAGATTTTAGACATTCGCGCAGGATAAGTACAACCTGGGGACGTCTGAGAATTAAATTACCGCCCCTTCTCCGTGTTACTCGCATTCACACGGGGTAAGTGAAGTTGGTAAATTACTCTGTTTGCTTCTGTGGTACATCGTCGCCCAAATCGCCCATTTTCCAGTAAGTGTGGCTGCAAAATAATACAGCATGTTTCAATGATTTTTGGTTTTACATTTTATTGGCAAATATCTGACTAGTATGACTGGGGCAATTCAAATCCAGACAAGTCGAGAATGAAGACATCACTTTATTTAATTCGTTTTGTGACGATACAAGCTCAGTTGCATTCATTTTCACACTGCTAAGATCCCGTTTATTTCTGTTTTGTATTAACTGTCTAATATTGAAACACACCCATTTTTTTGTTTGAGAGTTGAAATCGCTCCAGAACCAGAACGGCCAAATTTACAGTAATATTCTTCTTCTAAAGCGGCCTTTTCCTTTCATTGCCAGATGTTTGATGAGTTCCTTTACTGGAATAGACAACTGGATTTTTATATTTCAGAGATTCAGAGACTTTTTGTAATCTGGACAATTACATTCAAGATAATTCAATACAGGGTTTTATGATTTGAGTTTTAATCCTTCTCCATGGAACAAGGCAAAGGCAGACGTGTGAGATAAATAAAACTGTAGAAAATTAAATCCATTATAAAAAGTTATTCTCCTGTTGGACTGGTTGGTTTGTTTGTTACAAGAATCCGTTTTTTATTGTCACATATAAAACCGCAATGATATAAAGTTGGCAACCACAGTTTCATTTTATAGGGCCCATCTCATGCCAAATCAACTTCTCAGAGCTTTTTACCTTCTAAAACGCCTTGACGCCTCTTTGGACGCCTTTGCATTTGAGTTTAGACGCCCCCGACGTCCGTTGCCCTGGAAACAAGAGCCCGGTCATGGTCTTTTCCCGAAACGATGTCAGACCAGACTGAGAGAGACTTTAGTGTTTTTATGATTTAAAACATCAGTGGAGGAGATCGAGTCGATGACTGGGGTGTATATATATTTATACTCTGCTAATGACACTGGATCAGTCCTGGTCTAGTCCTTGTTTAGTCTCGGTCTAGTGTCAGTCTAGTTTTTGTTTAGTCCTGGTCCGGTCCTGGTTTAGTCCTCGCGATCTGCTTGGTGATTGTGGCGTATATATTCATGCTCCGCTCATGTTTGTGGTTCTCGCTCTGGTTCTCGGGTTTTTCTTCCTGATAATAACGTCGCTGCGTCACTGGATACTCGTCCCTGATTGGTTGACGCGGCGCTTCTGACGCGAAAAGTTAAGCATTTTCAACTTCTTGACGCTGACGCCTTGGACGCGCGTCTAGAGCGTCCACGTCGACGGCAGATTCGCGCCGCGCTGACGCAGGACGCTCTAGTCACGCGTCCACATAGACTTTACATAGAAACTGGACGCTTTGACGCTCTGGTGTGAACGGCCCTTAAGAGTGATGTCTGGGCCTTGTATTTGTCGCCGAAGTGTTTTTAGATTGATTCGGCGTTTTAACAAATTGCAGCGTATTTCTGCCACCCTCCCACGTGACTACGAACTAAAGCTGCTACAACGATGACGCGGCAGATACACCAATGACGAGTCTGACGTAGCAGAAAGCGATTTGCACCCGCCCCACTCCCCCGCTCCACCGCCTCCGCCCCACATCGGCGACAATTCCCACATGAACACCTAAACAAAAGCGACAGCATGAGCTCATTGTTCTACACTGCAGTGAACACGATATAATAAGTTTATCTACTCGTGTTTATTAATACTTTACCAATCAATAATGTTCAGCTGATGTCGACGCGGTGCTTGTGCTTCATGCAACTCCAAGTCCTCCTCCGGGTCCAACACATAAGACTGAACATGCTGTATCACCATGATGAATAAAAGTTTATTCCTACTAGGGATGGGCATGATTAGTCCATTAATCGATAATTGATCATTAAGAATTTCATCGATTACGTTCATTTTTAATCGACAAACCAAATGTAGGTTGCTGTACGTAGTGTAAGGTGACCAAATGTCCATTTTTCTCTGGACATGTCCATTTTCCATGTCCTGTCCTGGCCGTCCGTTTTTTTTTTTTTTTCATAAAGTGATGCAAATGTCCGTGTTTTCATGATCTTTCATTGGTCCATTAAACTGAGCGGCTCTTGTAGCTCTCTGCACTCAGAAGGAGCGAGCAGACACAGTCGGTCAGTCTGCCGAAGTTGACTGCATCAGTGCACAAGATCAGTTTTTTCTTCGCATAGTTTATGCAAATTAGCCATGCGGTTTTAAGTTTATTTAAGGGGTGAGCAATAGTCGGCCTTTCATAGTTCCTGGTCTGTGACGCCTCCAATAAATCAGTAAGATTTCATAACTATCGTGTAATGGATGTTCCAAAACCCAAATTGTGCTTGTGTATTTGCAGAAGATCCAATGTGAAAAGAGTTATTCTACATGAGATGATCCATCCATCCATCCATCCATTTTCTTCCCCTTATCCGGGGCCGGGTCGAAGCAGGGACTCCCAGACTTCCTTCACCCCAGACACGTCCTCCAGCTCCTCCGGGGGGCAACCGAGGCGAGACATAGACCTTCCAGCGTGTCCTGGGTCTTCCTCTGGGCCTCCTCCCTGTGGAACATGCCTGGAACACCTCCCGAGGGAGACGCTCAGGAGGCATCAGGAACAGATGCCCGAGCCTCCTCAACTGGCTCCTCTCGACGATGAGATGGGCCCTTTTGACTTAAAAGTTTGGACACAGGTTTTCATTTAAGTTTCTTGTTTATTTCCATGGTTATTTACAGTTTAGATTCTCACTGAGTGCGTATACATGCACATCAGTAACCCGGTTATGATCGGGTTTTTTGAGTATCCCGGTTTCTTGATGGTGCATGTAAACGCAGTAACCCGGTTTCAGTAACCCGGTTATGGCAGTATCCCGGTTATTAGAAACCGGGTTACTGTAGCTGGTTTATTCCGATAGTAACCGGGTTACTTGTGGCATGTAAACGCAGTACCCCGGTTACTGCAACATAAAGTTGAGTGCGCATGCGTCCAAAAGACACTTTCCAGCCTTTCACCACAACAGTAGTCACATAAATAAATTGACCAACATAAATAAAGTGACCAAACGAGTGAAATGACTGTAAAATAAAGAGCTGCGCTAAACCTGCACATGTACAATCTGCACTCGTACGACCTGCACTCGTGTGACGCTGAAAAGCTAAAACATGAACTATCTCCTATACTCTATACGCACGGAACACACTTACCATCATTAGCGCCTCTTCTGTCACAGAAATAACACACATAATCCACAGAGTCGTGTCATTTAGTCCAAAAGAAACTGATCACATCAGCGGCGCAAGGAGCGAGTTGTTTTTATCGCCGCTAACAGTTTATGCTAATTAGCCAAACGGTCTTAAGTTTCGTTTCTGTAAAACGTAAACAAATGTGATCACAGCTGAATTATCTGATCAAACGGGCTGATGTGTCTATAGTGTTTATGGTTTATATGTTGTAAAGTTGAGTTTATTTATGCAGAAGATTTTAATGAAGAATCTGCACAGTGGATTGTGGGAGATCTCGTAGCTCCTTAGCTTCTTATGCTAAAGGAGCTCACGGTTTGTATTTTTCCTGGTTTATGAAATTGATTTAAGTTAATTTTTGCGCCTGCGCATTTGTAAGATTATGTCAAGAAACCGGGATACTCCATTTGATCATGTACACGCGGATATGAGTGTCCCGGTTTCTCATGCGCATGTAAACGCAGTAACCCGAATACTGACATAACTGGGGTATGGCTAATAACCGGGTTATTGATGTGCATGTATACACACTCACTGAAGATGTCTAAACTATGTAATGTAGGAAACAAAAAATAAACCAAAAAAATAACTAAAAACCTGTTTTAAAACTGTCCTTTGATGACTTTGGGTGAAGCAAGACACTTCACCCACACGCCTGGTTTGAAGAGTGGTGTGAGCTGAATGATGTTGGTGATTGGAGTGTGGAGAGACTGAATAATGCTCTCGAAAAGGGTCCAAAACAGCACTATAGAAATCTGATCCATTCACTGGAACAGTTCATGTGAGGCTGAGGCATCTGACACATCTGGACTTCCCTGGCGTTCTGCACAGAGTCCAAATTAAGTCATAAACACCAATTAATGTCAGCGAGCTTTCTCCTCTCTCTGTTTTTCCTATTACCATCAAAAGCACTCAAACAAGATGCTGTTTTCGAACGTTCCTCGCCAAAAAATATAAAAAACCAGGCAACGGTTGTAAATAAATAGTGTTTAGTACAAAGGTTAATGGTGAGATCTGGTACTCGCCGTGTGGAGCAACATTACATTACAATTTATTTAACAATCAAAACGGTCTGAGCGCAGCCAGAGGCACGAATCCTGCAGGAAGAGAACGAGTTTTACTGGATTGAATTTTGGGTTGTAAAACAGCACGACAAAGTGTAGGAGATTAAAAAGGACAGTTGCAGTCCAGCGAAAATGAATGAAGCATTGTGTTGGGAAGTTTCCTTTTAAAATGTGTTCCCCTACAGATTACAGATTACAGATTACAGATTACAGATTACAGATTACACACACCAACATGTAGTTTGTAACGTAATCCATGAAGTTATTTAAGGTGAGTAAAGTAATCTGAATACTTTGGATTACTTGATTTGCTGTAGAGAAGCAAAGACTGGGATGGTTTAGACCTGGTTTAGACCTGGTTTAGTCCTGGTTTTAGTCCTGGTTTAGCTCTAGTTTAGACCTGGTTTAGATCTAGTTTAGACCTGGTTTTAGTCCTGGTTTAGTCCTGGTTTTAGTCCTGGTTTAGATCTAGTTTAGACCTGGTTTTAGTCCTGGTTTTAGACCTGGTTTTAGACCTGGTTTAGACCTGGTTTAGACCAGGTTTTAGTCCTGGTTTATACCTGTTTTAGATGTAGTTTAGACCTGAATTTAGTCCTGGTTTAGTCCTGGTTTAGACCTGGTTTTAATCCTGGTTTTAGACCTGTTTTAGTCCTGGTTTTAGTCCTGTTTTAGTCCTGTTTAGTCCTGGTTTAGACCTGGTTTAGATCTAGTTTAGACCTGGTTTTAGTCCTGGTTTTAGTCCTGGTTTAGATCTAGTTTTAGTTCTGGTTTAGATCTAGTTTAGACCTGGTTTTAGTCCTGGTTTTAGACCTGGTTTAGACCTGGGTTTAGACCTGGTTTTAGACCTGGTTTAGACCTGGTTTAGACCTGGTTTAGCTCTAGTTTAGACCAGGTTTTAGTCCTGGTTTATACCTGTTTTAGATGTAGTTTAGACCTGAATTTAGTGCTGGTTTAGTCCTGGTTTAGACCTGGTTTTAGTCCTGGTTTTAGACCTGTTTTAGTCCTGGTTTAGTCCTGTTTTAGTCCTGTTTAGTCCTGGTTTAGACCTGGTTTAGATCTAGTTTAGACCTGGTTTAGATCTAGTTTAGTCCTGGTTTTAGACCTGGTTTAGATCTAGTTTAGACCCGTTTTAGATGTAGTTAAGATCTAGTTTAGTTTCCGGCAATTAGTAGAATTACTGAGGGATAATTTGTACTCTGATTACTTAACGCCGGTACATGTAATCTGTTACTCCCCGACACTGGTGAAACATTGTGGAACGTTTTGTGTTTGGTTTGAGGAGATGTTGAGAGATAATCTGGAGGAGAGTAACGTCCTGCTGGTTTGTTGTTTTTCTGGTATGGGGCAGTTGTTGTCTGACCATAACCGCTCCACAAACCGCTGCAGCGTGCGATGTGATTGGTTGTTCAAAACGGCGAGGGAAGAGGTCGTAAAAAAAGACACATTTCAGAGGAATTCTTCACATTTATACTTGTTGGTTATTTACAATTACATTTAAAGGCAGCAGTGACCTCAGAAAAATCATTTTTCTATCAATAATATATTTATATGTTTAAGGAAAGTCTGGATTTTTTAGTTTTTCTTTTAACCCTCTCCAGGCAGACGTTGCAGATTTGCAACAGCTAAATTCCAATTACCTACTTACTCCACATCCATATTTTATGAGCTTTTTTTTTTTTTTTTTTACTCAGGAGCCTTTTCTCCCATCGGTGCTGATAAACGTGGATGATGCATGTGTAAGAATGACTCCACGCAAACGGCCAGAAGTGCAAAAAGTCACAAAGGATAAAAAAGTCAGGATTGTATATTACATATTATAATTTTCCCCAAATATCTGATTTTTCCTGATACTCAAAATTTATTTGAGCCTGAGAGGATTAACAGAAAAAATATCTAATGTTCAGATCCTCGTCTTTGCTTCTCTACAGTAAAACAAAAGTCTGTTCATGGAGACTTGAGCTCAACAATTTGAAGAAAACAAACATGAATTTTCAGGATGTGGTCGCTACATTCATGTAGTTTTAAAAAACACGACAATATCAAGTAATCCAAAGTAATCAGATTACATTACTCACTTTAAGTAACTTAATGGATTACATTACAAACTACATTTTGGGGTATGTAATCTGTAATCTGTAGGGGATTACATTTTAAAAGTCACCTTCACCAACACTGGACAGGGGGTTAGAGGGAAACAGGAGATTTTTTTTCTGAGCACTGAACCCTGTGTGAAAGATCAGAACCTCCAGATTTCTGAGATCAGAGTGAAGCGTTTTAGGTTTAAACACGCTGGATTTCAGCTTTGAACCTGGCAACCCAAATAAAAGACTCGTGTGAGGCTCCGTCTGCTTTCTGATTGGATAATTGTCTTGTACCAAAACACCAAATAAATGACCAATCTTTTTGTAATTCAGAATAAATCAGTGTTACAATTGTTAGAGTGTATGTTATATTGGACTGGAAGGTCTTTACCTCGTGCAGTGTTGGGAAGGTGACTTTTAAAATGTAATCCCCTACAGATTACAGATTACACACACCAAAATGTAGTTTGTAACGTAATCCATTAAATTACTTAAAGTGAGTAATGTAATCTGAATACTTTGGATTTTGTGATATTGTCGTGCTTTTTAAAACGACATGAATGTAACAACAACATCCTGAAAAGTTCTTGTTTGTTCAGTGTTTATTTGACCAGATTAAAAATATTATTGATAGAGAAATGATTTTTATATGAGGTCACTGCTGCCTTCAGTTATGTCCACCTACTGTTAGTGTCATATTGTGTTAGTTTAGTCCTAGTTTAGACCGGGTTTAGTCCTTGTTTAGTGCTGGTTTAGATCTAGTTTAGACCTGCTTTAGTCCTGCTTTAGTCCTGGTTTTAGTCCTGGTTTAGCTCTAGTTTAGGGATTTCGCCCAAAATGTAAAAACAGGAAAATCCCTCTGTGTAATCCATTTATTTCAACAAAGTAACTGTAATCCAATCACCACTCACTGAAACAGTAACTGTAACTGAATACAGTTACTCATCATTTGTACTCTGATTACTTAACTCCGCCCACTCATCTGTTCTTATGTTTTCTGTTATCAGTTCACTTGAGATCGAATGTTTTTTCAAATGTTGGGGGAGAATAAAGTCCGGCGCAGGTGGACTGTTCTCCTGGTCTCTGGTCTGGTTCTGTCTTGTGTCCTCTTCTCTAAATGTGAAGCGTCCGTGTGTAGAAATCATTTGGACATTTCTTTTTAAGCCTAAACCTTCCCACCGGTGAAACATAAATTATCAAAATGAAGTCATTGGAAAAAGAGCACGGAGCGAACTCTCGTAAATCACTGCACATGTTTCAGACGGACGGAGCCTCCACCTCAGCAGCGACTTCAAAGAGTGTTTATTTTGACGTCACGAGCGCTGGTATTTATTATTTTGATTATATTTTAGGTTTGGTTCATTACACAGCTCATCAAAAAGCTTTTCTGCAAATAGTTTTTGAGCTTTTAAACGAGTTATGTTGTTGTCACTGTTGGGCAACTGACTTTAAATCTGTAATGTGTTATTTATTTATTTATTTATTTATTTATTTATGACGTGTTTCTGTCATTTCAAAGTGATTCGTTAAATTATAATATTAATGTGTTGGTTTAAAATGTGAAATATTACACGACTATTGCAGCACTTTCAGTTACTGTCCAACAAAATAACTGAAGAAGCTGAAGAAGCTGAACTTTTGCGCCGTGTATGAACCAGGACTAAACCAGGACTAAACCAGGACTAAACCAGGACTAAACCAGGACTAAACCAGGACTAAACCAGGTAACTAAACCAGGACTAAACCAGGACTGGAACCGTGACTAAACCAGGACTAAACCAGGACTAAACCAGGACTAAACCAGGTCTAAACCAGGACTAAACCAGGACTAAACCAGGACTAAACCAGGACTGAACCAGGTCTAAACCAGGACTAAACCAGGACTAAACCAGGTCTAAACCAGGTCTAAACCAGGACTAAACCAGGACTGAACCAGGACTGAAACCAGGACTAAACCAGGACTAAACCAGGTCTAAACCAGGTCTAAACCAGGACTAAACCAGGACTGAAACCAGGTCTAAACCAGGACTAAACCAGGACTAAACCAGGACTGAACCAGGACTAAACCAGGACTGAACCGTGGACTGAACCAGAACTAAACCAGGTCTAAACCAGAACTAAACCAGACTAAACCAGACTAAACCAGGTCTAAACCAGGTCTAAACCAGGTCTAAACCAGGTCTAAACCAGGACTAAACCAGGTCTAAACCAGGTCTAAACCAGGACTAAACCAGGTCTAAACCAGGACTAACCAGAACCAGGACTCTAAACCAGGACTAAACCAGGTCTAAACCAGGTCTAAACCAGGTCTAAACCAGGACTAAACCAGGTCTAAACCAGGTCTAAACCAGGACTAAACCAGGTCTAAACCAGGTCTAAACCAGGACTAAAAACCAGGTCTAAACCAGGTCTAAAACCAGATTTAACAGGACTAAATCCTGCTGTGTGGACGTGTCTCCTCGTCTTTTATCAATAATATTTTTAATTTGGTTCAGTAAAATCTGGGCTTTTCATTTTCTTTTATCAGACAAAACTTCTTATGTTATGATTTCCTCGTCTTTGCTTCTCTACGGCAAATCAAGTAATCCAAAGTATTCAGATTACATTACTCACTTTAAGTAATTTAATGGATTACGTTACAAACTACATTTTGGTGTGTGTAATCTGTAATCTGTAGGGGATTACATTTTAAAAGTCACCTTCCCAACACTGATTACAGTACTTCGTTACTTTTATAACGCGTTACTCCCCTCGTAAAAAACAGACCCCAGATCTGCGGGGGGAGAGTGCGTTTTTATTTCCAGGTATTTCTGAATAATAAAAACACTTGTAATTGAATAAACTAAGGTTCATTGTGGAACATTCCGGTCCAAGCACATTCCCGCGGAGATGGTGTAATCCTCGGTTCGTTCAGGTCCCAGTGTCCGACGCCGAACGCTCCTGGAATCGTTTCTTTCGCTGGGGCCTAATGACCTTTAATGATGTTCTGTGTAAACGAGGTGGGTGCAGTTTCACTCTGAAGCTTCTCCCTTTGGAGCTGCACTTCATTCACGTAATGAAAGTGGAATAAAGTCCAGCGCCTCGGGCCGGAGCCGTCGTGAAAATGACTTCTGAACGGAGCCGCTGCAGCTGGAGTCCAGAAACAATGTCCAGATGACTTGAAGAAATCTTCTCTACGTGAATCACCATAAAAGTTACACAGTGCGGCTTTAGTCAGACTCTGAGTGTTTGTCTTCTTCTTCTTGTCCCGGTGCGTGAACGGACTGTGTGTGTAAATGATCTGAACATGTCTTTTTCTTTTTAAGCCCGACTCGTCTCACTGGTGAAACGTAAATTATTAAAATGTTGTTTGAGTACTATTTTAGACCTGGTTCAGTCCTGTTTTAGTCCTGTTTAGTCCTGGTTCAGTCCTGTTTTAATCCTGGTTTAGTCCTGTTTTAAGTCCTGGTTTAGTCCTGTTTTAGTCCTGGTTTATAGTCCTGTTTTAGTCCTTTTAGGTTAGTCCTGTTTTAGTCCTGGGTTTAGTCCTGTTTTAGTCCTGGTTTAGTCCTGTTTTTAGTCCTGGTTTTAGTCCTGTTTTAATCCTGGTTTAGTCCTGTTTTAGTCCTGTTTTAATCCTGGTCCTGGTTTAGTCCTGTTTTAGTCCTGGTTTAGTCCTGTTTTAGTCCTGGTTTAGTCCTGTTTTAATCCTGGTTTAGTCCTGTTTTAGTCCTGGTTTAGTCCTGTTTTAATCCTGGTTTAGTCCTGTTTTAGTCCTGGTTTAGTCCTGTTTTAATCCTGGTTTAGTCCTGTTTTAGACCTGATTTAGTCCTGTTCTAGTCGAGTTTTAGTCCTGATTTTTAGTCCTGTTTAGTCCTCTTTTAGACTTGTTTTAGTCCTGATTTAGTCCTGTTTTAGTCCTGGTTTAGCCCTTTTTTAGTCCTGGTTTAGCCCTTTTTTAGTCCTGTTTTAGTCCAGTTTTAGTCCTGTTTTAGACCTGTTTTAGACCTGGTTCATTCTTGTTTTAGTCCTGTTTTAGTCCTGGTTCAGTCCTGTTTTAATCCTGGTTTAGTCCTGTTTTAATCCTGGTTTAGTCCTGTTTTAGACCTGATTTAGTCCTGTTCTAGTCGGGTTTTAGTCCTGATTTTTAGTCCTGTTTAGTCCTCTTTTAGACTTGTTTTAGTCCTGATTCAGTCCTGATTTAGTCCTGTTTTAGTCCTGGTTTAGTCCTGTTTTAGTCCTGGTTTAGTCCTGTTTTAGTCCTGGTTTAGTCCCTGTTTTAGTCCTGTTTTAGTCCTGTTTTAGTCCTGGTTCAGTTCTCTTTTTAGTCCTGGTTTAGTCCTGTTTTAGACCTGATTCAGTCCTGATTTGGTCCTGGTTCAGTCTTGTTTTAGTCCTGGTTTTAGTCCTGTTTTAGTCCTGTTTAGTCCTGTTTTTAGTCCTGTTTTAGTCCTGTTTTAGTCCTGGTTCAGTTCTCTTTTTAGTCCTGTTTAGTCCTTGTTTTAGACCTGATTCAGTCCTGATTTGGTCCTGGTTCAGTCCTGTTTTAGTCCTGTTTTAGTCCTGTTTTAGTCCTGGTTTAGTCCTGTTTTAGTCCTGATTCAGTCCTGTTTTAGTCCTGTTTTCATCCTGTTTTCATCCTGTTTCAGCCTTTACCTTCCTTCTTCTTATTCCAGTTTTTATTTCACTCTTCTGTTTCTTCTTCTTCTTCTTCTTCTTGTGTCTAATCCTGCTCGTCACTTGACTGTCACACAGCGTCACCCTTGGGCGTCTCTGCGGTGGCTTTTTTATCTCCTCGTCCATCACATGCCTCACCAACGCGTCCACACTCGCTTAATCCAATCTGGGTCCGTCCATAAACCTAGGCCCGCTGCCCGCATTGTTGTTGACGCCGTTGCCGCGGAGACGGACACGCACACGCTCGCCATCACATGACTCTCTCTGAGTCGGGGGCAAATAATAAAATAAATCGATTTCGAAAATGGATTTATGTGTGAAGGAGGAACAAAATGTGTAGGCTACGTGGGGTATTTTAAAGGACGCAGATGACCCCAAATAATGTCCTAAATATATCGTTGTTGCACTGTCTTCCCCTGACCTCTTGTAGATTTTATATTTTTATTTTTGTATGTAGCTCAGATTTTATATTTTATTACTTATTTTTCAATGTTATTTTGACTTTTACATAATTATGCCTTATTAATCCGTGTATCATTCCTTCATTCGTTTTTCAATATAAAACCAAAAATAAGAAAACGAAAAAACAACTATTTCCTTCATTATTTGTCTCCAAAACCAAAATGAAAAAACAGATAATGATTTGTTTTTTCAGTTTTCGATTTTGTGTTTAAATGAAGAATGGAGGCGGGACCTGGTCTGGTCCCCGGACAAGCAGAAGAAAATGGATGGATGAATGAATAGATGTAAATTATTTGAATGATTCTAGTGAAGGTGTGCGGAGTATAAAAACATGTTCGAGCACTTCCTGTATTGCCACATGACATCACAAGGTGGAACAAAGTATTAACTGTTTGAGAGAAAAACTCTGTCAGCCTAAATCTGCAGACAAACACGTTCTGGAACACACGGGATTCTTGGATTAGTTTAAAAGTTAATATTTCGGTCTTAAAATGCGTACTTTAAAACATATATTGCAAATCCAATCACAATACTCAAAGTATTGTGATTGGAAGGAATACTTTAAGGATGTCCTCAATCCCACAGTCATGTCTTCCGAGGAGGAGGCCGAGGCTGGGGACTCGGAGGTGGACTCATCCATCACTCTGGCTGAAGTCACTGAGGTGGTTGGAAAGCTCCTTGGTGGCAAGGCTCCGGGGTTGGATGAGATCCGTCCTGAGTACCTTAAGTCTCTGGATGTTGTGGGTCTTGGCTGACACGCCTCTTCAACATCGCGTGGCGGTCGGGGACAGTACCTCTGGACTGGCAAACCGGGGTGGTGGTCCCTCTGTATAAGAAGGGGGACCGGAGGGTGTGTTCCAACTATAGGGGGATCACACTTCCTCAGCCTTCCCGGTAAGGTCTATGCCAGGGTACTGGAGAGGAGAATCCGGCCGATAGTCGAACCTCAGATCCAGGAGGAGCAGTGTGGTTTTCGTCCTGGCCGTGGAACACTGGACCAGCTCTACACTCTCCATCGGGTGCTCGAGGGTTCATGGGAGTTTGCCCAACCAGTCCACATGTGTTTTGTGGATCTGGAGAAGGCATTCGACCGTGTCCCTCGTGGTGTCCTGTGGGGGGTGCTCTGGGAGTATGGGGTCCGGGGCCCTTTGCTAAGGGCTGTCCGGTCCCTGTATGACCGGAGCAGGAGCTGTGTTCGCATTGCCGGCAGTAAGTCAGACCTGTTCCCGGTGCATGTTGGACTCCGCCAGGGCTGCCCTTTGTCACCGGTTCTGTTCATTGTGTTTATGGACAGAATTTCTAGGCGCAGTCAGGGGCTGGAGGGGGTCCGGTTTGGGGACCACAGGATCTCATCTCTGCTGTTTGCAGATGATGTTGTCTTGTTGGCTCCATCGAACCAGGACCTGCAACGTGCACTGGGGCGGTTTGCAGCCGAGTGTGAAGCAGTTGGCTTCAAAAAAGGTGGCTTGCCCTCTCCGGGTGGGTGGGGAGTCTTTGCCTCAAGTGGAGGAGTTCAAGTATCTCGGGGTCTTGTTCACGAGTGAGGGGAGGACGGAACGTGAGATTGACAGGTGGATCGGTGCAGCTTCGGCAGTGATGCGGTCGCTGTATCGGACCGTTGTGGTGAAGAGGAGCTGAGTCGAAAGGCGAAGCTCTCGATTTACCGGTCAGTCTTCGTTCCTACTCTCACCTATGGTCATGAGCTCTGGGTAGTGACCGAAAGGACGAGATCGCGGATACAAGCGCTCGAAATGAGTTTCCTCCGCAGGGTGTCTGGGCGCTCCCTTAGAGATAGGGTGAGGAGCTCAGTCACACGGGAGGAGCTCGGAGTAGAGCCGCTGCTCCTCCACGTCGAGAGGAGCCAGTTGAGGTGGCTCGGGCATCTGTTCCAGATGCCTCCTGGGCGCCTCCCTCGGGAGGTGTTCTGGGCATGTCCCACTGGGAGGAGGCCCCGGGGAAGACCCAGGACACGCTGGAGGGACTATGTCTCTCGGCTGGACTGGGAACACCTCAGGATTCCCCCGGAGGAGCTGGAGGACATGTCTGGGGTGAAGGAAGTCTGGGAGTCCCTGCTTAGGCTGTTGCCCCCGGCCCCGGATAAGCGGACGAAAATGGGTGGATGGATGGATGTTGTACAGTTGTAGGGAGTATTATCTGTTACATCAGGGTGAGATGTTGTACAGTTGTAGGAAGAAAACTAAAAATATTGCCAAACTGGAAAAACAAAAAACGCTAATGCATTTTTGTAAAATTTTAAATATGACGATTTTAATTGTGTTTTAGTCCAACTTGTCATAGGCATTTTAAGTCCGTTTCTAATGTTCGAGTTGTGTTTAGTTTGAGTCACAACGATCAGGAAACAGCGTAATATGGGCCGTGTTGGGGAGTAACAGATTACATGTACCGGAGTAATCAGAGTACAAATTATGAGTAACTGTATTCAGTTACAGTTACTGTTTCAGTGAGTGGTAATTGGATTACAGTTACTGTGTTGAAATAAATGGATTACATGGCGCTATTTTCCTGTTTTCACATTTTGGGCTAAATCCCCCTTTTCTTTTCTTTTTCCATAATTCCACTCATTACCAGACACTAAACCAGGTCTAAAACCAGGTCTAAACCAGGTCTAAAACAAGGTCTAAACCAGGTCTAAACCAGGTCTAAACCAGGTCTTTAACCAGGTCTAAAACGGGATTTAACAGGACTAAATCATTCTGCATGGACCGTGTCTCCTTCTCTTCTGTCAATAATATTTTTAATTTGGTTAAGTAAAGTCTGGGCTTTTTTATTCTCTTTTATCAGATAAAACATCTTTTGTTACGATATCCTCGTCTTTGGATTACTTGATTTGCTGTAGAGAAGCAAAGTATTCAGATTACATTACTCACTTTAAGTAATTTAATGGATTACGTTACAAACTACATTTTGGGGTATGTAATCTGTAATCTGTAATCTGTAGGGGAGTACATTTTAAAAGTCACCTTCCCAACACTGAATATGGGCCACTTCACACTCATTTGTAACACAAGTGGCGCAGCAGTAGCTTGTCTCTGTGGACGTGTTATGGTTTTGCCTGGTATTTTTCCTTAAAGGTAATTTTTTTAAGGTCCAAAATGCGGAGAGTTCAGCATCGCACGGACTTTCGAACCGTTGCAACAAACTTTGTGCGAATCCATAAAAACCTTTTTCTAATTCGTGCTTGTCATAATTAAAAAGCTGCTGCGTCTCTGTAATGGTATTTAAACTTTCAATGACAATGACCAGCGGACATCGAAATCATTTACCAATGATTATTTAATGGACCAGAAACAATTACGACATCGGGACATCTGACTTAAATGAAGTAATTACCGACCGACTTGCCGCCCCGCAGACCCGTCTCCACATCTGAGCCTTGATCTTCTTCAGAAATACCTGCGTTTAGTCAACTCTTCATCGCTGTTGATTCTGTATTTTACATCTGGACACAAGAGGAGTGAGTCTGTGTGGGGCCCAACTCAAATCAGAGAAATAAGCGGTAGATTGGTGCTCAATACAGCGAATAAATGAAATGTTTGCATGTTTAACACGTTAGAATGATCCATCAGTCTTTATTCATGCTAAGATCTTTAAAACCACACACTAAATATTAAATATCAGCTTTATCAAGGTGGATTTTCAAAATACTTGCAGTAAAAAGTATTTAAATTGATGCAAGATAATTTGGGCCAATTTACCTGAAAGCCTGAGGGCCAAGAAACATTTGGGCCATAGTTTGGACATGCCTGTTCTGTGTAGTTCCTTGTTTTATTGTATATTACTGTATTGTACTGTACTGTAGTATATATTACTGCAGTACACTTCATAGTACTTCATAGTACTTCATAGTACTTCACCTAAAGTCCCAAACAGAGAAGTGGGAGGGACATGTTCCAGTTTGTTCCTGTAAAATTAAAGGTTGTATGGAGGATTTATTTTATTTTTTTTTTTTTTGTTTCAAATTGTCAATGAAAGTTCAAAATAGAATTATAGAGATGCAGCAGCCTTGTAATTATGACCAAAAAAAATAAAAAAAGAAAGAAAATCCATCAACTGTGGACGTGTTGGGGGCAGATAAACATCAGCCAATAGATAACAAGGCTCCCTCTTTATCTATTGGCTGTTAGTTTGTCAATCAAACTCCCTACGTTTCTACGTTTCTGACTTGCCGACCCGCTGGGATTGCGTGGTTTATGTTCGCCTCTCACGCACTGATGCCGTTTACTCAACCAGCACAGCGGTTCTTGGCGTCTTTTTCGAACTGTCGCTTCCTCTCAGTTTGCACAAATTTAGTTTTAATGGCAGACAAGAATCCACGACCAGTTCGCCGCCAAAGAAAGTCGGTTTCTGATGTCGCTGAAAGAAGAAGAGAGGGGGAAAAAGAGCGAAACGCAACATTTAAAAAAGGACAAACAGTCGCTGCATTTCTCTTTCCTCGGAAAATCTTCTATACAAACTTTAAGCACCACATTTATCATCTGTAAAGAGCAAAGTATTTTATAAAAACATATTTTTTTTTTAGAAGCATCGAGTCTTTTCAAGTCACAGTCTTCGAGTCCAAGTCAAGTCTCGAGTCTTAGTCCATTTTATCAAGTCAAGTCTCAAGTCCTAAAAAAAATAGTGACTCAAGTCTGACTCGAGTCCAAGTCACGACTTGCAAGTCCCCACCTCTGGCACTAGGGGTCAGTCTGTCCCAGGGCAGCTGTGGCTACAATAGTAGTTTGACACCACGGGTCTGGAGTGAATAAATATGATCTGTAAAGCGTCTTTGAGTGTAAAAAAAAGTGCTTCATAAAACTGAAACACAGTGTTGGGGAGTAACAGATTACATGTACTGGAGTTACGTAATCAGAGTACAAATTATGAGTAACTGTATTCAGTTACAGTTACTGTTTCAGTGAGTGGTAATTGGATTACAGTTACTTTGTTGAAATAATTGGATTACATGGAGGCATTTTCCTGTTTTCATATTTTGGGCGATATCCTTTTTTTTTTTTTTTTCTCAGGAATTTCACTCATTGCCGGACTAAACCAGGTAAAACCAGGTCTAAACCAGGTCTAAACCAGGTCTAAACCAGGTCTAAACCAGGTCTAAACCAAACCAGGTCTAAACCAGGTCTAAACCAGGTCTAAACTAGGTCTAAACCAGGTCTAAACCAGGTCTAAACCAGGTAAAAGGTCTAAACAGGTCTAAACCAGGTCTAAACCAGGTCTAAACTAAAACCAGGTCTAAACCAGGTCTAAACCAGGTCTAAACCAGGTCTAAACCAGGTCCAGGTAAACCAGGTCTAAACCAGGTAAACCAGGTCTAAACCAGGTCTAAACCAGGTAAAACTAAACCAGGTAAACCAGTAAACCAGGACTCCAGGTCTAAACCAGGACTCTAAACCAGGTCTAACCAGGTAAACCAGGTCTAAACCAGGACTAAAACCAGGACTAAACCAGGTCTAAACCAGGTCTACTAAAACCAGGAAACCAGGTAAACCAGGTCTAAACCAGGACTAAACCAGGTAAACCAGGTAAAACCAGGACTAAAACCAGGACTCTAAACCAGGAAACTAAACCAGGTAAACCAGGTAAACCAGGACTAAACAGGTCTAAACTAAAACTAAACCAGGACTAAAACCAGGTCTAAACCAGGACTAAACCAGGACTAAACCAGGTCTAAACCAGGAAAACCAGGTCTAAACCAGGACTAAACCAGGTCTAAACCAGGACTAAACCAGGTCTAAACCAGGACTAAAACCAGGTCTAAACCAGGTCTAAACCAGGTAAACTAAACCAGTAAACCAGGTCTAAAACCAGGTCTAAACCAGGTCTAAACCAGGAAACTAAACAGGTCTAAACCAGGTCTAAACCAGGTCTAAACCAGGTCTAAACCAGGTCTAAACCAGGTCTAAACCAGGTCTAAACTCTAAACCAGGTCTAAACCAGGTCTAAAACCAGGTCTAAACCAGGTCTAAACCAGGACTAAACCAGGTGGTCTAAACCAGGTCTAAACGGTCTAAACCAGGTCTAAACTCTCCTCCTCTTTTATCAATAAACCAGGTATTTTTAATTTGGTTCCAGTAAAGTCTGGGCTAAACCAGGTTTTTATTTTCTTTTATCAGACAAAACATCTTATGTTAAACGATTTCCTCATCTTTGCTTCTCTACAGCAAATCAAGTAATCCAAAGTATTCAGATTACATTACTCACTTTAAGTAATATAATGGATTACGTTACAAACTACATTTTGGTGTGTGTAATCTGTAATCTGTAGGGGATTACATTTTAAACACTGGTAGTTGGGCCACACGCACAGACTCGCTCCTCTCGTGTTTAGACGTCAAACACAGAAGTGACACAGGTTTTACTGACGTGTTTTTACAGCACAGAGGAGAAGAAGAGACGGACACTGCACCATCGATCAATATTCAGTTAACTGCTCGATCAACGACGATGAAGATGAGACTAAATAAACACGAGTATTTCTGAAGAAGATCCAGGCTCAGGTCTGGTCTGCTGGCTGCACGTCGCTCGGTAATTACTTCATTTAAGTCAGATGCCCCGATGTCGTAACTGTTTCTGCTCCATTAATAATAAGGCATCAGTTTTATAAAGGTTTTTTTGGGATAGTCAAAGGTGGAAAACTGCTATTGTAGCCACAGCCGCCCTGGGGCAGACTGACGGAAGCGAGGCTGCCAGTCTGCGCCATCGGCCCCTTGTACCAGAGTTGGGGACTTGCGAGTCGTGACTTGGACTCGAGTCAGACTTGAGTCACTATTTTGAGGACTTGAGACTTGACTTGATAAAAAAGGACTAAGACTTGGGACTTGACTTTCATTTGTTTTAAAGTTATGATTTTTGAAAATAGCCTCACGTGGCATTTCTTGACCCTGAAGTGGTAAAGCAGTGAAGTAAAAACCATTTCAGGAGACTGTGTACACCTTAATAATAATAATAATAATAATAATAATAATAATAATAATAATAATAATAATAATAATAATAATGATAATAATAATAATAATGATAATAATAATAATAATAATAATAATAATAATAATAATAATAATAATAATAATAATAATAATAATAATAATAATGATAATAATAATAATAATAATACAATAATAATAATAATGATAATAATAATAATAATAATAATGATAATAAGATTGGGAAGGTGACTTTTAAAATGTAATCCCCTACAGATTACAGATTACACACACCAAAATGTAGTTTGTAACGTAATCCATTAAATTACTTAAAGTGAGTAATGTAATCTGAATACTTTGGATTACTTGATTTGCTGTAGAGAAGCAAAGATGAGAAAATCATAACATAAGATGTTTTGTCTGATAAAAGAAAATAAAAAGCCCAGATTTTACTGAACCAAATTAAAAACATTATTGACAAAAGAGGAGGAGACACGTCCACACAGCAGGATTTAGTCCTGTTAAATCCTGGTTTAGACCTGGTTTAGTTCCTGGTTTAGACCTGGTTTTGGGTTTAGACCTGGTTTAGACCTGGTTTAGACCTGGTTTGGTCCTGGTTTAGGGTCCTGGTTTAGACCTGGTTTAGTCCTGGTTTAGTCCTGCTTTAGTCCTGGTTAGTCCTGGTTTAGTCCTGGTTTAGACCTGGTTTAGACCTGGTTTAGACCTGGTTTAGGTCCTGGTTTACCAGTGTCCTGTTTAGTCCTGCTTCAGTCCTTTAGTCCTGGTTTAGTCTGGTTTAGACCTGGTTTAGACTGGTTTAGTCCTGGTTTAGACCTGGTTTCCTGGTTTAGACCTGGTTTAGAGTCCTGCTTTAGTCCTGTTTTAGTCCTGTTTAGACCTGGTTTAGAGTCCTGGTTTAGACCTGGTTTAGACCTGTTTTAGTCCTGGTTTAGACCTGGTTTATCCTGGTTTAGACCTGGTTTAGTCCTGGTTTAGACCTGGTTTAGACCTGGTTTAGACCTGGTTTAGACCTGGTTTAGACCTGGTTTAGACCTGGTTTAGACCTGGTTTAGACCTGGTTTAGTGTCTGGTAATGAGTGGAATTATGGAAAAAGAAAAGAAAAGGGGGATTTAGCCCAAAATATGAAAACAGGAAAATACCGCCGTGTAATCCATTTATTTCAACAAAGTAACTGTAATCCAATTACCACTCACTGAAACAGTAACTGTAACTGAATACAGTTACTCATAATTTGTACTCTGATTACATAACTCCGGTACATGTAATCTGTTACTCCCCGACACTGTCAACTACATAAAACTAAATCACTCAGAGAAATAAGCAGAGTTTTTCATCCTAATAATAAACCTGCTGATATTTTCACCGTGTGTCCTCGATCTAATGCACATTGTAAATAAATAAATATAGAAAAGTGAAACAGAAGGATGTGGTGAAGCGCAGTGAGCACAGCAGCGCCCTCCTCTGGCACATGATGACACTGCACACAGATCTGCTCGTCTGGACAAACAGCAGAGAGACGTGTGCTCTGCTCTGTGGCTCAGAAAGTGTCACGTCTGAGTGTAAAAGTGAAGCGACCGTGTACAGACAGAGTAGTTCTTCACGTCTGAACTGAAATCTGAACATGCAGGTTTGAAAACTCTCAAAATCTGGTGATAGCAGCGACTAAACTGCTCCTGAAGAGGTGAAGCGTGGGTCAAACGCAGAGGACAAATTTTCTGACGTGGAAGGTAAAGAGCACCTCTAGCCAAAATATTTAATAAAATAAAAGCGTGTTTGTTTTTTCATTCTGGGTGTGTTTATTTCTTTCTTCGAACCACCAACCTTAAGAGTAAAAAATATAAATGGTAATAATAAATTCTAAATAAGCAGCAAAAAGAGACAGGTGCCAAGTAAGACATGATTATATAAATGTAAATGTACAAGTAAAAATAAAATAGAAAGATAAGTAATAAAAAATAAAAATCTCAAGATAAGTAATAAAATAAAATATACAAATTTTAATAAAATAAAATATAAAAATTAAATAGAAAGATAAGTAATAAAAAATAAAACTAGATAAATAATAAAATAAAATATAAAAATAAGTAATAAAATAAAATATAAAAAAATAAAAAATAAAATCTCAAGATAAGTAATAAAAAATAAAAATAGATGAGTAATAAAATAAAATATAAAAATCTAAACTAAAATAGAAAAATAAGTAATACAAATTTTAATATTAAGATAAGTAATAAAAAAATAAAATGTAAAGATAAGTAATAAAATAAATATAAAAAATAAAAAATAAAATAGAAAAGATAAGTAATAAAAAATAAAAATAGATAAGTAATAATAAAATAAAATATAAAAATGTAAAATATAAAGATAAGCAATAAAAAATAAAAATATTAAGATAAGTAATAAAAAATAAAAATCTAAAGATAAGTAATAAAATAAAATATAAAAATAAAAAATAAAATAGAAAGATAAGTAATAAAAAATATTAAGATAAATAATAAAAAATAAAAATCTAAAGATAAGTAATAAAATAAAATATAAAAAAATTAAATAAAATAGAAAGATAATTAATAAATATAATTGCTGCCTGTCTCCGGGTCCGGTCGACATTGTCATCCCCGTGTATTGTATTGTTTGTTTGTAATGTACGGATGGGGAAGATTTCCAATTTTCCAATCATTCATTCATAAAAATAACAGCTTTATACATAAATACTGTCACTGTGTCCTTGCGCAAGACACTTAACCCCCCCCTCGCCCCCGGTTTCTGCGTACTCTGGACAATAGGGGAGTAATTCCTCGTTGTAAAGAGCTTTGAGTCTTGAAGGTGGAAAAGCGCTGTATAAAAATGTGTTTTAACTTAATCGAGAATCAAGAGTTTGGATTTTGATGGAAGAAATCATCTCTTGTGTTAAATGGTTTTGATTTAAAGTCTGTATTGTTTTGTGTATTGTTTAGGAAATCAGTACTGAATCATTTTATTATGTTTTGAAAAGAAATAAGAAACTGAATCAGAAAACAAGGCTGGTCATTATGGGAGTGTTTTTAAAGAAAACTCAGTGACGCACAGTGTTTCTCTTTTGATTTTTCCTCGAGGGAAGAAGCTCTGAGGGACCGAAACGTCGTACCAATGAAAGAAAAATACTAATTTCTGTGATTCTTGTATTTACCTGACTGGGCGACAGGTGCGCTGGAGGAAATACGGTCATTAAAAAACTCAAAAAAACCCCAAAACAAAACACTGTGGTACATGTTTTTGTCATGTTTTTGCCCTTTTACATTTGTATATCTATTCTGTAAACTCTTCTCAACTCATTTACCAAAAGACTAAACAATTGTGATCAAATATGTTTCAGTATTTTACAAATAATATTCTGTTTTGTTCAAATTTACTACTACAATTTTAATTCAGTGTTATTTCTTTTAGTACTAGTAGTAGTTTATTTGATCATTTTGCAGCACTACAAAACAAAACAGAACAAAACATAAACGACAACCGCATGGATCATGACCGAAAGGGTTAAGGCTGAAGTAAAAATATTTATAACACCAAACCCTGTTAAAGAATGACACAATTCCAAGAAAGAAATCTTTAGTTTTACCACTTTTCTACGTTTTTGATTCTGAAGACTTCATCATGGTGCAAAGACGAGGTGGGACCAAGTCGTTGTTTTGCAAGTGTCAAGTGAGTCTCAAGTCTTCGACCTCAAGTCCCAGTCAAGTCCCAAGTCAAGTCCAAGTCAAGTCTCGAGTCACTGGCCCATAAGTCCAAGTCAAGTCCAAGTCGTCTGCTTTGAGCTTCAAGTCATTTCAAGTCTTTAAACCAACCTTAAAACAGATTTTTGCAATTTATATTAATTTTAAACTAAATTGTACTTTAAAACTCATTCTATATTTGTATAAGAGTTGTAGAAATGCAATATTTTTATCTTTGTTAAATGTTTTGACAAGATCTTAATGCAAATCATTAACGGCAGAACAGAAAGAATTCAGATTTAAAAGCTTAATAACAGTGATTTTGTCATGTCGTCTGCACTGAAATGGAAGGATCGTGGTTTATGTCAGCGGTGTCCAAACAAGGGCCACATGTCTAAACACAGATGAAGCAGAGGGACGATCGAGGACCGTGAATAACTGAAACATGTGCATGTTTAACACGTTAGAATGAGTCATCAGTCTTTATTCATGCTAAGATCTTTAAAACCACACACTAAATATTAAATATCAGCTTTATCAAGGTGGATTTTCAAAATACTTGCAGTAAAAAGTATTTAAATTGATACAAGGTACTTTGGGCCAATTTACCTGAAAGCCTGAGGGACAAGAAACATTTGTCTGAGGGCCGCATTTGGCCCGCGGACCATAGTTTGGGACATGCCTGTTCTATGTTCCTTGTTTTACTGTATATTACTGTATTGTACTGTACTGTACTATATATTACTGTAGTACATTTGAGGACACCACTTCACAGTACTTCACAGTACTTCACAGTACTTCACAGTACTTCACAGTACTTCACAGTACTTCACAGTACTTCACAGTACTTCAGTTCCATCTGAAGTACCAAACAGAGAAGTGGGAGGGACATGTTCCAGTTTGTTCCTGTCAAATTAAACACTGCATGTACCAACTGTAAAGAGAAAAGTATTTTCTAAAAACATATTTTTTTAGGAGACGCATCAAGTCTTCTCAAGTCACAGGCCTCAAGTCAAGTCCCAAGTCACTGACCTTCAAGTCCAAGTCAAGTCCCAAGTCACTGACCTTCAAGTCCAAGTCAAGTCCCAAGTCAGTGACCTTCAAGTCCAAGTCAAGTCCCAAGTCAGTGACCTTCAAGTCCAAGTCAAGTCCCAAGTCACTGACCTTCAAGTCCAAGTCAAGTCCCAAGTCTGTGACCTTCAAGTCCAAGTCAAGTCCCAAATCACTGACCTTCAAGTCCGAGTCAAGTCCCAAGTCAGTGACCTTCAAGTCCGAGTCAAGTCCCAAGTCACTGACCTTCAAGTCCGAGTCAAGTCCCAAGTCACTGACCTTCAAGTCCGAGTCAAGTCCCAAATCTTAGTCCATTTTAAGTCAAGTCAAGTCCCAAGTCCCAAGTCAGTCCAAGACCTTCAAGTCCAAGTCAAGTCCCAAGTCAGTGACCTTCAAGTCCGAGTCAAGTCCCAAGTCAGTGACCTTCAAGTCCAAGTCAAGTCCAAGTCCAAGTCAGTCACCTTCAAGTCCGAGTCAAGTCCCAAGTCAGTCACCTTCAAGTCCGAGTCAAGTCCCAAGTCTTAGTCCATTTTATCAAGTCAAGTCCCAAGTCAGTGACCTTCAAGTCCAAGTCAAGTCCCAAGTCACTGACCTTCAAGTCCAAGTCAAGTCCCAAGTCAGTGACCTTCAAGTCCGAGTCAAGTCCCAAGTCAGTGACCTTCAAGTCCGAGTCAAGTCCCAAGTCAGTCACCTTCAAGTTTGATTCAAGTCCCAAGTCTGTGACCTTCAAGTCCGAGTCAAGTCCCAAGTCAGTGACCTTCAAGTCCAAGTCAAGTCCCAAGTCACTGACCTTCAAGTCCAAGTCAAGTCCCAAGTCAGTGACCTTCAAGTCCGAGTCAAGTCCCAAGTCAGTCACCTTCAAGTTCAATTCAAGTCCCAAGTCTGTGACCTTCAAGTCCGAGTCAAGTCCCAAGTCACTGACCTTCAAGTCCAAGTCAAGTCCCAAGTCAGTGACCTTCAAGTCCGAGTCAAGTCCCAAGTCAGTCACCTTCAAGTTCGATTCAAGTCCCAAGTCTGTGACCTTCAAGTCCGAGTCAAGTCCCAAGTCACTGACCTTCAAGTCCAAGTCAAGTCCCAAGTCAGTGACCTTCAAGTCCGAGTCAAGTCCCAAGTCAGTGACCTTCAAGTCCGAGTCAAGTCCCAAGTCTTAGTTCATTTTATCAAGTCAAGTCCAAGTCACTGACCTTCAAGTCCGAGTCAAGTCCCAAGTCTTAGTCCATTTTATCAAGTCAAGTCCAAGTCAGTGACCTTCAAGTCCGAGTCGAGTCCCAAGTCAGTGACCTTCAAGTCCGAGTCAAGTCCCAAGTCTTAGTCCATTTTATCAAGTCAAGTCCCAAGTCAGTGACCTTCAAGTCCAAGTCAAGTCCCAAGTCAGTGACCTTCAAGTCCGAGTTAAGTCCCAAGTCAGTAACCTTCAAGTCCGAGTCAAGTCCCAAGTCAGTGACCTTCAAGTCCGAGTCAAGTCCCAAGTCAGTGACCTTCAAGTCCGAGTCAAATCCCAAGTCTTAGTCCATTTTATCAAGTCAAGTCCCAAGTCAGTGACCTTCAAGTCCGAGTCAAGTCCCAAGTCTTAGTCCATTTTATCAAGTCAAGTCCCAAGTCAGTGATCTTCAAGTCCGAGTCAAGTCCCAAGTCACTGACCTTCAAGTCCGAGTCAAGTCCCAAGTCTTAGTCCATTTTATCAAGTCAAGTCCCAAGTCAGTGACCTTCAAGTCCGAGTCAAGTCCCAAGTCACTGACCTTCAAGTTCAAATCAAGTCCCAAGTCAGTGACCTTCAAGTCCGAGTCAAGTCCCAAGTCAGTGACCTTCAAGTCCAAGTCAAGTCCCAAGTCACTGACCTTCAAGTCCAAGTCAAGTCCCAAGTCTTAGTCCATTTTATCAAGTCAAGTCCAAGTCCTAAAAATAGTGACTCAAGTCTGACTCGAGTCCAAGTCACGACTCGCAAGTCCCCAACTCTGGTCCAAGGGGCCGATGTCGCAGACTGGCAGCCTCACTTCTGTCAGTCTGCCCCAGGGCGGCTGTGGCTACAATAGTAGTTTTCCACCACCGAGTCTGTCCAAAAAAACGCTTTATAAAACTGATGCATTATTATTATTATTATTATTAAGGTTTTTATTTCACTGCTTCAGGGTCAAGAAATGTCACATGAGGCTATTTTCAAAAATGATAACTTTAAACCAAATGAAAGATAAGTAAGTAAACACGTTTCTTTGAACACAAACTGAATGTTGTAGACTCGAAATAAAGTCAGTCACAGTTTTGATGCTTTGGTCTGGTGTTGGATCAAACTTCTCTTTAGTCCATACATCAGAATATATCAGCCCCCCCCCCCCCCCCCGCCTTCTGTCTTTAGCCCCGCCCCCTGAGCTCCGGTCTGATCTGGGACTAGGACGTGAGCTCTGAGGTCCAGACGAGACCAGACGAGGAGCGGAGACACTTCAGCAGCACCGACTCTGCAAACAGCACAGGTACGAAAACACACTCGGACTTCGCTTTAAATCTTAATCTCGAAGCTGCAAACTTTTATAATAACCACACAACAGCTTAATCATCCTTAACTCAGAACGAAGAAAGAGTTTAGAAAGGTTTTTGTGTAGTTATTATTTTTTGTTTTTGGGCAGTTTGGGCTCTAAACACACAAACTTCACTGAAAGATGTTTTAAAATTTAGTTTTTGTTTTCTCCAAATGCTTTTTCCGCTGACAGAACCGTAAAGTTCAGCCTTTAAAGTTGCAACCACACACCAAATTTTCCAGTTTTAGACTTGATAAGACAAATTTGACATCATACTGAAAGAGTTTTTTGATGTCTAAATCCAAGTTTGGTTGGTTAAAGTTTTAAAAATTTTAAAATGAGGTGACAAATTTTTTGGGCAAATTTTCAGTCAGGATCTAGTTTACTCAAATAGTTAGTTTTCGTTTTCTCCAAATGCTTTTTCCTCTGATAGAAACGTAAAGTTCAGCCTTTAAAGTTGCACCCACACACCAAATTTTCCAGTTTTAGACTTGATAAGACAAATTTGACAAAGTTTTTTGATGTCTAAATCCAAGTTTGGTTGATTAAAGTTTTAAAAATTTAAAAATTACTTGAAATTTTTAGGCAAATTTTCAGTCAGATCTAGGTTTACTCAAATACCAAGTTTGGGCTCTAAACACACGCAAACTTCACTGAAAAATGTTTTAAAATTTTGTTTAATCTTCAACTTTAAAGACTTTTTTCTCTAAATTCTTTTTCCTCTGACAGAAACGTAAAGTTCAGCCTTTAAAGTTGCACCCACACACCAAATTTTGCAGTTTTAGACTTGATAAGACTTTTACAAATCATACTGAAAGAAGTTTTTTAATGTCTAAATCCAAGTTTGGTTGGTTAAAGTTTTAAAAATTTTAAAAATGAGGTGAAATTTTTGGGCAAATTTTCAGTCAGATCTAGTTTACTCAAATACCAAGTTTGGGCTCTAAACTCACACAAACTTCACTGAAAAATGTTTTAAAATTTAGTTTCATCTTCAACTTTAAAGACTTTTTTCTCCAAATTCTTTTTTCCTCTGACAGAAACGTAAAGTTCAGCCTTTAAAGTTGCACCCACACACCAAATTTTGCTGTTTTGGACTTAATAAGACTTTTATAAATCATACTGAAAGAGTTTTTTAACGTCTAAATCCAAGTTTGGTTGGTTTAAAGTTTTTAAAAATTTTAAAATGAGGTGAAATTTTTTGGGCAAATCTTCAGTCAGATCTACTAAATAAGTATCCAGATTCTCCTCTGTGTATTTTTTAGTATTTAATATGTCAACAAAAAGAAGCAAGACATTTAAATTTTTTTTTTTTTCATGTTTTTGTTTTGAATGTGTCAGAAATTGTCAAGTTTGTCCATTTTTACTCATAAAACGCCTTATTTTTTATATGAAAACCTGATACTTGATACGTGATTTCTTACATTTATGTGACTAAACTACAGAAGAAGATTTAAAACGATATCTCTAAATTTAAGATTTTGTTTTCCTTTTCGCTCGCCTTTATTCATTTCTGTTTGCTGAGCTTTTCATAAAAACTAAACTCTCAATCTCATGGACCTGTTTTCTCCAAACTCAAATTCACAGACAAAATTAAAACCTGGGACTAAGTCTTGGGCCAAACTAAATATTTATTGAGGAATTTACTTGTTTTCTCTTCTTTCGAGATATGTAATCAGTGTTTTGAAGGTGACTTTTAAAATGTATCCTCCTACAGATTACAGATTACACACACCAAAATGTAGTTTGTAACATAATCCATTAAATTACTTAAAGTGAGTAATGTAATCTGATTACTTTGGATTACTTGATTTGCTGTAGAGAAGCAAAGACTCAGAAATCTTCACATAAGAAGTTTTATCTGATAAAAGAAAATGAAAAGGCCGAGTCTTTACTGAACCGTATGAAAAATATTATTGATAGAAGACGATAGAAGTCCTGTTAAATCCTGGTTTAGTCCTGGTTTAGTTCTGGATTTAGACTTGGTTTAGACCTGGATTTAGTCCTGGTTTAGACCTGTTTAGTCCCTGGTTTAGGTTTAGTCCCTGCTTTAGTCCTGCTGGTTTAGACCTTCCTGGTTTAGATTCCTGGTTTTAGACCGAGTTTAGACCAGGTTTAGATCTGGTTTTGAATCCGGCAAAAAACAAAACAAAAAAAACAACAAAAAAACTGAATAGCCCAGAAATATGAAAACAGGAAAACACCTCTGTGTAATCCATTTATTTCAACAAAGTAACTGTAATCCAATTACCACTCACTGAAACAGTAACTGTAACTGAATACAGTTACTCATAATTTGTACTCTGATTACTCCAGTACATGTAATCTGTTACTCCACAACACTGTCTGTAATGTTAAACCTTTTCTTATATAAATAAATGTTTAATAATAGTTTTGTTTAAACATTGAATCCAGAACAAACTAGACTAAACAAACTAGACTAAAACCAGGTCTAAACCAGGTCTAAAACCAGGACTAAAAACCAGGTAAACCAGGTCTAAAACCAGGTCTAAAACCAGGTCTAAAACAGGTCTAAACTAGATCTAAACCAGGTCTAAACCAGGACTAAAACCAGGTCTAAACCAGGTAAACTAAACCAGGTCTAAACCAGGAACTAAACCAGGTCTAAAACCAGGACTAAAACCAGGTCTAAACCAAGTCTAAACTAGATCTAAACCAGGTCTAAACCAGGACTAAAACCAGGTCTAAACCAGTAGGTCTAAACCAGGACTAAACCAGGTCTAAAACCAAGGTCTAAACCAGGTCTAAACCAGGTCTAAAACCAGGACTAAAACCAGGTCTAAACTCCAGGACTAAACCAGGTCTAAAACCAGGTCTAAACCAGGACTAAACCTAAACTAAATCTAAACCAGGACTAAATCCAGGTCTAAAACCAGGACTAAAAAACCAGGTCTAAACCAGGATCTAAACCAGGACTAAACTAAACCAGTCTAAACCAGGTCTAAACCAGGTAAACCAGATTTAAACCAGGACTAAAACAGAATTTAACAGGATTTAACAGGACTAAATCATGCTGCATGGACCGTGTCTCCTCGTCTTCTATCAATAATATTTTTAATACGGTTTAAGTAAAGTCTGGGCTTTTCATTTTCTTTTATCAGATAAAACATCTTACGTCTCTACAGCAAATCAAGTAATCCAAAGTATTCAGATTACATTACTCACTTTAAGTAATTTAATGGATTATGTTACAAACTACATGTTGGTGTATTTAATCTGTAATCTGTAGGGGAATACGTTTTAAAAGTCACCTTCCCAACACTGAATATTTATTAGTGCACAAAGTTAAGCGTCAGAATGAAACATGTACAATAGTAAAACGCATTTAGTTCATCAAATTTTACTTATTCAGGACAATACGAGTAATTCAGGAATCCCTTGGCGAGCGACTTGGAAGGAGGTGGAGAGCTACATGTTTATGGAACAAACCACTGCACTGGAGCTCTAACACTTTATTTTGTAATTGTGTTTTTATACGTGTTTTGTGAATGAATGAAATGTGAAATGTGAAATGTGGAACCTGCCTCTTAAATCTGCAAAGCAAATTTACCTACGGATACGAATAAAGCAACTTAACCTAAACTACAGACAGTGTTGGGGAGTAACAGATTACATGTACTGGAGTTATGTAATCAGAGTACAAATTATGAGTAACTGTATTCAGTTACAGTTACTGTTTCAGTGAGTGGTAATTGGATTACAGTTACTTTGTTGAAATAAATGGATTACACGGCGGTATTTTCCTGTTTTCACATTTTGGGCTGTATATATTTTTTTCTTTTTTTTTTTTTTCTCAGTAAAAACTCCATTGCGGAACCAGGTCTAAAACTAGATAAAACAGGACTAAACCAGGACTAAAACCAGGATCAAACCAGGATAAAACAGGACTAAAACAGGTCTAAAACCAGGTCTAAACCAGGACTAAACCAGGATTAAAACAGGACTAAAACAGGTCTAAACCAGGACTAAACCAGGATAAAACCCAGGAGTAAACAGGTAAAGTAAAACCAGGACTAAACCTAAAACCAGGACTAAAACAGGACTAAACCAGGACTAAACCAGGATTAAAACAGGAGTAAAACAGGTCTAAAACCAGGATCTAAACCAGGTCTAAACCAGGACTAAACCAGGACTAAACAGGATAAACTAAAACCAGGTCTAAAACCAGGTCTAAACCAGGACTAAAACCAGGACTAAACCAGGACTAAACCAGGATTAAAACAGGAGTAAAACAGGTCTAAAACCAGGACTAAACCAGGTCTAAAACCAGGTCTAAACCAGGTCTAAACCAGGACTAAACCAGGACTAAAACAGATCTAAAACCAGGTCTAAACTAGATCTAAACCACGTCTAAACCAGGACTAAAACAGGATTTAACAGGACTAAATCATGCTGCGTGGACGTGTCTCCTCTTCTTCTATCAATAATATTTTTTTTAATACGGCAAATCAAGTAATCCAAAGTATTCAGATTACGTTACTCACTTTAAGTAATTTAATGGATTACGTTACAAACTACATTTTGGTGTGTGTAATCTGTAATCTGTAGGGGATTACATTTTAAAAGTAAACTTCCCAACACTGTCTACTGGTAACTCCGAGCTGCAGGTTGGAGACTCCTGATCTATATTCTATCTGAGCCAAATTAATGATATCGCAATCAAATTTAGGCCCCGAGCTTGAGTGTGACATGTTTGTCCGATCCATACAGTTCTACTATTCGACTATTTTGTTCTAATATTGTTGGTTCAATTGAATGTTGAAAAGAAAAAGAAATGAGCGACATTTATTTCCAAATTGTCGACTTATGGATCCTTTTTCTGCTGCTTCAATGACTGTTTTTCATCGTTTAAACTTGAGTAATACTAATTGTTCAGAGAAACGATCACTAAGTCAACAATAAAATATCCTCATTAATGTTCAATAATGGTCAAATCCAACTTTATTTTGTGATTTATGAATAATGTCTATTAACTTGGGTCACGAAGGTTTGTGATTTTTTAAATATTGGTTAGGGTTAGAAGAAAAAAAGTTTGGAAAACACTGATCTAACCCACGTGTGACTGAAGTTCTAAAGAAAAAGTATTCAGCATTTCAATAAATAGTAAATAAATAAAAACATCAAAAATAATACGTGTTTGTGGTATTTTGACCAGAGGGAGTACACACAGAGAAGAGAGGAACACGGATAAAGTATGATTGAAATCTGCTGCTGTGAAATCACCAAAATTATCACTGCCGATGCTTCAAAATGTGTCTTTAAAAGTTATAAAAGTTATTTATTTATTTCTCAGGACAATATCTGGCTGATCCAAACAGCTGGACTAAATCTTGTTATAGTAAATGTCACAATATCTCGACATCTCTGCATGATCCTGGTGTTTTTATTTCGCAATTTTGTCCATAAAAAAAAAAAAAAAAAATAAATAAAAAAATACTAAGATTACTACAAATATAATAATAATAATAATAGATATTTCCAGTATTTATAAAGCAAAAAATAGAGAGAACAATAGAAAAAACAAAACAAAACTAAATAAATAATAAATAATAATAATAATAATAAAAATAAATATTTCCAGTATTTATAAAGCAAAAAAAATAGAAAGAACAAAAAAAACAAAAATAAATTAAATAAATAAAATAATAATAATAATAATAAATAGATAAAATAAATAATAATAATAATATAATAATAATAATAATAATAAATATTTCCAATATTTATAAAGCAAAAAATAGAAAGAACAATAGAAAAAACTAAAAAATAAATAAATAATAATAATAATAATAATAATAATAATAATAATTTCCAGTATTTATAAAGCAAAAATAGAAGAACAATAGAAAAAATAAAAAAATAAATTAATACAATAATAAAAAAAAATAATAATAAAATAATAATAAATATTTCCAGTATTTATAAAGCAAAAAATAGAAAGAACAATAGAAAAAAATAAAAATAATAATTAATAATAAATAATAATAATAATAATATAAATATAATATAATAATAATAATAATAGCATACAGAAGGCAGACAAAAACAGATAATGATGCAAACAATCCAAGTAATTATAATAAATAAATAAAAATACAAGGCAAATCAGGACTAAAATCAAGTTAAAAGCAGTTAAAGGAAGACCAGCCGATGAAAAATGAGTCTCAAGAAGTGATTTATTTTCATCTCCTCAGGCAGGTCGTTCCAAAGCCGAGCGCCCGGACAGAAAAGCCTCGATCAGCCTTCGTCGGAGCCTGGACTTTGGGATCTTCCTGAGGATTTTGGCTTGTACGGGGTTAAAAGTTTTGAAATGTAACTTGGCGCGTGACCTAAATGAGCTTTAAAAGTGTTCAGTAGAAGCTTCAAATCGATTCTGAAACACAAAAGTGACCAGTGAAGGGAAGATAAAACACCGGGAATGCGTGGAAGTCGTTTTCCTGAAATGGACCTGGTTCCAAATTCGCACGAAACCGCCAACGGCACAAGCTTCTTTTGACACTCGCGCAGTTTTAGATTTCACTTTTCAGCGGCTTTTTGCTTTCACTTTTACTTTTGTAGCTAAAATTGCCGATACAGTGCCTCAAATCAAGCTTAAAAATACCAGTTACAGCTTTGAAAATTACAAATTTCTACAAAAAAATCCTAATTTTGTTTTGGGAAATAATTACACCATAATACTAGTCAGAAATGTACTCGAGTAAAATTGTGCTTTGTCCAGATGCATATTACTTAAAGGCCTGGTTCAGTCTGGTTTATTCCTGGTTCAGTCCTGGTCTAGTCCTGGTCTAGTCCTGGTTTTGTCCTGGTTCAGTCTTGCTTCAGTCTTGGTCTAGTTCTGGTGCAAACCTGGTTTAGTTCCGGTCTAGTCCTGGTTTATTCCTGGTTCAGTCCTGGTCTAGTCCTGGAGTTGCCCCGGTCTAATCCTGGTCTAGTCCTGGTGTAGTCCTGATGTAGTCCTGCTTCAGTCCTGGTCTAGTCCTGGTGTAGTCCTGATGTAGGCCTGCTTCAGTCCTGGTTCAGTCCTGATTCAGTCTTGGTGTAGTCCTGGTCTAGCCCTGGTTTAGTCCCGGTTTAGTCTTGGTGTAGTCCTGGTGTAGTCCTGGTTAGTCCTGGTCCTGGTTTAGTCCCTGGTCTAGTCCTGGTTTAGTTCTGGTTAGTCTGGTAGTCCCTGGTCTAGTCCTGGTGTAGTCCTGGTGTAGTCCTGGTCTAGTCCTGGTTTAGTCCTGGTCTGGTTCTGGTACTGGTCTAGTCCTGGTCTAGTCCTGGTGTAGTCCTGGTGTAGTCCTGGTGTAGTTGGTTTAGTCCCTGGTGTAGTCCAGGTCTAGTCTAGTCTGGTCCTGGTGTAGTCCTGGTTTAGTTCTGGTTCTGTACTGGTCTAGTCCTGGTCTAGTCCTGGTGAGTCGTGGTTTAGTCCTGGTGTAGTCCAGGTCTAGTCCTGGTCTAGTCCTGGTTTGGTCCTGGTTTATCCCTGGTCTAGTCCTGGTTTAGTTCTGGTTCTGTACTGGTCTAGTCTTAGTGTAGTCCTGGTCTAGTCTTGGTGTAGTCCTGGTCTAGTCCAAGTCTAGCCTTGGTGTAGTCCTGGTCTAGTCTTAGTGTAGTCCTGGTCTAGTCTTGGTGTAGTCCCTGGTTTTCTAGTCTTAGTGTAGTCCTGGTCTAGTCTTGGTGTAGTCCCGGTCTAGTCTTGGTGTAGTCCTGGTCTAGTCTTAGTGTAGTCCTGGTCTAGTCTTGGTGTAGTCCTGGTCTAGTCTTAGTGTAGTCCTGGTCTAGTCTTGGTGTAGTCCTGGTCTAGTCTTAGTGTAGTCCTGGTCTAGTCTTAGTGTAGTCCTGGTCTAGTCTTGGTGTAGTCCTGGTCTAGTCTTGGTGTAGTCCTGGTCTAGTCTTGGTGTAGTCCTGGTCTAGTCTTGGTGTAGTCCTGGTCTAGTCTTAGTGTAGTCCTGGTCTAGTCTTGGTGTAGTCCTGGTCTAGTCTTAGTCCTGGTAGTCCTGGTCCTAGTCTTGGTGTAGTCCTGGTCTAGTCTTAGTGTAGTCCTGGTCTAGTCTTGGTGTAGTCCTGGTCTAGTCTTGGTGTAGTCCTGGTCTAGTCTGGTGTCTTGTGTAGTCCTGGTTCTAGTCTTAGTGTAGTCCTGGTCTAGTCTTGGTGTAGTCCTGGTCTAGTCTTGGTGTAGTCCTGGTCTAGTCTTGGTGTAGTCCTGGTCTAGTCTTAGTGTAGTCCTGGTCTAGTCTTGGTGTAGTCCTGGTCTAGTCTTGGTGTAGTCCTGGTCTAGTCTTAGTGTAGTCCTGGTCTAGTCTTAGTGTAGTCCTGGTCTAGTCTTGGTGTAGTCCTGGTCTAGTCTTAGTGTAGTCCTGGTCTAGTCTTGGTGTAGTCCTGGTCTAGTCTTGGTGTAGTCTGGTGGTCTCTAGTCTTGGTGTAGTCCTGGTCTAGTCTTAGTGTAGTCTGGTAGTCCTGGTCTAGTCTTGGTGTAGTCTGGTCTAGTCTTGGTGTAGTCCTGGTCTAGTCTAGTCCTGGTCTAGTCTTGGTGTAGTCCCTGGTCTAGTCTTGGTGTAGTCCTGGTCTAGTCTTGTGTAGTCTTGGTGTAGTCCTGGTCTAGTCTTAGTCCTGGTCTAGTCTTAGTCTGGTCTAGTCTTAGTGTAGTCTGGTCTAGTCTTAGTGTAGTCTGAGTGTAGTCTTGGTGTAGTCCTGGTCTAGTCTTGGTCAGTCTTGTGTGTCCTGGTCTAGTCTTAGTGTAGTCCTGGTTAGTCTTAGTGTAGTCCCGGTCTAAGTCTTAGTGTAGTCCTGGTCTAGTCTGGTCTAGTCTTGTGTAGTCCTTGGTGTAGCTAGTCTTGGTGTAGTCCTGGTCTAGTCTTGGTGTATCCTGGTCTCTAGTCTTGGTAGTCCGGTCTAGTCTTAGTGTAGTAGTCCTGGTCTAGTCTTGGTGTAGTTGGTCTAGTCTGGTTATCTTAGTGTAGTCCTGGTCTAGTCTTAGTGTAGTCCTGGTCTAGTCTTGGTAGTCTGGTCTAGTCTTGGTTAGTCTTTGGTGTAGTCCTGGTCTAGTCTTAGTGTAGTCCTGGTCTAGTCTTTGTGTAGTCCTGGTCTAGTCTTGGTGTAGTCCTGGTCTAGTCTTAGTGTAGTCCTGTCTTAGTGTAGTCCTGGTCTAGTCTTGTGTAGTCCTGGTCTAGTCTTGGTGTAGTCCTGGTCTAGTCTGGTGTAGTCTTGTAGTCCTGGTCTAGTCTTAGTGTAGTCCTGGTCTAGTCTTGGTGTAGTCCTGGTCTAGTCTTGGTGTAGTACCGCTCTAGTCCTGCAGGAGGACAGAGTTCACTTGATGCGGAAGCTCAGCTCTTTTAATGTGTCGTCTAACATTTTACATAATTTTTATGATTCTTTTATCGAAGGTTTGCTGACCTTTTCTTTTATCTGTTGGTTTTATGGATCATCTGTGAAAGACGAGAACAGTCTGAACCAGATTGTAAAAGTTTGCAGCAAAATCAGTGGTGTTCAGACGGAGGATTTGGCCTCTGTGTGGAGACATCGGGTGTTACAAAAGACTAAGGCCAAACTGAGCCAAACTAACCATGTTCTGCGCTCAAGTTCATGAAATGCCTGTGAGGCGCTTGTCACCCACAGCAAAAGATAACCTCTGCCATAAGGATTTTAAATGGAAAGTGAATTTGTTCCTGTGTCCTTGATGCTCTGTGGTTTGAACGTCTAGTGTCTGTCTTTCTTTTCTTTATTATTTATATTTATATATTGTGCTTGACCAGAGATGTAAGAACTGAATTGCCCTTTGGGATTAATAAAGTTGTTGACTGATTGATTGATTGATTGATTGATTGAGGACCATGTGGAGATGAGTTTATGGTCCAGGCTTTGGTTTAAGAGCTGATGTTTGTTTACACTCTGGTGGTCTCGTACTTTCACTTTCACTTTCACTTTCTCTGCTGTTTTTGTCTCATTTATCCAAATCTTACTGAAGTGTGACGTCGCTGTGAACAGATTTTATATAAAGTTTTTGTTCATTTATGGAAAATTGTTGTGTGGAAGCGTGGGTGATGTTGGCTTGTGGGCGGAGCCTCGTACAGGCTCTTCCAGCAAATTATAAGGAAGGTTTGAATAGAGATCACTAAATTACTCAAACATGCATGGATGATTTAAAACCTCTTTTAATGAGAGAATGACGTTATAACATGGTAGAAAACTAAAAACAAAAACAAAAAAAACAACTTTGCTTAACACCACCTGTGATCTCATGCTTTTAACTCATACTTTTTCTTTTTTATTTATTTTCTTTTTGTGCGTTTGCGACGATAAAATGCTGTTTATGTCTTGAAATCTGTAAAATATTCTAAAAACACTGACTGTAACAGATATACTGAAGAAAGAAACATAATGAAGAAAGGAATTAATTACCTTAAAATGAAATAATAATATAACTATAACAGCAGTACCCAAGTAATAGTTAGTAGTAAAAGTAGTTTCAAAGTTTTATTTAAGTTTGTCAAAGATAGAAATTTGATTCATTATAGTTACTTTGCTTTAGTTATTTGATCACTGTTGTTATTAGTATTATTATTATTATTTTATTTATTTATTTTCTTATTTTTTTATTTATGTTTTTATTATTAGTAAGTCACATTTCAGTTCACACACAGTTGCACCATAATATTAGTCAGAAATGTACTCGAGTAAAATTGTCTAGATTTAGTCCAGGTTTAGTCCTGGTTTAGTCCTGGTTCAGTCCAAGTTTAATCCTGATTCAGTCCAGGTTTAGTCCTGGTTCAGTCCTGATTCAGTTCCGGTTTAATCCTGATTCAGTCCAGGTTTAGTCCTGGTTAAATCCAGATTTAATCCCGATTCAGTCCAGGTTTAGGCCTAGTTTAGTTCTGGTTCAGGCCAGGTTTAGACCCGGTTTAGTCCTGATTCAGTTACAGTTTAATCCTGATTCAGTCCAGGTTCAGTCCAGATTTAATCCTGATTCAATCCAGGTTAAATAGTGATTCAGTCCAGGTTTAGTCCTGGTTCAGTCCTGATTCAGTTCCGGTTTAATCTTGATTCAGTCCAGGTTTAGTCCTGGTTTAGTTTTGGTTCAGTCCAGGTTTAGTCCCAGTTTAGTCCTAATTCAGTTACGGTTTAATCCTGATTCAGTTCCGGTTTAATCCTGAATCAGTCCAGGTTTAGTCCTGATTCAGTCCAGGTTCATTCCATGTTTAGTTCTGGTTCAATCCAGCTTTAATCCTGATTCAGTTCAGGTTTAGTCCTGGTTTAGTCCCAGTTCAGTCCAGGTTTAATCCTGATTCATTCCAGGTTTAGTCCTGGTTTACTTCTGGTTCTGTCCAGGTTTAGTCTTTCTTTAGTCCTTTCGTCTTGGTTTAGCCCTGGTTCAGTCATAGTCTAGTCCTGCTCTTTTCATTTTTTTTCATTCGTTAGAGATATTAATTTGATGAACAGGACTTGATTAATTATAGATATTTTTGATTTAGTTATTTAGTTATTATGTTTATTTATATTTTTGTTGTTAGTAAGTCGCGTTTCAGTTCACACTCCTCATCAGGTGGTGGCGGTAGAGCACTATGAATCATTTCCACACCGCCGCCGATAAAACTACAATAAAAGAAGAAGAGGAAAAGGAGAAGGAGACGAAGAAGAAGAAGCAGCAGCGTGAGGATACGTCCGTTCATATTTACACTCTGCGTTTTTTTTTTAGTATTTTTATACATTTTTCCACAATGGCATCGGTGGTAACTTCTCACTACGGCCTCTCTGCCCAAGAAGCTTTAAATATGACAATGAGTGACCCGAGTATTGATGAAATACCGATGGATTCTTCTTATGAACTACCCCCAGAAACAAGGTATTTATTTATTATTTTATTATTTATTTTTTATTGTATTTGCAGTTTTCAGTTTGTAATTCAGCTTGTTTATGTGACTAATGCAGCTTCTTCTATATTTTATTTATTTATTTTATTGTATTTATTTATTTATTAAGTGTGGGTGCATGAAATAATGAAAAATGCACATTGCAAAATTGTGTATTCTGCTCCCTGCACTGCGTTTTAGGTCAATATACCTCCCCCTAACCTTGGATTTAAAGGTTGTATGGAGGATTTTTTTTTGTTTCAAGTTGTCAGTGATAGATTATAGAGATGCAGTAGCCTTGTAATTATGATGACCAAAAAAAAAGAGAATAAAAATTCATCAACTCTGGACGTGGTGGGGCTAAACATTTGCCAATAGATAACAACACTTGCCTCGTTATCTGTGAGCTGACAGGCTGTCAATCAAACTCCCTACGTTTCTAGCGTAACTGACTTGCCTGCGCCGCCGGTACGTGGTTTACGTACGACTGTCACGCAGTCCACAGACGCAAGACGCACAGACGCTGTTTACTCCACCAACGCAACAGTTCTTAGCGGCTTTTTTTTTACCTATATCTTCCTCGCAGTTCGCACAAAGTTTGTTGCAATGGCGACAAGAATCCAGGAGCAGTTCGCCGCAAAAGAAAGTCCGTTTTTGAGGTCGCTGAAAGAAGAAGACAAGGGGAAAAGCAGCGAAGCCAAACTAAGGTGATTCTTGAAGATTCATTCCAGCGATGGCGCGAACTGAAGCAGACGCAGGGTCTAAAGACTGACGCACTGGTCCACAAATTACTCCTGGACAGGAAACTTCTGCTTATTATGAAAACGTACTTTATTTCCAAGAGCTAGACAAACGTTTTTCAGGACACGAAAGCGATATCCTATGTCTGAAAACGTAATTTTCAAGTGCAAAGAAAGAGTCCGCTTGCTGCTGCGTGTTGTAGCTAGTTCATTCGCACTGAATCTCCGCGCAACCTTCTCTGCACCCCCTTTCCTGCTCCTCTCCCCGCTGCCCGATCCGCTCTTCCCCTGCTCCTCACTTCTCCGGGCACGGAATCTCCGCGCACCCTCCCTCTCCTCTCTCCCTCTCTCCTGCTCCCTGCTCCGCTCTTCTCCCTGCTCCTCACTTCTCGTCCGCGCACGAAATGTCCGCACACCCCTCCCCCTGCTCCTCACTTCTCCGTCTTGCCTAACCAACACTGTAGTTAGTTGTTTACAAGTCATGTGCAGCGCACCGGCTGTAAACAAACCTGTTTCTGGCGTAAGGAGGAGGAGGGAGGAGGCGTTTCTACGTAGGAGCTGTAGGGGAGGGGGGGTGGTTTCACGCATGCGCAACATTTGAAAAAGGACAAACAGTCGCTGGATTTCGTTCCTTGGAAAATCCTCTATACAACCTTTAAAACACAACGTGGGGAGAGGTACTATTTTCTTAAGCACAACAAAAGCTTTTGTGATTTGACGGGTTTTTTGTTGCTCAATATACTCAGGATGTTAATTGTCGGTGATTTTAACATGCATCTTTGTTGTACTTCAAAGCCCCCTGACCAGAGAGTGTTTAGATTTGTTTGACTCTTTTAATTTGGCACGATATGAGATACACGGACACGCTTTGCACCTGGTGTTGTCCTGCAGATTTCCTACTGACAGTGTTATTGTTGGAAATGCAGTTTATTCTGACCGCAGTCCTGTCATGTTGTGATTTTAACTTGGGCAGAGACGTGTTGCAGCCCTGCTCCTGTGCGTAAAAGTCGCGTCATTAAGTCAGATCCAGACGCTGTTTTTACTCTCCTCTGTTTACTGCTCCTGTCCCCCTCCCCCTGCAGCCACGCGCATGGAGTATTAAAGGTTGTATGGAGGATTTTTTTTTTCAGTTTCAAATTGTCAATGAAAGTTTAAAATACCATTACAGAGACGCGGCAGCCTTGTAATTATGATGACCAAAAAAAAAAAAAAAAAGAATGAAAATCTATCAATTGTTGACGTAGTGAAGCCAGATAAACATCAGCCAATAGAAAACGAGGCTCCCTCATTATCTATTGGCTGTTAGGTCGTCAATCAAACCCCCTAAATTTCTAGTGTAACTGAATCGCCGGCGCGCTGGGATTACGTGGTTTATGCAACGGTTATTAGAGGATTTTTTAAACTGTAGCTTCCTCACAATTCGCACAAACTTTGTTGCAATTGCAGACGAGAATCCACGACCAGTTTGTTGCAAAAGAAAGTCCGTTTTTGAGGTCACTGAAAGAAGAAGTGAAGAGGAAAGGAGCGAAGACAAACTGAGGTGATTCTTGGAGAATCCTTCCAGCGATGGCGCGACTGAAGCAGACGAAGGGTCTAAAAACTGACGCGTCGGTCGCTAAATTATTTCTAGACAGGTCACTTCAACAGTCATTCTAAACGCGCACTGGCTGTAAACAAGCGTGATTTCTAGAGTAAAGAGGTGGGAGAAGGTGTTTCTACTGAGGGAGCTGGTGTCACGCATGCACAACATTTGAAAAAGGACTGTCGCTGTCTTTCTCTTTCCTTAAAAAAAATCCTCTATACAACCTTTAATGAATCTTTGGACTTTTACAGTTAGGCAAGCAGACCTGGGGTGGACATCAGTAGTTAGTCAATAACAATTTAATAACGCAGCTTTTTATGCAAATTACACTGCAAATTATTTATTTTACTCACATTAATTGCATGTATACAGAGGCATTTTGGAGTTAAATTAGAGAAACCCTAGACCACAGGTGTCAAACATACGGCTCGGGGGCCAGATCCGGCCCTCCAAGACTTTTAATCTGGCCCTCGGGTGATTTTCTACTAAAATATTTTAATTATATTTTTCTATTAAAATATTGGTAATTTTCTGTGGTTTATCACAGCAGCGTCTCCAGCGTCTCTGTACGTGGCCCTCCCACCAGAGCAGCACAAATGAAGACTTGTCTCTTTCCAAACGCTCTTAAAGGACGATCGTTTTGACTGTTGACCGTGACACCCTCATCAGAAAAATGTCCAACATGAGAAGTGGAGCCGAGTGCAGGATTTTACAAGAAAAATGTAACTTATTCCTATTTACATACAAGTTCAAGTTAAAACATTAAGAAAAATGTAATTTCAACACAAAGTTTCAGGTTCATAATATTATAATATTTTGTAAAAGAAAGAGTTCATCAATTAAAAAAGATTTCTGTAATAGATTTGTGTTTCTCTGCACAAATATTTGAACTTATTGTTATTTTTGGGGTTTATATGACATGAGTTTTCTGATCCGGCCCCTTTAGGATCAAAGTAGGTTGGATACGGCCCCCGGACCAAAATGAGTTTGACACCCCTGGTCTAGACCATATATCCATCCATTCATTTTTTTCTGCTTATCTGGGGCTGGGTCGCGGCGGGGTAAGCAGTCTTAGCAGGGACTCCCAGATTTCCTCCACCCCAGACACTTCCTCCAGCTCCCCCAAGGCGTTCCCAGGCCAGCTGAGAAACATAGTCCCTTCAGTGTGTCCTGGGTCTTCCCCGAGGCCTCTTCCCGGTAGGACATGCCCAGAAAAACCTCCCCAGGAAGGCACCCAGGAGGCATTCGGAACAGTTGCCCGAGCCACCTCAGCAGGGGGGCAGCGGCTCTACTCCGAGCTCCTAAAATCTAATCATTACAAACGCGAAACTACAAACAGTGACTTGTCATTAAAAGCGGGTTATTTTTAGACACTTGTGCTGCCGGTGTCGTCTCCTGACACACACATATGCACTCACGTGGAATCGCTGCACATCTCCGGTTCCCGTGAATGATGATGTGGGTTTATTCAGCGCTGTTTGAGCTGTGGTCCTTAGTAGGCAAACCTCTTAAACATCCGGCTGGACTTTCTGGTTGTAAAAGTGCATTTTTACAATACTAGCCTCCAGACCTCCGCAGAAGGGCAAAATAACACAAGTTTGAACGTTCAAAATCAGAGTTGTTTCAGTTTGTTCAGGGACCAGAAGACTGACAGAAGTGAAGGGAAAACGTGATTATTTGGTTATGTGCCCCACAGTCACCAACCTCAGCGATTTTAAATTTGACACAAACAGATCAATGCCGTTTTTAAAATCTCATTTTTATCATTTGCAGCTTTTATCTAAAGCCAAACCTTTTTTAACATTTAAACTTTTTTTTCATCACGTAACCCACTTTATTCTGGCATCTCACAAAACGCACTTTACTGACTGCAGTTGGTCCAAAACTCTGCTGCACGATTTTTAACAGGACAAGAAAGCACATTACCCCAATTCTTGCGTCTTTGCACTGGCTTCCTGTTCATTTTAGAACTGGTTTTATTTTTATTAAGTGCAAATATTACAGTGCAGTTTGTATAACACTCTTATACAGCTCAGGGCTGCAGAGAACGTTCATGTTTTTAAGAGCAGCTCAAGACCCACCTTTTTAGTTTAGCTTTTGAATGAAATATCATATTTTTTACTCATTTCTACTGTACACATTTTAATTATATTTATTTATTTTAGGCATATTTTTAGGATATCCAGTGTTTCCTCTGTAGGAGCCTCTGCATCAGGAGCAGAGGTCGGCTGTAGCTGTCGGGTTCTGTCCCGTGGGCTCCTGGTGGAGAGTTGGTGCTTATGCTTCATCTCTCCCCTGGCTCCTGTGGTGGTTCCTGGTGGTGGTGGACGTCTCTCTGCTCCTGGTGTAGACGTCTCCTCTGATGATGCTTTCTCAACTGGTTCGCCTGTATTCAGCCTCACATCTTACTATGTGTCGTTTTATGTATTTTAGCAGGTTAATGTGTGTGTGTGTGTGTGTGTATGTGTGTGTGTGTGTGTGTGTGTGTGTGTGTGTGTGTGTGTGTGTGGGTGTGTTTGTGTGTTTGTGTGTCTGTGTTGTTTGGTTGTGTCGAGTCGGGCAGCTGTGGGGGTTGGGTGTGTGGGTGGGTGGAAATGTGGGATTGTTTTTAATCTGTGTAAAGCACTTTGTGTTACATTTTTGTATGAAAAGTGCTTTATAAATAAAGTTTGATTGATTGATTGAGTATATTTTACATTAGATAATTTGTGTTTTCTGGTTTTCTGAAGCGTGTTTTTTGTTTTACAGCGGTGACGATGACGATGACTATGTGCCCCCCTCTCAGAGCAAAGCTGCGTCGGAGAGGTGAGGAAACATGTTCAGAATTTACTTTTACAAATTGGTGCCATTATTCCACAACAGATGAATGACTGACTGCTCCTGATACTGTAGTTTTCAAATATTCATTTTATTTCAGCTTTTATGAACGAAGGACTATTGCTGTGTTTTACAGAAGTGAACAGGGATGAAAAATGCACATTATCAAATTGTGAGGGTCTTCCTCCCTGCACTGGGCCTTAGGTCAATGGTACCTCCCCCCACACTGGAGATAAAACCCAAGGTGGGGGGAGGTAAAGCATCGCCCTAAGCAGAACAAAGACTTCTCTGATTTTATGGCTTTTACGTTGACTCATTATGACAAGATTTTAACTGTCGGTGATTTAAATGTGCATGTTTGTCGTCCTTCAAAGCCCATGGCCCGAGAGTGTTTAGATTTGGTTGACTCTTTTAATTTGACACAATATGTCACTGATCCTAATGAGATGCACGGACACATTTTACACCTGGTATTGTCCTGCAGCTTTCCTATTGACAGAAATGCAGTTTATTCTGACCACAATCCTGTCATGTTTGATTTTAACTTGGTCCCTGCTCCTCTGCGCAAAGGTCGTGTTATTAAGTCCGATACAGCCGCTGCTTTTGCTCCTCTTTTTACGACTTCTGCACTCACCCTCCTTCATCTACATCAGAATTATTAATTTAAATCTTCTGCATAAATAAACTTTACATTACTGAACTTTACAACATACAAACCAAAACTACTTTAAAGCCACATCACCTGTTTGAGATAATAATATAATGTGTTTAATGCAGATTTGAACACATTTCTTTATGTTTTACAGAAACAAAACTTAAAACTACATGACTCAACTTCTGTTGGACTAATCCAATCCACTCCACTTTATTTGTGAAATGTGCTATATAAATAAACAGTTTCCAAAGTGCTGCACAAATACATAATAATATCAAGATATCGCCCACCCCTACTAAATCTGAGCGTTTATTTTATCATTCTATTATTGTTATTATTATGTATTTGTGTAACTGGAAATGAAATGTGCTCTATAAATAAAGTGGATTGGATTGTATAAAATCAACTTGACTGAACATAAGTGCAAATGATACAGAACAGTTTGTATAACACTGTTATCTAATGTAAAATATACTGTATAATTTGTGTTTTCTGCTTTTCTGAACTGTATTTTTTTGTTTTACAGCAGTGACGATGACGACGATGACGACGATGACTTTGAGCTTTCCTCTCAGGCCAGAGCTCCACGGGGGAGGTGAGAATAAATACATGTTCAGAATTTATTTGAAAATTGGTGCCGTTACTGTACAACAGGGATGTAGATTCAGATTAGTGACTGACTGCTCTTGATATTGTAGTATTCAAATATTTATTTTATTTGAGCTTTTTTGAACTGAGGACTATTGCTGTGTTTTACAGAAGCCGCTCCCCCTGTCAGGTTCCTCCCTTGAATTCCTGAAACCTGTCAAGACATCAACCCCTCAGAAGAGGAGACTGTTCACCCAGTCAGGGTGAGTCTGTCACCTAAATTGGTGACCATTACTGAACAACATGAATGAAGCTTCAGATTAGTGACTGTTTATCCTTTGTTTTGTAGTTGACCTGACGATCGCTGGAGAAACAGAGACGAGGAGGACACCGCACCAAAAAGCTTCCGCTTCTGTCCATCCAAGACCCCTGGACCGGTCTTGGACACTAAGTGTCCTTTTTGCAGCTGTTTCATCTTTTTTTTTTCATCCTCCACTGTGAAGACGATCATAGACAATACAAACCTCAACGCTCAGAGGAGGAAGCTTGCTGGGATGAAGTATAAATGGCATCCACTCGACATCAAGGACTTCTACATTTTCATGGCAATCATTGTCTATGCTGGACTCTGCGAACTTCATGAACTGCCTGATTACTGGAAGAAAACCTTCCCCTATAGTCACCCTTTTCCTGGCAACACAATGTCCCGGTCCAGATTCGAGGCCATTTTATGGTCTCTTCATCTCAGCGACCCCGCTAAAGACGAGGAAAATGACCGCAAGAGAGGCACCCCGGAGTACGATAGGCTTTTCAAGCTAAAGCCACTGTACACCGACATCCAGACGGCTTGCATGGCCAGTTTTCAGCCGAACAAGAACATCTCCATTGACGAACGGATGGTTGCTACAAAAGCCAGGATAGGAATGAAACAGTACAACAAAGACAAACCGACAAAGTGGGGTTATAAACTGTTTGTTTTAGCTGACGCCATCACAGGCTACACATGAAATTTTTTCATCTACTCTGGTAAAAGTGACACTCCGTCCAAACACGGCCTGAGCTACACCTCCGTCATGGACCTTCTCCCGTTCCGTCAGCTTGGCACCGGTTACACGCTGTATGTGGACAACTTTTACACCAGCCCGGCTTTGTTTTTGGACTTGAAAGAAAAGAAGATTGGAGCCTGTGGAACGATCAGAAGAAACCTGTCTGATTTTCCCTCAACAACAGTGAACGACCTCCCAAAAAACGCTGACAGGGGCGATGTTCGCTGGATACGCAAGGACGGCCTGTTGTTTGTCAAGTGGCTGGACAAGCGGGAGGTCAACATGTGCTCTTCGGTGCACAAGGCTTACAGCGGCCACACGGTGCGCCGGAAAATAAAAGTGCAGGGTGTCTGGAGCTCTGAAAATGTCCCTGTGCCAGACGCTGTGCTGGACTACAACAAGCACATGGGTGGAGTAGATTTATCGGACGCCCTCATTGGCTATTATACCGTCCGCCATAAAACAATGAAATGGTATAAAACGTTTTTCTACCACTTTCTGGACATCGCAGTCGTCAACAGTCACATCCTGTACCGTGCGATCGAGCGGTCGAAGGGAACTGGCCCTGGTGTGAAACTACCGTCACAGAAGAAGTTCAGAGAAATCTTATGTGCACAGATGGTAGAGTTCGCAAAGGGCTCTGTTCCAGTTGCGGCACCGCCCCCTCCCCCTGCGGTCACCTGCATGCCCGCTCACTATGAGGCAGACGTCAGAAAGTACTGCAAGAGGTGCTTCGAAGCCGGGGAGAAGAGGGTCAAGACGTCAATGCACTGTCGAAGGTGCCAGGTTCCTCTGTGTTTGACCTCCCAGAAGAACTGCTTTACCCTGTGGCACGATGAAAAACAATAACTGTAGTGTCGTAGTGTCAAGAGTTTGTTGCAGTTTAACTTTTTTTACTTGTGTAAGCTGTTGCATAAAAGACATGACTGTTTTTATATATATGTATATTGTATTATAATATATATTATATATTATTTTAGATTATATTATATTATGTTAAGCTGTTCCATAAAAGATCTGACTTTATTTTTCATATATTATATTATATTATGTTATATTACTGTATTTTCTGAACTATAAGTTGCTCCAGAATGTAAGTCGCACCAGCAAAAAATTGCGTAATGAAGAAGAAACAAACATATGAGTCGCACCGGACTATAAGTCGCACTTTTTTGGGGAAATGTATTTTATAAAATCAGAGACCGGGAACCAGCATTTCATCTTAAAAGGCAAGTTCTAGTAAAAACAATAGAAGAGAGAACAGCAGACTGTTAACGTCACATATGAACAGTTCTTCAGATAAACTATAACATAAACAACAGAACAGAACAAGTTTAACAAACTCTACATCTCACTCCAAATCACTAAATCATTAAATTCTTCATCCTCGGTGTCACTTCTGAGCAACTCCACGACCTCCAGAGGTAAACAGAGCGCCGCTTCCTCTTCTGTGTCGCTCTCGTCAGACTCAGCATCAGTTCCACTTAGAATTATTCCGGCCTTTCTGAATCCCGACAGAATGGTCCAGGCTTTTTCCATCCATCCAGTGACTTCGGGAAAGTTTCATGGTGCATCCTCCCGGTTACCGTGAAGCTGTGTTCTCCATCCCCGCTTTCCGCCAGTCACTCACAAGTTCCTCGCTCACTCCAAACTTTCTTTCTGCTGCTCGATTACCATTTTTGACTGTAAATTTCACTACTTGCAGCAGGACAGAGGCTCTTTCTGCAGGAGACATGCGCAGTAGAGTGAAGTGACAGTGGTACAGGAGGAACAGGAGCAGCAGATACTGACACACAAGACTAGAGCCTCTCATGGCTTCAATGTGAAAATTATAATATATAAGTCAGAGGAAACACCCAAACCATAAAAAAAAGTGCGACTTATAGTCTGAAAAATACAGTATAATATTGTAGTATATTATGTTATGTTCATGTTGTATTGTGTGTAAAAATGACATCATCTGTGGTCAAATAAAGCCCAAACATGTCAAAACTTAACTGCTGATTTCCTATTTAAAACACACACACACACACGTATAATGTGCCAAAATGATGACCGATGACACAGACTGGTGTCCGCCTGAACTTTTTCCAGTCAGAGCTGCATAACTTTTATCTGGTTTGTTTTATACATATGTGTATATGTGTTATGGGGTTTATTTACAAAAGTTTTTACAATGATCTCACAGTGAATATTAGTTTTTTTTTTTTATGTCTGTCAAAAACAACAAACAACAAAAACAAAACAAAACAGTGTTTCAACTTCAGTTTCTTTTACCCAGTATGATTTATGTGCAGAATTTCACAACTACAGAAATTTACAAGGTCTTATCTTTTATACGACACCTTATTCGGCTGTGTGGACCATGTATTTACAGTTCAATACCTTAAAATAAAATACTGTACACTGGTAATTTCGAGAATAAGGCTCAGGAGGTTAAGATAATTTCACTTCTTTATTTTTTGTGACATGATTTTAAATTTCAGGCTAAATTCTGTTTGTGGCACAGCTGTGTACAAACAAGAATTTTACACACAAACACTCCCACGTGTTTGTAGTTTGAGACCAGAACCACCTTTATCTACACGCACTTTATCTGAATGAAGACCAGGACTAGGACCAGACCAGGACTAGGACCAAACTAGGCGTAGAACCAAACCAGGACTAGGACTAGACCAGGCTCCACAGTTTTCCAAAGTGATAGTCAGCGGATATTTGGAGATAGCCAGGGCCGCGTCTCATTTCTCTTTCCTCGCTTCCTTCTCCTCGATTCCTTCTCCTCGATCCTCCATTTTCCTGCTGTCAATCAAATGTGCCGTATTAAGCGTCGTCCCAGAAGAAAACCACAGAAAGAAGGAGTAAACATGAGGGAGGCTTCAGGAGTAGACATCAGAGAAAAGAATCAAACTTTATTAGTCTCATTACACATTCCAAAGACCAGACTGTGGTAAAAGTCAAGATTTTCAACAATGATGAATGGTTAGAAAAGTTAATAAAAAAATTTAAGTTTTGGACATTTGATTTTTCACACTAAGTTCAGCCCAAATACTACACATGAAATCAATACAATCTGATCCTCTCATACATCCTGGATCTTATTCTTTGCTCTTAGTTCATTTCATAATGTTTTATAGAAGTATCGAATCGGGACTCGGTATCGGCAGATACTCAAAATCAAATGACTCGGACTCAGGGGCAAAAAAATGTGATCGGGACATCCTTACATTACAGTAATTTGTTACTTTTATAATGCGTTATTCCCAACATAAACTCTTGTGTGCTGTGGTCGAAGTCAAGAGGGATGTCTGACCTGATTGTTTTTAATCACTGTAAAGCACTTTGTGTTACAGTTTTGTATGAAAAGCACTTTATAAATAAAGTTTGATTTGATTTGAAAGCTTTTTTTGCTGAATCGTTGTTTTGAATGTGGGGAAGATTTTGGACATCGGCCATCTGAGTGTGCTGTGCGTTTTTTCGCTTTTGTTATAACAAAAACTCTTACCAGTCGTACCAGCTCGTCAAAACAAAGATATTTACTGCTTTTTATAAAGAAATGCAGTTAATATTAAGCAGAATCGCGTTAAACATTTTGGCCTCCACAATATTTTCTGTTTCTTACGGAAGCCCTGAGAGACACGAGAAAATAGAAAAAAAAAAAAAGAGGCAGGTCATTTGGGCTCTAAGTGTTTTTTTTTTTTTTTTTTACCAACTCAAAAAAAAAAAAAAAAAAAAAAAATCTACACAAAAAAAAAAAAAATTCTTAAAAATAACCAAACAAAAATTTTTTTTCTACAATTTTTTTTTTTCTAAAAAAAAAAGTTTTTTCTACATTTTTTTTTCCTCTTGTGTTTTTTTTTTTTTTTTCCCCCGCTGTTCATGTGGCTGACGAAAAAAAAAAAAAAACACCACTCAGAGCTTAAGTGTTTTCCTGGTGTATTTCTACAAGCCGCTGGAGATTTGACTTATGGCGTTCGGTTCTGGGTTGGGACACAGGAGGCCGGGGTTCGAAACTCACCTGGTCCGGGTTGTGTGTTTTTATTCTAGCTGAATTTTCATAAGTTTTATGTTTTATGTTCTCTTTTATGAGTAATATAAGAAGTAAGATTGATGCATCACTGATCCACTGTCATTCTGTGAGAGCGAGAGTGGGGATCACTGCTCCAGGCTGGAAGACAGAACGCCACACTGCCTCTGGTTTTAACGGGACTGAGGTGTGTGGTACTTATAGGAATACACCAGGAAAACACTTAGGCTCTGAGTGGTGTTTTTTTTTTTGCTTTTCGTCAGCCACATCAACAGCGAAAAAAAAAAAAAAAAAAATTGGAGACATTTTTTTTTTTTTTTTTTTTAAAAAAAAAAACAGTTGAAAAAATATGTAGAAACACTTTTTTTTTTTTTTTTTTTTTTTTGGATAATTTTTATTTTTATTTTTTTTTGAGTTGATGAAAAAAAAAAAAAACACCAGCCTCTTTTTTTTTTTCTTTTCTCTTGCCTCTCAGGGCTTCCGTAGTTTCTCATGTGGGCCCCATGGAAAAAAATAAAATAAAAAATTGCCCATCCCTGCTCTAGACTGACAGAAGTTAGGCTGTCAATCAAACAATGACAAAAACTTGGCCCAAACGGAAACTGAACACACTAACCTCTGAGTTATCGCCGCCTTATATTTCTTATTCAAAACGTTGCGTCTTTACTTCATTAACTTTTTGAAATGTTTGATGTATGTCCTGATACAAGTGCGTGCTTCAGTCAGGCATAAAACTCTCCTCATTACTCACATGTTTTATAAAGTGGAAGGTCCTGAAAAAATGAGCTGCCAGATCCGTAACACGCTGCAAACTCAAACAAGATGGCCGCCGACGCTGCTACACGCCATTTCTCTCTTTTCTGTCTCTTTTATTTTATCTTCTGGAGCACTCATCCTCTCCGACACATGAGAGACGGTTTGGACCTGCGTGAAGTTGGACCCCCATCAAACGTCAGTCATTTGTGCTTCGTTTGTGTTGCCAAAAGTTTAGTTTGTGCTGTTTTAATTTTGGAGATATTAACGATTCTTTTATAGGTCAAATTGGTGTTGGCCAGCCCCCAGGAAGCTTAAAAATGCTCTAAAACGGCTCAAAATGGTGCCAATTGATATTAATAGTTTTATTTTCAGCCGGTGACGTCATCCAGCCTCTTAAAATGTTAAATTGCTCTGTGAAACTCTGTATCAGTCTTTAGTAACTTGCTTTAGATCAGGGGTGTTCACTTTTTCAGCATGCGAGCTACTTACAAAATGACCAAGTCAAAATGATCTACCTGATGCAAAGCCAAGCAAACTGCACTGAAACACTCTGTGCCCCTTTTTTGGACCCTCACCCACAGTTTGAGAACCTCTTCTTTAAGAGAACTTCCTCTGGCACTTTACACAAAACTGTGAAAAAAGTGAAGGAAGATTTTTAAACCTGTTTTTTAAAGTTCCAAACTGGAGTTGCATTCTTTTCTGGTTTTGCAGTGATATTTACCAGCCTCTGCACGTTTACCAAACCAAACGCACATCGTGACAAACACAGATGCATTTGTGCACTTTTGTTAGACAAACTTCAGCCAAATGTGGCAGTAGGTCTGTTCTGTAGATCCGCTCTATGCTGTAGACCTGCTTTGTGCCAACACTGTAACACAAATTTAGACTGGTTTTTGCTTCACGTTTGGTCTTGCTCTTCTAATCAGCGCACTGTGGGAGGGGCTTGTGTTGGCTGTACGCAGGAAGGAGCGAGAGCGTGAAAAGGCGAGGGGCGGCGTGCTGACGTGAGGCAGATGAACAGGTAGGATGTTTAGGAAGTTGAACCTGCCCTGTGATGCACGCTGGTACACGAGGGCACACGCTGTTGCAGACGAGCCGTGCATAGGGAGCGTGTGTGTTTGTGATGCGCCGTAGAGTCTCCGCGGGTTTCAAATGAGCGCACAGGCTGCACTGAGACGCCCCACACGCTCCTGCACCCGCTACAAGTTTATTGCCAACAGCAGCAGCCGTAATGAAATATGATCACACTTGTTGAGTGTCAGACCTCGAGTGAGAGACAAGACCGAGTCCGAGACGAGACACGGCGATCTACCCACACGACCTTGGCGATCGACTGGTAGATCGCGATCGACATATTGAGCACCTCTGCTCTAGATTCATATTGTATATAATAACAGACTTTTCCAGAGTCTGAGATCGTTTATCTTCTCTAGTTTTGCTAAAGCCGCTGCTGCCAATTGAGCGGAAATGTCATATAATTTCCACAAAAAATGTGAAACATCTCTAGGATACATTTTGCTCAGTTGTTCACATCTTTCTTACCCTGATAGTTGTGGTTAAATTCTTCATGTTTATCCTTTGTGGACCTTGTTGGTTGAAGATTTGGTAACGGGGCAGATTTATGAAGCTGATGGAGAATACGCCAGATATTTACATAGATATTTTGCCAAAGAAAACCTTTAACCTGAAGTTCTGAAAAACCCTACAGTGCGAGACTTCCGGCCGTTGTGAAAAAGGTCTGTTGTGTTTGAAAAATGGAGGATCTTGGCTTGGTTAGTGCTGTGAGGAGCTGCTACCGGATTTGCGTCGCTTAGACCCTGTGAGTCGTGCACACTGTCAGTGACGTGTACAAGTAGCTCAGTGTAGTGTGGAAAGAGGGGTGCTGTATGGGAGATTTTGTTTTTTTAAAATTTGATAGTTTCAGAATTCAGAAAATATAAAAATATAACAATAATAATAATAATGGAATTCCAACTGTTAAATTATAAAATATGGGTTAGAGGTACCAGCTATACCTCAAAATGACACACACTGAAATATGTTTGGTGTTTTTGAAATGTTTTTTAAAAAAGTGCAAAGGTGGCGGGGTCTGTCACCTGCTTGTCTCCATGGAGATGTTATTGCTTTCCCTGGAATGTTCCGTAGTAAGACATAACAGGGTTCACACTCTCTTTCACTGACAACACTTCAAAACTTTTCCATGACTTTTTGAATTTGACTGACTGACTCCATGACTTTACGACACCTACATGTGTAAAGTAGATCATCATTTTAGGGCTAAATATGAAATGTTAACCCTGTTTTATAGTTTTTTAACATTCAAAATATGCAAAAAATCCTCAGGCGTCCAGGTAGAATCCATGACAAAGGAGAAATTCAGTTTGTTCAGTTCAGTTCTTCAGATCTGAAGAAGCAGCTGCTGCCAAACGTATTCGACCAAATAAACTTTTGTACGGTTGACAAATAGCATTTCTCCTTTGCCAAACATTCCTTCTTCTTCCTGTCAGATCCTCTCAGTCCATAACGCAGTTTAAGACGAGACTGAAAACTCACCTGTTCGCCCTGGCATTTAGTACGAGCTAGTCAGGTTATCTTGGTGTTTTTATTGTAGTTTTCATGTTTTCTGTGTATATGAATGTGTATATGTATTCTTCTTCTATGTTGTTGACTTGTATGTGAAGCACTTTGGTCAGCTGAAGTTGTTTTAAATGTGCTATATAAAAAAACTTGAATTGAACATTCAAAATCAGTGAATTTATTGTCGTCTCTGTTAAAGAAAAGGCTCATATGTTCTGAAATAATCATAATAGTCTAATGAGAATTTAACAGAACGCTGTAGTTGTGTGAAAGAGATACTAAAATTTCCAAAACTTTCATTGAATTTACAAAATTCCATGACTTTTCCAGGCCTGTAAAATTACATTTTCAAATTCCATGACTTTTCCAGGATTTCCATGACTGTCGGAACCCTGGACATTAAACACAACTATCTTGCATTTGGGTCCAGGTCAAGCTGTAACGGAGGGAAACAGGGGCAGATTTTTTACATTCAAATGTCTCTTATTCAGAAACTAGAGGGACTATTGAAATAAGTAAAGTATCAGAATGTAGGAAAGAGTTACACTCCAACAGGGTAAAGTTAAACCTGTGATATTCTTTCAAGTTGTTGACAAAAAATTAAAAACTCATGTCGGTAACGGAGGGAATGAAATATGCAGCACTTTTTGGGCAATAAATCCAAACAGTGATAACTCTTGGTTCTCACTTACATATCCTTAACAAACTGGTTTGAATATTTGCTTCATATAGTTTTCTACCATATGGTACAAGATTAAGGTTGAAAAAAACTCTTACTTTTTGAGTCATGAGATTTTTTATTAAGAAAGGTCATGGTAACGGAGGGAAAATTGTGCAAACAAGTAGAAGGTGCAGGATTTTGGATAATTTGTCAGTTTTTTCTTCCGAATATTTTAATATTACTTCAAAATGAAAGGAAACTATTTCTATAAAATATGTCAGTCCTTCCAAGCTAAGTTTTATCATTTTAAATAATAATAAAAAAAAAATCATGTACCTTCATCAACAGTTCAAAGATGGAATAACACAAGATATGATGAAATACATCAGTTTATTTACATGATTTTCAGGTCTTTGAAATTTGGGAAATAATTTTTGTTCCATGTTTCATACATGGTCTGTTTAAAACGTATGTAACTTTAGAACCAAAAATGGTACAGAAAAAAGGTGAAACAGTTTCATAAACTAGAGTACATATGTATCTGTTCAATACATTTTTATATCAGATGCATTAACTTGAATTTTTGGCCTTGTTGTTTACTTCTGCTTGACTGGGCCCAATTATTCATTACTGGTGTTTCTGTTGCTCAAAAATAATGTCATGTAGCTGATATTTATACTGTGGAACATTCTAGACAAAGCAATAACATCTCCATGAGGACAAGGTGACGGACCCGCTGCTAGAAATGTTACGCAGTGCACCTTTAAGGACTCTACACTCAATCACACTATGTAATTATCATATACTCATCATGTAATTTCCTCATCCTGTACCAAAGTGTATTCACACACACACACACACACACACACACACACACACACTCTCGTCACCTGAACTCAGACCGAACGAAGCATTTCCCAGAACACATCAGCTCAAATGGCCGTCCAGTTTTTTGTCAATAAAAAAAAACATAATTCCAGTTCATAAAGTCTAGTTCCTTGTATTTGGACATAAAAAATGAGGAAGCTGTCTGCTCACCTTCTGTTCTTATCAAAGCTTTTATGGAGTTTTATGTCTTATTTTTCCTGAGTTCACCTCGGCAGGTTTGAGTTTGTTAAAAGTGGCAATGTCATATAATCATGAAACAACAACAAAGAATTCTAATATAATGAAGAATACTGCAATATAATTAGGGGTGTCAAATTATCGCGTTAATTGCGATTAATTAATTACAGTCATATTTAGCGCGTTATGTTTTTTAATCGTGTTAATCTAATTTTTTATCTCTAACTTTACTGTTTCTGTATGCGAGTTGCTTTATTATTAAACCAGTTTTTATGTGTTGTTGGGACAACAACACACACACACACACACACAAAAAACACATTTATACATTTTTTTATTTCGGTAATTCCACTCATTGTCGGAAACCCACACAAAATGCGCGCAGTAAGAGCGATGTAAACGTCACATTGGCGGCGTCAGTCGCACAATGGACGAGGTGGAAGAGCCAGTAGAACAGAGGCAGCAGTGCACAGGTAAAAACACATTCGTGTCTTGGAAATTATTCTCCCGACGTGAAATATAAAAGAAAATAACAAATATAAAATCGCCTGAAAACAACCTGCATAGACTCATGATGTCTGCACTACTGTCCTATAGTGACCTGCCACATGAGGGGACACGCACACAAACACACACAAACACACACACACAAAACACACACAAACACAAACACACACAAACACACACACACAAACACACACACAAAACACACACACACACACACACACACACAAACACAAACACACACAAACACACACAAACACAACACAAACACACACACACACACACACACAACCTTCATCATCGTCATTAACCTGAGAAACGCGGACCACGTTTCCTTCCGTAGTTACTGCGCGGACACCGACGTGCTCCTGCGTGAGCCGCGTGTGGATCGTGTTTTCTCGCTACGCTGCGTAAACCGCGCTTCCTCCTGTGCCTCTAAACCAGAACTAACACCAAGACTAAAACCAGGACTAACCAGTCAGTCCAGGTCTAAACCAGGACTAAACCAGCTAAACCAGGACTAAAACCAGTGATCTCATATATAAAGCATTTCTCTATCAATAATATTTTTAATATGGTTAAGGAAAGACTGGACTTTTTATTGTCTTTAAGTCGACAAAAGTTATTATGTTCAGATTTCCTCGTCTTTGCTACTTTACAGCAAACAGTTTCTTATTCATGGAGACTTGGGCTCAACAGACCAATTTGGAGAGATTTGTTAAACAATAAATGACTTTATAAAGTCACTTTTTTTAAATCTATATCAGTCTTTTGATCTGCCACAATAATGTAATAATGAATTTAAATGAAAATACCTCAAATTGAAGGCTTTTCTCAGCAATTTTTAGGTGAGATTAAAAAATGAATTAATTCACATAGGGCCAAAAAAAAATCAGATTTAGGTCACTTGAGGCTGCAGTCTGAACGTAGCCTGTGTTCCATCTGAAATGATCCAACCTGTTGACTCAGGATTCGGGTTAAGCAAAACGACCCAACTCTGTGAAAATAACTCAATAAAATGACCCCCTACAGCACAGGTGTCAAACATAAGGCCCGGGGGCCAGATCCGGCCCTCCAAGACCTTTAATGTGGCCCTTGGGTGATTTTCTACTAAAATATTTTAATTATATTTTCTATTAAAATCTTGTTAATTTTCTGTCGGTGTTTATTATATCAGCGTCTCCAGCAGCGTCTCTGTACGTGGCCCCTCCCACCAGAGCAGCACAAATGAAGACTTGTCTCTTTCCAAACGCTCTTAAAGGACGATCGTTTTGACTGTTGACCGTGACACCCTCATCAGAAAAATGTCCAACATGAGAAAAGTGGAGCCGAGTGCAGGATTTTACAACAAAAAAACTGACTTATTCCTATTTGCAAACAAGTTTCAGGTTGTTCATAATATTATATATAATATTATAATAAGAAAGAGTTAATCAATTAAAAAAGATTTCTGTAATAGATTTGTTTTCTCTGCACGAATACTTGAACTTATTGTTATTTTGGGTTTATATGACATGAGTTTCTGATCCGGCCCCTTTGGGATCAAAGTAGGTTGGATACGGCCCCCGGACCAAAATGAGTTTGACACCCCTGGTTTACAGTAAAAAAAAACCCAAAAACCCCAGCATCTTTTAGGGAGTGTGGTCTGAAGTACGGTGGGTAATAATTCTGTAAACAACTCTTCAAAACTCCTATAAAAGTCTTGATAAGAACAGAAGGTGAGCGCTGAGCTTCCTCATTTTTTATGTCCAAATACAACGAACTAGACTCAGGGCAAATATGTTTTTTATGGACAAAAAAACCGAGGGCCATTCAAACTGATTTATTTTGGGAAATGCTTCAGTCTGAGTTCAGATGACAGAACATGCACACATTAAAAGTGAAAAATTGCATAGCTCACTCAGTATAAGGGTCAGATAAAAAAAAACAAAAAAACATGCTGGCGCTACGAGAATAAAGTCGTAACATTTCAACATTAAAGTCGTAATATTATGAGAATAAAGTCATAAGTTTACAGGAATAAAGTTGTAATTTTACAGGAATAAAGTCGTAATTTTACGAGAATAAAGTCGAAGTTAAAATAAAGTCGTAAAATTATGAGAATAAAGTTACAATATTACGAGAATGAAGTCGTAATAAAATCAAAGTCAAAGTGAAAAATGTGGCTGAAGAAGAACCTTGTTTTTCAATATAAAACCAAATATAAGAAAACAAACAACAATTTTCTTCATTTTTTGCACCTCCAGACTGAACCAGGACTGAACCAGGACTAAACCAGGACTAAACCAGGACTAAACCAGGACTAAACCAGGACTGAACCAGGACTGAACCAGGACTGAACCAGGACTGAACCAGACTGAACCAGGACTGAACAGGACTAAACCAGGACTAAAACCAGGAAACCAGGACTAAACCAGGACTGAACCAGGACTAAACCAGGACCAGACCAGACTAACCAGGACTGAACCAGAAACCAGGACTAAACCAGACTAAACCAGGACTAAACCAGGACTAAACCAGGACTGAAACCAGGACTGAACCAGGACTGAAACCAGGACTGAACCAGGACTAAACCAGGACTAACCAGGACCAGACCAGGACTGAAACCAGGACTGAACCAGGACTAACAGACTGAAACCAGGACTGAACCAGGACTAAACCAGGACTAAACCAGGACTAAACCAGGACTGAACCAGGACTGACCAGGACTAACCAGGACTTAAACAGGACTAAACCAGGACTGAACCAGGACTGAACCAGGACTGAACCAGGACTAAACCAGGACTAAACCAGGACTGAACCAGGACTAAACCAGGACTAAACCCAGGACTGAACCAGGACTGAAACCAGGACTAAACCAGGACTGAACCAGGACTGAAACCAGGACTAAACCAGGACTGAACCAGGACTAAACCAGGACTAAACCAGGACTAAACCAGGACTAAACCAGGACTGAACCAGGACTAAACCAGGACTAAACCAGGACTAAACCAGGACTAAACCAGGACTAAACAGGACTGAACAGAGGACTAAACCAGGACTGAACCAGGACTAAACCAGGACTAAACGAGACTCCGGGACCAGACCGAACTGAGACCAGGATTGAGACCGGGAACAGGACCAGGACTGAGACTGGGACTGAGACTGGGACCAGACCAGGACTGAAAATGGTTCAGTCCTGATTCAGTCCTTGTTCAGTCTTGTTTCAGTCCTGGTTCAGTCTTGGTTCAGTCCGTATGCGGCGCATTAGTCTCGCATTTTAAAGTCACGGAAACGCCATCTCCCATTTCCGTGACTTAAACCAGGACTAAACTAGGACTAAACCGTTTTCAGTCCTGGTCTGGTTCTGGTCTCAATCCTGGTCTTTCTGGTTTAGTTCCGGACCTGATTTAGTCCTGATTCAGTCCTTGTTCAGTCGAATGAACGAATGATACACGGTTTCTTCTCCTTTACAAAATGCTCCAAATTCTCCATTCTTCCACTCGTTCAGACTTTCCGAGCAGCTGATGTTCTCATAATATTACCACTTTATTTTGACTACGACTTTATTCTCATAAAATTACTACTTTATTCTCATTTACGACTTTAAAAATTACTACTTTATTCTCATAAGTTTACGACTTTATTCTCATAAAATTACGACTTTATTCTCATAAAATTACTACTTTATTCTCATAAGTTTACGACTTTATTCTCATTAAATTACGACTTTATTCTCTTAAAATTACTACTTTATTCTCTTAAGTTTACGACTTTATTCTCATAAAATTACTACTTTATTCTCTTAAGTTTACGACTTTATTCTCATAAAATTACGACTTTATTCTCATAAAATTACTACTTTATTCTCATAAAATTACTACTTTATTCTCATAAAATTACTACTTTATTCTCATAAGTTTACGACTTTATTCTCATAATATTACGACTTTAATGTTGAAATGTTACGACTTTATTCTCGTAGCGCCAGCATGTTTTTTTTTTATTTTTTATCTGACCCTTATACTCTGTCGCAGATGGCCGACGTCTAAAAGCTTTAAAAAAAAAATTTAAATAACGTTTTGTCAAATATTTTCTTAGTTTGGACCACAGTACACCTTGCATTTGCACCTCTGCAAGAACTTTGGTGTCCGTTTTCTGTTTCATTTGATTCAACTTTCCTGTGAACAGCACCAAAGAAATGACAAGATATCTCTCCAACCAAAACTGCAAAAAAAATATCTGACAAAGGCTTTGTTTTTTTGCTGAAATTTTCTCAAAAAAAAAAAGCTTTTCGACAGTGTGCTATGCATTTTTTCCCTTGCGTTTGCATCTCTACAAGAACTTTGGTGTGCGTTTTCTGTTTCAATTAAGAACTTGCACACACATACACACAAGTATATGATAATTAAATAGTATTATTGAGTCTAGAGTCTTTAAATGTTCCAATATTACACATTTAATAGACAAAAAAGTCTAAGATGAACATTGTGGAGTCATTTTCCTGTCACATTTAGTCCATTTTGATTATAATCACTGTGTCAAATGTGATCAGAAAACATCATCAGATTATTATTTATCTTCAGAATCAGATCAAAAATGACTTCTGCATCTTAAACCGAACCTTTGCTCTTAGTGAAAATACTCCACAAATGTCAAATCTGAGCTGAAAATTGTATAGAAATCCCAGAGAATTCTACATAAAATCTAATTCTATTTCAGCATTGACTGAGGAGGTAAGTAATTTATGTCAAACAGGATCTACTGTAACAATGTGATGGGAAAATCTCCTCTAAATGGTCATTTTAGACCTTTTTTTGCCTATAAAACGTTGAATATTTGAAAACCTAAAGACTCTAAACTCAATAAAACTATTTAATTATCATATACTCATCCAGTAACCACTGTTGGGCAAGTTACTTCAAAACTCTAATGTGTTATTTATGACTTGATACTGTTATTTAAAAGTAATTTATTACATTACAATATTACTGCATTTACCTAGAACTGAACCAGGACTAAACCAGGACTAAACCAGGACTAAACTAGAACTGAACCAAGTCTAAACCAGAACTACATCAGGATTAAACCAGGTCTAAACCAGGACTAAACCAGGACTAAACCAGATCTAAAACAGGACTACACCAGGACTAATCCAGAACTAAACCAGGACTAAACCAGGTCTAGACCAGGTCTAAACCAGGACTAAACTAGGACTAAACTAGGACTACATAAGGACTAAACCAGGTCTAAACCAGGACTAAACCAGGACTAAACCAGGACTAAACCAGATCTAAAACAGGACTACACCAGGACTAATCCAGAACTAAACCAGGACTAAACCAGGTCTAGACCAGGTCTAAACCAGGACTAAACCAGGACTGAACCAAGACTAAACCAGGACTAAACCAGGTCTAAACCAGGACTAAACCAGGACTAAACCAGATCTAAACCAGTACTAAACCAGGACTAAACCAAGACTAAACCAGGACTAAACCAGGACTAAACCAGATCTAAAACAGGACTACACCAGGACTAATCCAGAACTAAACCAGGACTAAACCAGGTCTAGACCAGGTCTAAACCAGGACTAAACCAGGACTGAACCAAGACTAAACCAGGACTAAACAAGGTCTAAACCAGGACTAAACCAGGACTAAACCAGGACTAAACCAGATCTAAACCAGTACTACACCAGGACTAAACCAGGACTAAACCAAGACTAAACCAGGACTAAACCAGATCTAAACCAGGACTAAACCAGGACTAAACCAGGTCTAAACCAGGACTAAACCAGGACTAAACCAGGACTAAACCAGGACTAAACCAGGTCTAAACCAGGTCTAAACCAGGACTAAACTAGGACTAAACTAGGACTACATAAGGACTAAACCAGGTCTAAAACAGTATTATAAAATATATTTTTCCCCCTTTAATGCTGAAATGTAAAAAGCAACACATTACATATTAATTCTTTACTTTTATAACATGTCCGTCCCAACACTGCCTGTACCAAAGTGTGTGTGTTTGTGTTTTCATCATCTGAACTCAGACTCAGGCGTTTCCCAGAACACATCAGTTCAAATGACAGTGTTTTTTTTTTTTTTTTTTTTTTGGTCAATAAAAAACATATTTGCCCTGAGTCTAGTTCGTTGTATTTGGACATAAAAAATGAGGAAGCTCAGCGCTCACCTTCTGTTCTTATCAAGACTTTTATAGGAGTTTTGAAGAGTTGTTCACAGTATTATTACCCACTGTACTTCAGACTACAGAGTTCAACCAGAGGAAATGAAAATACACAGAAAGAGTGCAAATTTAACAAAGTATTATAAGTCTATGTCTCAATAAATAACAAGTAATTAAACCGTAACTTACACTGATGCTTCTATAAACTCATGTTACACTGACCCTTAAAAAAGACTTGACGTGGTATAAAAAGTGTAAAATACTGTTAAAATTATACAATACACTTCAAAGTCTGTGCCTAAAAAAACGTATTATTTATTATTTATTATAAAAAATTCAAATTCCACTCAGATAATATTTGGTATATACATATTCATCGTGACAATTAAAATCCATAGCAAATCTATTAAGGTTAAGTTGAATTTTTATCCTGAAATCCTGAAACTTTTTCCAGGAAAGGCACCATAAACATTCTAATTTATTGGTTTTATTTATTTATTGCTATTATTGCTTTTATTTTATTGTTTTAGGACCAGTATGATTAAATCTGAGCGTTTATTTTATCATTATTATATTATTATTGTTGTTATTATTATGTATTTGTGCAGCACTTTAGAAACAGTTTGTTTGTGAAATGTGTTATATAAATAAAGTAGGACTGGATTGGAAATGGCTGAGAATTTTACACTTCAGTTTGTCGTAGCAGGTGATCTGTTGGAGACACAGAGCTCATCTTGGCCTTAAAGGTTGTATGGAGGATTTTTTTTTAGTTTCAAACTGTCAGTGAAAGATTAAAATACCATTACAGAGACGCAGCAGCTTTGTAATTATGACGACCAAAAAAAAAAAAGAACGAAAATCTATCAACTGTGGACGTGTTGAGGCCAGATAAACATCAGCCAATAGAAAACGAGGCTCCCTCATTTTCTATTGGCTGTTAGGTTGTCAATCAAACTCCCTAGTATAACTGACTCGTCGGAGCGCGGGGATTACGTGGTTTACGCGGCGGTTCTTAGAGGCATTTTCGAACTGTCGCTTCCTCGCATTTCGCACAAAGTTTGTCGCGACGGCGGACGAGAATCCACGACCGGTTCGCCGCAAAAGAAAGTCCGTTTTTGAGGTCGGTGAAAGAAGAAGAGAAGAGGAAAAGGAGCAAAGCCAAACTGAGGTGATTCTCGGAGATCTCGTCCAGCGATGGCGCGACCGAAGCAGACGAAGGGTCTAAAAACTGACGCGTCGGTCGCTGAATTACTTCTAAACAGGTCACTTCAACGGTAATTCTGAACGCGCACAAGGACTGTCGCTGTATTTCTCTTCCCTTAAAAAAATCCTCTATACAACCTTTAAATTGGGAGGGTTTATATTTTCAAATGAAACTGTCATTTGCTGATGTGTCTTTTACCTTTAGTTCAGTAGAGATTGGCAGATTTTAAATGAACAAAATGATTCAAGTGAAGGTGTGTGGAGTTTAAAGCATGAATCTATAATAAAAACTGGATAAGACATTCCCCCCGACTAGTGGCCACTCCAGGTACTGCAGCTTCTGGGAGCGTGGGCCCAAAAAGAATTCTCCCATAGAAGTGCAATGGAATTTTTGGGAATTCAAACTACCCATGTTCGGACGACAGAGCATCCACAACTCTCATAAAGGTCGGATTTTGTAGGATTCTTTTCTATTTTCACAACATAAACCTTTTTACATTTTTAAATCGTCAAAGCCCCTAAATGTTTGCTTTGTAAGACTTAGCCTAGCCTCACTCTGAGCCCGATTGGTCCACACGCTCAAACGCTCCACGCCGTTCATGTTACAGACGTCACACGGGCGGGAGGAGCTCGAATGTACTGAGGAAATAAATGTGGAAAAGGAAAATTATTTTTGGGCCCGTGCACCAGTGTAGCCTGATTCATCAGACGGTTTGACTTTGTGGAAATTGTCTGACCTCGCAGCGTTCATTCACTTGACGGTAGACAGGAACTTTAAAAAAATTTAACCAATCTTTGCTATTTGGTCGTGACGTATGTAATGCGCCGTTAACGGGGCTAAATGTATATTAATCTTTTCCCAAATCCCGTAGGAAGAAGGACAATAACATCTTTCCCCTTGATAAAATTCACCAAATATTCTCTTTGTTCTAGTTTTAAATCCTTGATCTCGGGAATCGTTGCCAACACAGAATGTATGGCTCTTCGCTGATTGGCTGGTGCCCGAACTCGCACTTTCGGGGTTTTTGCGAACCGAAAATTAAATAGAGCGGAGGCACTAGGTGGCACCAGCCTGGCTACTACCAATGAACACAGACCACTGAAAACAACACAACGTCATCTTGGGTGCAGCTTCAGATTTTATTATACTTCCTTACGAGTCCTGACTCGAACTAGGAAGTACGAGCACATAAGTCCTGGTCTCAGGTCTCTGCACTGGCTCCTGTGGCTCAGAGACTTTAAAACAGCTCTGCTTGTACAAGTGTCTCCATGGCCGAGCACCAAAGTCCATCTGTGACATGTTAGTGTCATATGAACATCTCACACTCTGAGGAGCTCAGGGACCAACTCCTGCTGGTGCCCAGAGTCACGAACTAAACAAGGGGAGTCAGAGTTTCAGGTTCATGCAGCTAAAACCTGGAACAGTCTGAACATGTGAGACAGACTCTTCTGTGACGCTGTTTAAATCCAGACTCAAAACATTTCTGTTTAACTGTGCATAAAACTGAAAGGTTTTCATTCCGCACTCTTCTCTCCAATTTATGTCTCTCTTTTTTAATTTTAATCTTCATGATTATTTATGTTTTGATTTGTTTTTATTATGATTTTAATGTATTTCTTATTCTGTAAAGCACTTTGAATTACTTTGTGTACGAATTGTGCTATACAAATAAACTTGCCTTGAATTTTATAGTTCTATGTTTAAAACACAATGAAGCACTTACAGTATGACCACGTGACATCATAAAGTGGAACAGAGTGTTTTCAGTTTGAGAGAAGAACTAAAACAAAACATCTAAAACAAAATCATTTTCTGGTTCAGATTGACACAGGTTTGAACATGACAGAGGTGAGAGCAGATGATCTTCAGGGGCTGAGGGTTCAGACTCTTCACCTCACTGACGTGGCTTAACTAACCGATGTTCACACTTTTCACTCAGACGGAGATGAATCTGTTCCTGTTGCTCGGCTGTCTGCTCCTCATGGCCACGGAGTTCTCCCCAAGCTCCGCCCACATGGTCCCGGAAAACAGCCTCTCCACCAATCACGTGGTCGGATCCAACGCCCTGAGCCAGAGTCTGGACGCCCGCGCGCCGCCTGTGGTCATCGTAGGTCAGTCACACTCTCACACTGTTGGCTGTGGAGGATTATTATATTATGATTATTTTTTTTGTCATAAGTTAGAAGAAGAAACACACAGTTTGTTGACGTCAATGCTTGGCGTCTTTGTATGATTTTAAAACTTTGGATACAGTAATGAATTTCTGGCCAATTAAATAATAAAGAAACTATTTTTATTTTAAGATGATTGCCTCCCTTGGATTTGTTTATTTAGACGCCAGAGACAAGAGCATCACTTACTTTCTCTGGACCTTCATCTCTCAGCGGGGATTTAACCCCAACAATACTGGAATTTTGTTTTATTTCATTCACATGTTTAACGCAAACCTGAATTTTTAGGTGAAGTGTCAAACAGAAAACACTCTGTTCCACCTTGTGATGTCATGTGGTAATACAGGAAGTGCTCTACTGTGGTTTTAAACTCTTAACAAGATGTTAACTTAAAGTTTAGTTTATTTATTTAATGAGACAGGGACAGTGCACAATCTACATCTGGAGTGTCAAACTCAAATTCACAGAGGCCGAAAAGAAAAACTGGAACTAAATATTTATTGAAAAATTTCAACAACATCTGCATGTTTTCTCTTCTTTCGAGATATGTAATTTTAAAGCTTTTCTTATAAATGTTTAATAATAGTTTTGCTTAAACACTGAATCCAGAACAAGCAGAATATAAAATAATAACAACATTTTAAATAAATACCGTATTTTCCGGGCTATTAGACGCGCTCTTAAGCCTCTAACCGCATCAAAAAACAACTGCTCGCCCCTCAATCCAGAGCGCCCCATACACAAATCCACTCGAGTGTCCCAGCAGGACTTCAGTAAACTACAAAGCCGCACCACCCGCAGAACATACAAACACACACGGAGCAGACAGCGACCGCACAGCGAAAAACACCCACAGACACACTCATCACTCCACGCCGACGAGGAACAGAACAGAGGAACGAACCGAAAAAGCGAGTGCAATGTGCCACTTCTAGACACGACTGAACAACTGAGTCACTGCGAACACGCCGACAATCCAGCGATCCCAGACAGCACCTCCCTACACGCCACAACTGAACAAAGCCCAGAGTCACCGTGAACGAACAAACAAACAAAACCACTCACCCATCACACTGTTGTGGTTTCCTTTAAAGTCCGATGCGGTTTATTTGTGAAAAAAGTTCGAAATAGACCATTTAATGACAGTGTGTTTTATAATCCAGAGCGCCTAATAGTGCGGAAAATACAGTAAATACAGTAATGTCTCTGTAGACCAGGGGTGTCAAACTCATTTTGGTCCAGGGGCCGTATCCAACCTACTTTGATCCCAAAGGGGCCGGATCAGAAAACTCATGTCATATAAACCCCAAAAATAACAATAAGTTCAAATATTTGTGCAGAGAAACACAAATCTATTACAGAAATCTTTTTTTAATTGATGAACTCTTTCTTTTACAAAATATTATAATATTACGAACAACCTGAAACTTTAAGAAAAATGCAATTTCAACACAATGTTTTAATATGAACTTGTATGTAAATAGGAATAAGTCCATTTTTGTTGGAAAATCCTGCACTCGGCTCCACTTTTCTCATGTTGGACATTTTTCTGATGAGGGTGTCACGGTCAACAGTCAAAACGATCGTCCTTTAAGAGCGTTTGGAAAGAGACAAGTCTTCATTTGTGCTGCTCTGGTGGGAGGGGCCACGTACAGAGACGCTGGAGACGCTGCTGTGATAAACACCACAGAAAATTACCAATATTTTAATAGAAAATATAATTAAAATATTTTAGTAGAAAATCAGCTGAGGGCCAGATTAAAGGTCTTGGAGGGCCGGATCTGGCCCCCGGGCCGTATGTTTGACACCTGTACTGTAGACTAACTCTAATACATATTTGACATGTCTGATCTACATTAACCTTGACAGGAGAGATGCATGTACCAGGTTTTAACGCCAGGGCTAATTTCCCTGTCGTCCCTGGGCAGGTTGATGTTACAGCTCAAAGACAGATACAAAGAGAATGTCTTTATAATGTTTGGCATCTTAACAATTCTGTATCATTATTCACTCCCAGTTCTTTCAGCATCTTTAAACCATCATCCTTTATCAATATCATCATTCGGTTCATTCACTCCAGAACATCACACTCTCTCCAGACACTCATCAGTCCACACTAGGCCCAGGTTTTGTTTGAAATGGAGCCACTGTTTCTCCAGGTGTGAGAAAGTGCTGTAGTTTGTCCATGTGATGAGCTCTGTTGGCTTCGCATAAAAAGGCTGAGTTTCCAAATGCCGTCCTGCGTTTGTGGATAATCCGTGTATCATTCATTCATTTGTTTTTCAATATTAAATCCAAAAATAAGAAAACGAAATAACAACAGTTTTCTTCATTATTTGTCTCCAAAACCAAAATGAAAAAAACAGATAACGATTCCTTTTTTCAGTTTTTGATTTTGTGTTTAAATGAAGAATGGAAAAAACTGAGGTGGTGCAAAGCATCCGACTGACGCTTTCACACCAACGAAAACGAACCGAACTAAAAGCTTTTGGTTCAAATGGACCAGGTCCGAGACCAGACCGGGACCAGAGAGCTAATGAGACTGGGACCAGACCAGGACCAGACCGGGACCAGACTGGAGGCTCAGAGCCCACGGCAGGGCCGGAGCTCGAAGCTGAGGCTCGGAGTCAAAGCTCGGAGTCCGCTCTGGTCCCGGTCTGGTCCTGGTCTGGTCCTGGTCTGGTCTCGGACCTGGATCAGTCCTGGTTCAGTCCGTACGCAGGTGCAAAAGTTCGGCATCGCAGTCACGGACGTCACGTAAATGAGAAACGGTCGTTATCCGTTTTTTCCATTCTTCATTTAAACACAAAATCAAAAACTGAAAAAAACAAATCATTATCCGTTTTTTCATTTTGGTTTTGGAGACAAATAATGAAGAAAACAGTTGTTTTTTCATTTTCTTATTTTTGGTTTTATATTGAAAAACGATTGAACACAGATTGTGGATCCTGCACTCGCCGCTCACAGTGGATCGAGCGGCTCAGGAGGAGGTTTCAGAGCTAAAACATGACATCACAAGGTGGAACAGAACATTTTGAGCTTCGGAGATGCAGACAGACTCATAATAAAAATTACATAAATGTGTGAATGAAACAAAATGCAACTCCTGGTTTGTTTTTGAGGAGGTAACAACATTATTACATGACTTTAAGCTCACAGAAGTCAATTTTGTGTAATGTGGGATCTTTGAATATTTACCAAAGTGGGTCAAATTTACTCAGATACAGTTGTGGTTTTTAGGCAGTAGTTTTATTGCATTTTTTTGTATCGGCTTAAATAATTAGTTTTTGATCTTTCGTTACAGAATTACCAAAAGTAAAGAAAAATAAAGGAGCAAAGAAACAGAAAAAGGTAAGAACAACAAATAATACCATTTAAGATTTGAGTACAAGCTACAATCTAAATAAAAGTTACTGGTAAATCTAAGTAAATCTTGGTCGGAAGTTTCCCGCTGTAGATTTGCAGAACTTTCGGTTAATGAATTTTCTGTGGCAAAGTGTCTGTGGAAATGTTTTGCGTATTCGAAATCTGCCTCATCACCAAATCTTCAACCAGTAAGTCGACAAAGATTCAAAGATAAAAGAAAAATTTATCCACAACTATCAAGGTACAGAGTTCCAATAGTCATAGAAATCATGGAAAAGCCAATGAAGTTTGTAAATTCAATGAAAGTTTTGGAAAAGTCGTGGAATTTTAGCATCTCTTTCATGCAGCTACATCGTTCTGTTAAGTTCTCGTTAGACTATTATGATTATTTCCGAACTTTTGCGCCTTTTGTTTAAAAGAGACGACAATAAATGCACTGACAATATTTTGAATGTTAAAAAACTATAAACCAAACCATAAGGTGAGTGGAAAGGATTAACATTTCATATTTAGCCCTAAAAGTTTGATCAATTCTACACATTCAGGTGCCGTAAAATCTTGGAAAATTTACTTTAGGTCATGAAAAAGTCATGGAAATTTTGAAATTTTGTCAGTGAAAACGAGTGGGAACCCTGAAGACGAAAGACAAAACTTAATGTTATTGTTTCCTGTAGATGTCTTGTATTCGAACTGCACAAATCTCTCTGTCTCTGCTGATATCGACATCATGAAATCGATTTTTTATTTTAATTCTAGCATCAGTCTGAGTGAACGAGTTACTTATGTTTTATTCATGACCATAATGTGAGTTTTTCTCAGTAGTTCACTAATGCCGGGCGAACACTGTGCGATATTTTCGGTCGTGTCACTCTGCTCCAGCTTAAACTGTACGACCAAATCACAGGGTTTAAAAGTTCACGGCTCACGAATCATGTTCTCACACTGAACGAACCGATGCTCGGATGTGACCTGCCTGCGCACACTGAACGTTCACATAACGACCGGAGTTGTTGTTCCGGAAGAAGAAAACCACAGAATTAGAAAACCACAGACGTGCGGAGACACAACGCTGATCCAGGAAAAAAACAGACGCGCTGCCTTGGCAATTTGTGCCATTCTCTGCACAGTGTGGGAAATATTATGTGTTGGTCATGCTAATTCACCCAATATTATGGACTTTGGAATGACAACAGGGTGGAAAACACGTATGACTATCTATAGGTCTATATAACATGTTTTTTCTGTACTTGGAGTGCCATATAGAACATGTTTTTCTGGACTTTGAGTGCCATAAAGAACATGTTTTTCTGGACTTTGAGTGCCACGAAGCAGAAAAACTGACATATGTGGACCCCGTGGCATGTTCCCACCCATGATAAGGTGCACTGGGTCAGCAGTATTGTTCATTTTCTTGCTGTATATGCTAAATCAACAAGTTAATGTTTTGTCAAGATGTAGTATAAAGCTACCCCTGATTTTGAGTTGGTCAGAGGCGTCGTTCCGGGGTGACAGTTGTACTTGGTAATCAACTTGAATCCCTCTCAATGGAAAATGCTGAAATAAAGTGGCCTGTTCTCTCGGATTCTCCATCTCCTGTGCTTCTTTTTAGGACACGCATTGAACCTTCCGAAAAAACCCACAGCAGACAAGCTCAAAAAGAAGAGGCGACGAATATGGTCAAAGAAATGTCTGGGCAGAGGTGGGCAGACGTGGGCAGTACAGGTTGTCAGTTCTTCAGAAGGAACTGGTGGTAAAGTAGCATCAAGTTTTTCACCAAACTTGTGTTCTGTGTTGCTCGATTACCTGCGCCTCCACGTCCTGTGTCCAAAACACTCGAAGTCGACATCGTCCTCCACAATCTCATATCCTGCCTCTTCTTCTGTGTTCGCACATGTTCAGTCTGACAGATTCTGGCAAATCGGCTCGTGGAACGACTTCAACAGAGCGAAACCCTCACGAGAGGCGACGGGATTTGAAACAAGTTTGATTTTCTTGCGACCTACGAATGCCGATCGGGAGCTGGTCGTGAGGTATTAATCTGTTCTCTTTTATCCATGTTTATTACACAAAGCACGACACGCGATGAAGCCAAAACTCGGCCCGATCCCCAAAGTAATCGCACAAGTGAAAAATCATCCCAAAAAGGATCAAAAATCGTGAAAATGCTTGTTGTTGTTCACCTTTAAGCTTTCATTTTTCTCACATTTATAGTTGTGGACAGAACGATTATCCTTTGTCGACCTTGTTGGATGAAGATTTGGCGATGGGGCAAATTTATGAAGCTGGTGGAAAATACGTACAGCCTGATTCATCAGACGGTTTCACTTCATCGAGACGTTTGTAATGCACCAAATCCCGTAGGAAGAAGGGCGGTAAAGTCTTTCCCCTTGATAAAATTCACCAAACATTCTCTTTGTTCCGGCTTTAAATCCTCGATCTCGGGAATCGTCGGCAACACAGAATGTCTGTCTTCGTCTACATCAGGGGTGTCCAAACTTTTTAAATCAGTCCAAACACAGACGAAGCAGAGGCTGATCGAGGGCCGTAGACTGATGCTCAGTACAGTGAATAATTGATATTTGTGCATGTTTAACACATTAGCTCTCCCATCAGGCAGAAGATTGCGCCACCTACAGGCCAGGACCACGAGACTACGGAACAGTTTTTATCCTGATGCCGTTAGACAGATTAATTCTGTCAGAAAAAAACACTACAAAACAGCACTGACTTGGAACGCACTTTAGAAAATGGGGGCGGGTTGATATACAATATTTTTAACTATTTTATTCTTGTTATAACTATTTATTCTTATTGTTATCTGTGCTGCTGTTGACCTGGACCTGAGTGCATTGTTTCGTTTCTGTGTATTTTTTATACTGGAATGACAAATAAATCTGATTCTGATTCTGAGAATGAGCCATCATCCATCTTTATTCATGCTAAGATCCTCAAAACCACACACTAAATGTTAAATATTGGCTTTATCAAGGTAGATTTTCAAAAAAAACTTGCAATATAAAGTTAATTTTTCATTGATGTAAAGTAATTTGGGCCAATTCTCCTGGAAGCCTGAGGGCCAAGAAAAATGTGTCTTCCCATGGACCATAGTTTGGACATTCCTGGTCTACATCCATCTCGACCGCTTTGTTTACTGTTGTGCTGTTCCACAAAATGGACCCAGACAGACGCTTGAGTTTGACGTCATGGCTTCACAGCTCTTCTCTGATTGGTCGGTGCACAGTCTACAACTTCTGGGGTTCTTGAAAACCGTCTAGTGCACAGGTGTCAAACATACGGCCCGGGGGCCAGATCCGGCCCTCCAAGACCTTTAATCTGGCCCTCGGCTGATTTTCTACTAAAATATTGTTAATTTTCTGCGGTGTTTATTATATCAGCGTCTCCAGTGTCTCTGTACGTGGCCCCTCCCACCAGTGCAGCACAAATGAAGACTTGTCTCTTTCCAAACGCTCTTAAAGGACGATCGTTTTGACTGTTGACCGTGACCCTCATCAGAAAAATGTCCAACATGAGAAAAGTGGAGCCGAGTGCAGGATTTTCCAAGAAAAACTGACTTATTCCTATTTACATACAAGTTCAAGTTAAAACATTGTGTTGAAATTGGATTTTTCTTAAAGTTTCAGGTTGTTCATAATATTATAATATTTTGTGAAAGAAAGACTTCATCAATAAAAAAATGTTTCTGTAATAGATTTGCGTTTCTCTGCACAAATATTTGAACTTAATGTTATTTTTGGGGTTTATATGACATGAGTTTTCTGATCCGGCCCCTTTGAGATCAAAGTAGATTGGATATGGCCCCCAGACCAAAATGAGTTTCACACCCCTGGTCTAGTGTATTCCTGATTCCTGACCTAGTCGCTGGAGAGAAATGAAATTGAGCGGAGACACAAGGTGGCACCAGCCTGACTAGGATACGTGAGATATTTTGCCACTGAAAACCATTAACCTTAAGTTCTACAAAGCTACAGCGCAGAGACCAGACAGACCGTTGTAAAAAAGGTCTGTTGATATAATCTCGACTCTCTTCTTCTTTTCTCGTGCAGAATAAGAAACCGGCGCGTAAACAGCTTCCGCCGCCGCCGAACTGCATCCCTGTGGGCAGCAGCTGTAAGTCGGCGAACTCCGTGTGCTGTGATTTCTGCGCCTTCTGTCAGTGCCGACTCTTCAAGACCGTGTGCTACTGTCGCATGGGAAACCCACGCTGCTGAGACCAAGACCGGACCTGAGACTAAGACCGGACCAGAGACTAAGACCGGACCTGAGACCGGATCAAAGACCGGACCAGAGACTAAGACCAGAGACCAGACCAGAGACTAGAGACCAAGACCGGACCAGAGACAAAGACCGGACCTGAGACCGGATCAAAGACCGGACCAGAGACTAAGACCGGACCTGAGACCAAAGACCGGACCTGAGACTGGATCAAAGACCGGACCAGAGACTAAGACCGGACCTGAGACCAAAGACCGGACCTGAGACTGAGACCAGAGACCAGACCAGAGACTAGAGACCAAGACCGGACCTGAGACTGGATCAAAAACCAGACCAGAGACTAAGACCGGACCTGAGACCAAAGACCGGACCTGAGACTGAGACCAGAGACCAGACCAGAGACCAAAGACGGACCTGAGACCAAAGACCGGACCTGAGACTAAGACCGGACCTGAGACCGAAGACCGGACCTGAGACCGGATCAAAGACCGGACCAGAGACTAAGACCGGACCTGAGACCAAAGACCGGACCTGAGACTGAGACCAGAGACCAGACCTGAGACCAAAGACCGGACCTGAGACTGGATCAAAGACCAGACCAGAGACTAAGACCGGACCTGAGACTGGATCAAAGACCGGACCAGAGACTAAGACCGGACCTGAGACTGGATCAAAGACCAGACCAGAGACTAAGACCGGACCTGAGACTGGATCAAAGACCGGACCAGAGACTAAGACCGGACCTGAGACCAAAGACCGGACCTGAGACTGGATCAAAGACCAGACCAGAGACCAAGACCGGACCTGAGACCAAAGACCGGACCTGAGACTGGATCAAAAACCGGACCAGAGACTAAGACCGGACCTGAGACCGGATCAAAGACCGGACCAGAGACCAAGACCGGACCTGAGACCAAAGACCGGACCTGAGACTGGATCAAAAACCAGACCAGAGACTAAGACCGGACCTGAGACTGGATCAAAGACCGGACCAGAGACTAAGACCGGACCTGAGACCAAAGACCGGACCTGAGACTGAGACCAGAGACCAGACCAGAGACCAAAGACCGGACCTGAGACTGAGACCAGAGACCAGACCAGAGACCAAAGACCGGACCTGAGACCAAAGACCGGACCTGAGACTGGATCAAAAACCAGACCAGAGACTAAGACCAGACCTGAGACCAAAGACCGGACCTGAGACTGAGACCAGAGACCAGACCAGGGACCAAGACCAGACCTGAGACTGAGACCAGAGACCAGACCTGAGACTGAGACCAGAGACCAGACCAGAGACCAAGACCAGACCTGAGACTGAGACCAGAGACCAGACCAGAGACCAAGACCAGACCTGAGACTGAGACCAGAGACCAGACCAGAGACCAAAGACCGGACCTGAGACCAAAGACCGGACCTGAGACCAAAGACCGGACCTGAGACCAAAGACCGGACCTGAGACTGGATCAAAAACCAGACCAGAGACTAAGACCGGACTTGAGACCAAAGACCGGACCTGAGACCGAGACCAGAGACCAGACCAGAGACTAGAGACCAAGACCGGACCTGAGACTGAGACGAGAGACCAGACCAGAGACCAAGACCGGACCTGAGACCTAGACCAAGACTGGATCTGAGACCGGTCCAAAGACCAGACCTGAGACCAAGACCAGAGATCAGACCTGAGACTGGGCTAAAGACTGCACCTGAGATTGAACCAAAGACCGGACCTGAGACCAAGACCAGAGACCAAGAATGGATCTGAGACCAAAGTCCGGACCTGTGATTGGACCAAAAACTGGACCAAAGACCTGTGATTGGACCAAAGACCGGACCTGTGATTGGACCAAAGCCCGGACCTGAGACCAAGACCAGAGGCCAAGAGCGGACCTGAGACTGGACCAAAGACCGGACCTGTGATTGGACCAAAGACCGGACCTGAGATTGAACCAAAGACCGGTTCCGAGACCAAGACTGGACCTGAGATTGGACCAAAGACCGGACCTTAGATGAACACCAGAGACCAGACCAGAGAGACCGGACTAGACACAAGACCAGACTAGAGCCTGGACCAAAGACCAGACCAGAGACCGGACCTGAGACCAGACCAGAGATTGGACCAGAGAACAGACCAGACTAGAGACCAAAACTGAGATTGGACCACAGACCTGAGACTGGACCAGAGACCTGAAACCAGACCCAAGACTAGACCAAAGACCAGACCAAAGACCAGACCAAAGACTGGACCAAAGACCAGACCAAAGACCAGACCAAAGACCAGACCAAAGACCAGACCAAAGACCGGACCAAAGACCAGACCAAAGACTAGACCAAAGACCAGACCAAAGACTGGACCAAAGACCGGACCAAAGACTAGACCAAAGACTAGACCAAAGACCAGACCAAAGACTAGACCAAAGACCAGACCAAAGACTAGACCAAAGACCAGACCAAAGACTAGACCAAAGGCCAGACCAAAGACTAGACCAAAGACCAGACCAAAGACTGGACCAAAGACCAGACCAAAGACCAGACCAAAGACTGGACCAAAGACCAGACCTGAGACCAGACCAGAGATTGGACCAGAGAACAGACTAGAGACCAAAACTGAGATTGGACCACAGACCTGAGACTGGACCAGAGACCTGAAACCAGACCCAAGACTAGACCAAAGACCAGACCAAAGACCAGACCAAAGACCAGACCAAAGACTGGATCAAAGACCAGACCAAAGACCAGACCAAAGACTAGACCAAAGACCAGACCAAAGACTAGACCAAAGACCAGACCAAAGACTGGACCAAAGACCAGACCAAAGACCAGACCAAAGACCAGACCAAAGACCGGACCAAAGACCAGATCTAACACTGTGGAACCAGCTACTATGGACCAAACCAAAGACTATGGACCAAAAATTCTAAATATGTCACGTTAAATATAAAATCTAATATGTGATTTTGATTTAAAGGAAATAAGTTGGGAGATTCGCCGCTGTATCGAAACTGCTTCCCTAATCCGATTTTTTTTTTAAATTAAGAATTTCCAATGAGATCAGAAAAACCTACGGAGACGATGAAGGTCAAACCGCACTGATGTTCTGGAGGATGAAGGAGACACAATAATGTGATTTTAACTTATCCTGTTTTAGATTCGTCTTCATGATCCTGGTTTAAATACGTTTAGATTTTCATCGCCGCCGCTGTGAAACTATCAAAGATGAACTCGGTAAACTTTTCTAGAAACTGGATTTGTCGAGTTTTTGAGCATCACAAACCCCGATCTTCCAAGTCTGAGGTTTTGTGAAGAAAACAACGAACACAGAACACGAACCCACGAACTTTTGAGTATCGGAAAGTGGAAAGAAAAGTGACAGAGTTCATCTTTAACACCGGTAACCAACGTAATCCTGTGTATTATTTGACTTTGATCGGACCGTGATTGCGTACGTGTGTGTTTGTGTGTGTGAAGCATGAAGCACTTTATGAGGACTGCGGCGTCGGGACCTCGGGTGGGGGTCTCCTGTAGCACTGCACAGTTGTACTTCCAGCTTGTAGCAACGTAATTTACCGCAATGTGTAATTCTTGTTTTACCGTTGATTCATGTATGAAATGTTTTGAAATAAATAAATATGTTTATACGACTTTTTTCAGGTGCTCTTTAATAATTAATCACATTTATAACATTTATGAAATATAATAAAAACTAAAATAAAGAGCAGAGTTGTGAACCTTGGAGAAAATTCTTAAAAAAAAAAAAAAGGAGCTTGTAAAGTTCCTATATTACCCCAAAATTCACTCCTGTGAGCTTTAAGACATGTTATAATCAGTGTTTAACAGATTACATGTACCGGAGTAATCAGAGTACAAATTATGAGTAACTGTATTCAGTTACAGTTACTGTTTCAGTGAGTGGTAATTGGATTACAGTTACTTTGTTGAAATAAATGGATTACATGGCGCTATTTTCCTGTTTTCACATTTTGGGATAAACCAGGAGTAAAACAGGATTTAACAGGACCAAAACCAGGTCTAAACTAGATCTAAACCAGGTCTAAACCAGGACTAAAACCAGGTTTAAAGCAGGACTAAACCAGGACTAAAACCAGGTCTAAACCAGGACTAAACCAGGACTAAAACCAGGTTTAAAGCAGGACTAAAACCAGGACTAAACCAGGACTAAACCAGGACTAAAACCAGGTCTAAACTAGATCTAAACCAGGACTAAACCAGGACTAAAACCAGGACTAAACCAGGACTAAAACCAGGTCTAAACTAGATCTAAACCAGAACTAAAACCAGGTCTAAACCAGGACTAAACCAGGACTAAAACCAGGTCTAAACCAGGACTAAAACAGGACTAAAACCAGGTCTAAACTAGATCTAAATCAGGTCTAAACCAGGACTAAACCAGATCTAAATCAGGACTAAACCAGGACTAAAACCAGGTCTAAACCAGGACTAAACCAGGACTAAAACCAGATCTAAACTAGGACTAAAACCAGGTCTAAACCAGGACTAAAACAGGATTTAACAGAACTAAACGATGCTGCGTGGACGTGTCTCCTCTTCTTCTATCAATAATATTTTTAATTTGGTTCAGTAAAATCTGGGCTTTTTATTTTCTTTTAGCAGATAAAACATCTTACGTTGAGATTTCCTAGTCTTTGCTTCTCTACAGCAAATCAAGTAATCCAAAGTATTCAGATTACATTACTCACTTTAAATAATCTAATAGATTACATTACAAACTACATTTTGGGATATGTAATCTGTAATCTGTAGGTTAATACATTTTAAAAGTCACCTTCACAACACTGTTTATAATGTTGTTTCCTCCTCAAAAACAGACCTGGAGTTGAGTTTTGTTTGAGTAACACTTTATTATTAGTCCGTCTACATCTCCAGACTCAAAATGCTCTGTTCCACCTTGTGATGTCATGAATAGGGCTGGGGAGGGCGTTCTTTTTATGTTAGTTGAAGGACAAACGATCTTCATGTAAGGAGTATGAGAAGAAGTCTTTTCCTAAAGTTATGTTAAGGAATGTTTATGGATTTAAGTTAAGTTGTCACAGTTCACTTTTACGACCACAGCTGTTGCCCGACCATGTACTGATCACTGTGTTTGACATGAGCCTCACACCTGTCGTCCACCACCAGTCCTTAAAAACTGTCCTTTCCTGAGACTCGGCTCTGTCGTTGCATGTAGGCCGGAAGTGACAAACTCATTTTGGTCCGGGGGCCGTATCCAACGTACTTTGACCCTAAAGGGGCCGGATCAGAAAACTCACGTCATATAAACCCCAAAAATAACAATAAGTTCAAATATTTGTGCAGAGAAACGCAAATCTATTACAGAAATCTTTTTTAATCGATGAACTCTTTCTTTTACAAAATATTATAACAACCTGAAACATAACATGAACTTGTACGCAAATAAGAATAAGTCAATTTTTCTTGTAAAATCCTGCACTCGGCTCCACTTTTCTCATTTTTGACATTTTGCTGATGAGGGTGTCACGGTCAACAGTCAAAACGATCGTCCTTTAAGAGCGTTTGGAAAGAGACAAGTCTTCATTTGTGCTGCTCTGGTGGGAGGGGCCACGTACAGAGACGCTGGAGACGCTGCTGTGATAAATACCACAGAAAATTAACAATATTTTAATAGAAAATATAATTAAAATATTTTAGTAGAAAATCAGCCGAGGGCCAGATTAAAGGTCTTGCAGGGCCGGATCTGGTCCCCGAGCCATATGTTTGACACCCCTGGTCTAAGGTATCCCATAATGCTTTGCGATGTGATGTTAGTAAAATGTACAAATTAACAGCCGCTTGCACCGTAACCTGAATTAACCAATAGGCTTTTGTCGTGTCCTTGGGTAGTTCACTTAAAGGTTGTATGGAGGATTTTTTTTTGTTTCAAATTGTCAGTGATAGATTATAGATGCAGTAGCCTTGTAATTATGATCACCAAAAAAAAGAGAATAAAAATTCATCAACTCTGGACGTGGTGGGGCTAAACATTTGCCAATAGATAACGACACTGCCTCGTTATCTGTGAGCTGACAGGCTGTCAATCAAACTCCCTACGTTTCTAGTGTAACTGACTTGCCTGCGCCGCCGGTACGTGGTTTTCGTACGACTGTCATGCAGTCCACAGACGCAAGACGCACAGACGCTGTTTACTCCACCAACGCAACAGTTCTTTAGACCTATATCTTCCTCGCAGTTCGCACAAAGTTTGTTGCAATGACGACAAGAATCCAGGAGCAGTTCGCCGCAAAAGAAAGTCCGTTTTTGAGGTCGCTGAAAGAAGAAGACAAGAGGAAAAGCAACGAAGCCAAACTAAGGTGATTCTTGGAGATTCATTCCAGCGATGGCGCGACTGAAGCAGATGCAGGGTCTAAAGACTGACGCACTGGTCCACAAATTACTCCTGGACAGGAAACTTCTGCTTATTATGAAAACACACTTTATTTCCAAGAGTTAGACAAACGTTTTTCAGGACACGAATGCGATATCCTGTGTCTGAAAACATAATTTTCAATGCAAAGAAAGAGTCCGCTTGCTGCTGCGTGTTGTAGTAGTAGCAAGTTCATTTGCACGGAATCTCTGCCCCTCTGTGCTAGTGATGTTGAGATGAAGCCCCATGAAGCACTGAAGCGTTCCAGCCGTTTGCTCGACTCTTGAGCCGATGCTTCAAGGTGCTTCTTTTGCTCCACTGCGCCAACAAGTGTCCCCAAAAAAATGTGTAACAGGCAGAGTGACAATAGAACAATCAACATGATCATCGAGGTTCTGATGGAAAGATTTATACTGAATAAATGAACGATTAAATATATGAATGTTTGTGATTTCAACATAAAGTGTGAATGTATTAAACTGGAGTCTGTGTTCATGATATAAAGGTCGGGTTAAAAGAAAAAGTAGGAACAAATTGAAGATCAGGATGAAATGTGACTGTGCTCGTGTTACTACTTTACATCTGTGCTTATGCCACAATAAGGACGGCAAGATAGGGTCATTTTATTCATTTTTATTTAAAAATATCAATTTCTCCACAGTATTTGGACTTAGACGGTTTCTTTTTTATGGAGAATTTCCCCTGCTTTAAAAAAAATAAAAAAATAAAAATCTCAAATAGAATGTACCAAACTCGCAGTAACCCAAAACCACAAAATGTTTAGGGGGAATCCGTTGCGTTTCACTTGCCGCTGTTTCGAATCGCGCCAAATTCGCGAACCAACAGCGAGGCTTCGGACGTCATCATTTTTGGCTCCTCCCTCAAACGAAACAAGCCTCGATACACACTTCGCGGAAACACTCCCTTCATCACTCGACACAGGCTTCGAAGGACAAACAGTCGCTGGATTTCTCATTCCTTGGAAAATCCTCTATACAACCTTCAGTGCTCAGTCTATTATTGCCTGAGTGTTTGTGCATGAGAACAGCTTCATGGTTTCTTGCTCCAGTTTAGATTTGGAAAACAGTTTTGCACACATAAAAAAATAAATAAAAAATCATCCAAACTGCATACGCCGCCATTATACTGCGTTTTTACTTTTCCATCCACATATCTATCGCCCCTGGACCTGTCCTCCGTCGGCTGGTTCCTCTTACGCCAAAGATCGATTCCTCTTCTAAATCAGAACTAGTTGTCTTCACCCGATAACAAATCTTCGCGTCTCCTTCTGCACGTTGGATGTTTTTTGGGCCGGCGGCGCAGGAGCCGTGTGACTGTGAGAGCTCGTAATGAAGAGGGATTAGCAGTTAGTGCGCACTCTGACCCTGGATATGATTGCTTTCACGGGCGAAAGGTGACGAATGTGTGAACATGTGGAATAGTTTGTGCTGCAGAGAGGAAAAAGGCACGATCTGGACATTCAAACAAAGAGAGATGGTTCATACATCAAAACGTTGGATGAATATAGTCTGGGATTTATTGAATTGTTTTCTTTTTGCTTCATACTTTTAACTTTTATTAAATCTCTAAATCTTTTATTACAAGAAAACATCCTATCACTCATTCCATCGAGGTCATTGATTAAGATAGTCTTTCTGTTGTTTTACCTGTGACGCAACAATCCGGGGAAAATTCAAACATTTCTGAGTGCAACCTTGTACACAGGATTTTTAAAAAAGTCTTATTTCTAAGACTTTTCTCAGAATTAAACTCTAAGTCAAGCCATTTGTATTTTTGTACAGCATTTAAAAAGATGATTCAGAGTCATTCCAACCTCAGGTCCTTTGCACCATGAACCTTTACATTACATCTGTAGTCAACTGCTGCTGGGGCAAGGGTTGGGTGTAACTGACGACCAAATTGGGATAAATTCTGATGCAAACAGATGATAGAGGAAATGTGGGAACATATGGCCAAATTTTGAAAAGAAAAAAAAAATTTAAATAGAAATGAGAGAACATAAAGCTGTGGGAACAAAAACACATTCCTGGTGTACTAATTCCAAAAAGTATTTTTAATAGACCCTTCCTGTGTTTGTAAACAGAACGTTCCATTAGCTTCAATGCATTTTCAATGACATTGCAAACTATGAAAAAACGGAGCTGTTTTGGCAACTGACAACCACATGATCACAGGCTGGTGATATTAGAGCCTTGTTAGGAAACATTAGCATGTGCAGCATTTGCATAGATTATTAACATTAGTGATCAGCACTGAAATAAGCATACACGCTAACAACAACTAACTACTACAATACAAACATTTCTTAAAGTGAATATTATGCTGGGTCAGTTTGCATCAAACATGTAGTGGGCCACAACAGTTTAATTTGAGTTTTAGGTGGGTGGAGAATCCCTGAGATTGACAGGTGGATCGATGCAGCATCTGCAGTGATGCAGTCGCTGTATCTGACCGTTGTGGTGAAGAAGATTTACGGCTCAATTTATGTTCCTTCCCTCACCTGTGATCATGAGCTCTGGGTAATGACCGAAAGGACGAGATCATGGATACAAGCTGCCGAAGGGTGGGTGGGCGCTCCCTTAGCGACAGGGTGAGGAGCTCAGTCACACGGGAAGAGCTCAGAGTAGAGCCGCTGCTCAGGTCAAGAGGAGCAGTTGAGGCTCGGGCATCTGTTCCAGATGCCTCCTGGACGTCTCCCTCGGCAGGTGTTCATGTCCCACCGGGAGGAGGCCCTGGGGAAGACCCAGGAGACGCTGGAGGGACTATGTCTCTGGGCTCACATGGGAAAGCCTTGGGGTCCCCCCGGAGGAACAGGAGGAAGTGTCCAGGATGAAGGAAGTCTGGGAGTCCCTGCTTAGTCTGCAGCCCCTGCGACCCAGCCCTGGAGAAGCAAGAAGAAATTAGATGGATGGAATTTGACTTTTAATTCATCAAGCACCACAAGTCCTGCACACGTTAGGGGACTGGGGCTGTAAGTTGTATAAACTGACTGTTATTACTTGTTAGTGTAACAAACATGTAAACAAGAACCATTTGTCTGCGCTGTCTACATTCTAAACACTGGGTCTGTAGCCAATTAAAGTCACACGAATAAAATTAAAGTCACTGTGAGAGTATTGGTCCCCATAGTCCATGAGTGTGAATGAAGCAAAACACAAGTCCACGTATGTTTCTGATGATGGGACAACAATGTAACATTTGCATATAGTTAATCCTTAAAGTCAAAGTGTTTTTTTAGCCAACAGAGTATTTCACAAAGGACAAAGATTCTCTCCACATCTTGATTATTTTCCAAACGTTACCAGGCTCTTACAGTCGAAGTGTTCCCATATGTTTTGGTCTTAAATCGTGGTGTGTATGCGTGGAGCTGACATGATAACAGGCTGATGCTGGAGGTATTCTTTTGATGGGGTTTTGGCAGAGTCTTGTTTCACCTCTCTGACATATGTGCTGAGTGCATTCAGCTCATCTCTGCTCTACAGCTGAAACCAAACCTCCTCTTCTCTGTGTTAAGATTCTCAGAGTAAACAGCAGAACTGTCCTGAAACGTGCAAAGCAGAACATTTGAAATAAATAAAACAACAGATTTGTTTGTTCTTAGTTTGTTAGAGCTAATCCTGACAATTAGTTAATGTGTGCTGTCCATGGTTCTGAATTGAAAAAACACAAATAACCATAAACAAAATCATGAGAATCGCAACAATCGGCGTGCATCTGCTAACAAAACTACTGTAGCGCATTGTTCCACTTTGTGATGTACGCAGCAGACACAAACACAAAATGGCTTCTTTAAAAAAACATTAAACAGCCTCTCGAAGCTTTACTCTGCCCCTAAGCAATCTATAAATCCTCCAGAGCGGGTGGTGCTCGGTGGGTTGGGGCTCTGGAGCGATGACTGACAGCAGATTGACAAGCCACCACAATCCAACACGGCGCAGACCAGTGCGCTCCAGACTTTGAAAGCATAGATCTATAGTAAGAACTGGATAAGACATGCCCCTCTGTCCGCGACCGCAGAGTGATTTATGTGATTTATAACCACTCTGCAGCTCCGGCCTCGAAAGAATTCTCCCATAAAACACAATGCGTTTTTTGTGAAATCAAACTGCGTGTGTTTGGTTGACAGCACTGACAGCTTTCATGAAGGTCGGATTTTGTAGATATTCTTCTATATTTTTGCAATAGCCATCCATCATTTTCTCCCTCTTATCCAGGGCCGGGCTGCAGGGGCTGCAGTCTAAGCAGGGACTCCCAGACTTCCTCCACCCCGGACACTTCCTCCAGCTCCTCCGGGGAGACCATGAGGTGTTCCCAGACCAGCCCAGAGACATAGTCCCTCCAGTGTGTCCTGGTTCTTCCCCGACGCCTCCTCCCAGTGGGACATGCCCAGAAAACCTCCTGAGGGAGGCGCCCAAGAGGCATCCGGAACAGATGCCCGAGCCTCAGCTGCTCCTCTCAAGGCGGAGGAGCAGTAGCTCTACTTCGAGCTCCTCTCGTGTGACTAAGCTCCTCACCCTATCTCTAAAGGAGCGCCCAGCCACCCTGCGGAGGAAACTCATTTCAGCTACTTGCATCCATGATCTCATCCTTTCGGTCATTACCCAGAGCTCATGACCAGAGGTGAGGGGAGGAACGTAGATTGACGGTAAATCACAATGGTTAGATACAGCGACCGCATCACTGCCGACACTGCACCGATCCGCCTGTCAATCTCATGCTCCGTCCTCCCCTCACTCGTGAACAAGACCCCGAGATACTTGAACTCCTCCACTTGTGGCAGGGACTCTCCACCCACCCGGAGAGCGCAAGACATGTTTTTCCAGTCGAGAACCATGGCCTTGGATTTGGAGGAGCTCGGCTGCAAACCGCCCCAGTGCACATTGCAGGTACTGATTTGATGAAGCCAACAGGACAACATCATCTGCGAACAGCAGAGATGAGATCCTGTGGTCGCCAAACCGGACCCTCTCTGGCCCCTGACTGCGCCTAGAAATTCTGTCCATAAAACACTGAACAGAACCGGTGACAAAGGGCAGCCCTGGCGCAGTCCATTTTTACAATATGAACTTTAAATTTTTTTTACAACCGTCAAAGCACCTAAAAGTGAGCTTAGTAAGAGTTGTGCTTTGAGCCCGTGCTAGTTCCACTCTAGCAGCTCTCACTCTAATCAGGTCAAAAATGCATGTTTCTGATGTCACTCGTTGGGCAGTATTGGGCCAAAAATCAGGAAGTAAATGTGGAAGTAAAAATCTTTTCTGGGGTCATGTGTTAATGCACACAGAGAGGGGCTCCTCACGTGCCGCCCGTAGACGCCAGTGTCTGTGCTCGTCACGTAATAACCAGCATCTGACACATTGGCGGCCATTAGTCCAACACGAAAATGCAAATGTTCTGGCCGTAGTTGATCGTAAAGAGGCCGTTACAGACATGACTTTGACCCAAAAGTCAGATTTTTAACTAAACTAAAAAACACTAAAATGCCAAAATAAGGCCAGGGAGAAGTATACACCTCAATTTCAGACCCACTCACACAGATAATCAGTAGAAAAAAGTGATTTTGGTGTTTAGTGGCCCTTTAAAAAATGTAACATACGCAGTCCAACTTTGAAATCCACTGTGAAATCCAGCGTATTTGCTCGTTCTGGGAGGCTTTGTCCTGTTATGTCTTATTATTATTGTATTATTTTTAGTCCCTGTTCTAAATTTTCAGTGATTTCTCAGGTTTCCACTTGCTCAAACAAAGCTCAAACCGTATCAAACTCCACAGTGTATTTCTGTAAGAAGTGTTTATATTGGAGACCTGGACACGATGTTCAGAAAATCCCCGTAGTGTCCAGTGTGGGGATGGAGAGATACACGTGTTTTCATGGGCTGGGATATGGTGCAGTGGAGTTTCAGAAATCTCATCGCAGATTCTGGGCTTTAGTTGACTGTTAAAGGTCCTATATTATGCAAAATTGACTCTTGTGAGCTTTAAAGGTGCACGTTGTAACTTTTCAGGTTGGGGGTCTGCTACCGTGAAGATTTGCTTTGTCTATAATGTTCCACAAGTGTTATTTCATTTATTCAAATATGTGTTTTCAAAATACCTTCAAAAACATCAATTCTTACTGTGAGTCGGGTCACCACTTCTAAGATCTCACCTATAAAATGCGCTTGTGGCTTATTTCTATTTTAGATTCAAAATTTTAATGCCATACTTTGGAATATTGGAGGGAAAGCAACAACATCTCCAGAGTCATGTACCAGAAAAGTTGCACAGTGATGAAATGAATGAATGTTTATTCGGACTGTAATGCACAGAACATGCACAGAAAACATAAATACATTGATATAATAAAAAAAATAAATAAAATAAACACTGTATTTTTCAGACTATAAGTCGCACCAGCCAAAAAGTGCGTGATGAAGAAGAAAAAACATATATAAGTCACACTTTTTGGGAGAAATTTATTTTATAAAATCAGAGACCAGGAACAGACATTTCATCTTGAAAGTCAAGTTCTAGTAAAAACAATAGGCAAGGCAAGGCAAGGCAAGTTTATTTGTATGGCACAATTCGTACACAAAGTAATTCAAAGTGCTTTACAGAATAAGAAATACATTAAAATCATAATAAAAACAAATCAAAACATAAATAATCATGAAGATTAAAATTAAAAAAAGAGAGACATAAATTGGAGAGAAGAGTGCGGAATGAAAACCTTTCAGTTATTTGCACAGTTAAACAGAAATGTTTTGAGTCTGGATTTAAACAGCGTCACAGAAGAGTCTGTCTCACATGTTCAAACTGTTCCAGGTTTTAGCTGCATGAACCTGAAACTCTGACTCCCCTTGTTTAGTCGTGACTCTGGGCACCAGCAGGAGTTGGTCCCTGAGCTCCTCAGAGTGTGAGATGTTCATATGACACTAACATGTCACAGATGGACTTTGGTGCTCGGCATGGAGACACTTGTACAAGCAGAGCTGCTTTAAAGTCTCTGAGGCACAGGAAGCCAGTGCAGAGACCTGAGCACAGGACTTATGTGCTCGTACTTCCTGGTTCGAGTCAGGACCCGAGCTGCAGCGTTCTGGATGTTCTGCAGCTCACACAGCTCGTTTGGAGAGACCAGTGAGAGAACATTACAGTATCTAACCTACTGGAGACAAACACATGGATAAGTTTCTCCAAGTCTGAACAGAACAGAGAACAACAGACTGTTAATGTCACATATGAACAGTTCTTCAGATAAACTATAACATAAACAACAGAACAGAACAAGTTTAACAAACTCTCCATCTCACTTCAAATCATTAAATCCATTCAGTTCTTCATCCTCGGTGTCACTTCTGAGCAACTCCACGACCTCCGGAGGTAAACAGAGCGCCGCTTCCTCTTCTGTGTCGCTGTCGTCAGACTCAGCATCAGTTACAGTTAGAATTATTCAGAATTTGTTAGAATTATTAGAATTATTTTCTGAATCCCGACAGAATGGTTTCGGTGTCACTGAAGTTCAGGCTTTGTCCATCCATCCAGTGACTTCCAGGAAAGTTTCATGGTGCATCGTCCCGGTGTCACAAGTTTCTCACTCACTCTAAACTTTCTTTCTGCTGCTCGATTACCGTTTTCAGCTGAATATTTCACGACTTGCAGGCTTGTAATCTGCAAAATATGATTTTATTTTGGGGGCATTTGTGTTCAGTCTTCTCAGTGTCTTTATAAGTTTGTATAAATGTTGAATTTTTTGTGATACAGAAGTAATGGTGCGATCGACTGACATGATACAGACAGGACAGAGGCTCTTTCTGCAGGAGACATGCGCAGTAGAGCCAAGTGACAGTGGTACAGGAGGAACAGGAGCAACAGATACTGACACACAAGACTAGAGCCTCTCACCGCTTCACTGTGAAAATTTTAATATGTAAGTCACAGGATCATCCAAACCATGAAACAAGCGCGACTTATAATCCGAAAAACACAGTACTTCTTTTCTATAACAAAATGTAAAGAAAACAAACAAAAAAACAAGCAAAAAAAATATTCTGACACAAAACACAAGTTGAAATCTTTTATTTCCTGTATTTACAAACGTCTCACAGTGACTATAAACCGTTTCTGTTCACCATAAATAAGTCAAATTATTTTCCCAACATGCAACAAATTAAGAGACCAAATTATAATAAATATATGGAAATTTAAAGCAGAATTAAGGAACTATAGCAATAGAGCTCCCCCTGCAGCTCTGTTGTGATAATACAGACACAAAAGCTTTATAAGGCAGTTTAATCACATACAAAAAACACAAACACTCCCAAAATAACAACGTATGAAGACTTTTAAAGGGTCCATATTACACTATTTTCTCTGTTATCATGTTGTTTCCTCATCACAAACAGACTTGGAGTTGTGTTTTGTTTCATTCAAACACGAAAAACTCACAAACTCTGCATATTTAGCTTTTCTCTCAAACACTGTGTTCCACCTTGTGATGTCATGCGGTAATACAGGAAGTGCTCCAGTGTGTTTTAAAACTCCACACACCTTCACTAGAATCATTTCGGATTAGTTCAGCCCTGGAATTTCAAATCTCTACTGAACTAAAGGTAAAACGTAACTTGAAAACTACCACTTCATGACATCACAAGTTGGAACAGAGCATTTTGAGCTTTGGAGATGTAGACAGACTAATAATAAAGTTACTCAAACATGTGAATGAAACGAAACTCAATGTTTTTAAGGAGGAAACAACATTATAAGCTCACAAGAGTCAATTTTGTGTAATATAGGAGCTTTAATGAGGTAAAAAATGTTAATTAGGCTGTGTTCAGACTGCAGACTGAAGTGACACAAATCTGATATTTTCGCCCCTATGCGACCTGTATCTGATCTTTTAATGACACAGATCTGATTTTTTTCAAACGCGACCCAGGCCACTTGGATCTGTGGTCCTAAAACCAATACATATCTGATCTTTTGGCATGTGATTTCAGTCTGAACGGCCAGGTCACATTCATCCCACCTACACAAACGTTCTTCTCGTCAATGAAAATTGTGTGTGAACTCTGTGTCAGTGAAGCAGAGAAGCACATATCAAACCCACCGCTCTTGACTGCGACTCTGCACCTACACTTTCCTTTGTATGGACGTTGTTGCTGAAACTGCTTCTGGAATTTTACGGATGGGTATGTGGGCGGGTAGTCATTACTCACATGTGGGTCAGGATTAAACCAGGACTACACCAGGACTACACCAGGACTGATCTTGGACTTAAGAGAGAGAGAGAACCCCAAGCCCACGGAACAGGGTGTCTGCAAAGCGAGATCTGGTGACACCTGGTCTTACTTTCATGTGGCACAGAGCTCAGTGCCGGTCCTTTCACCTGTGGTCACCCGACAGTGTACGTGGGCGCACCTCTGAGCCAGTTCCGACAGTGAGTCCTGGTTCAGTTCTGGTTTAGTCCTAGTTCAGTCCTCCTGGTTCAACCCTAGAATCAGTCCTGGGTTAGTCCTGGTTCAGTCCGTGGCGTGATTTTGTGCTCAGTAAAAAAAGCCTGTGAATTGATGACAGTCGAGTCGCGTCTGTGAATTCGTATTTGTGCTGAAGAAAGAGTAAACGTTTCATTTCATTTTGTGACTATAATTCTTGAAGTCGTAACTTTTCAATTCGTATTCTGATGGATTCTTCAGTTAGAAAGCTTTTAATTTGTATGTGATTTATTAAGGGCACAGGCATTGGGTGGCATGTTAACAGGTTCGGGCGGATGCGGATTTAACTTTGATAAAATCACAGGTGCGGATATGAAGGTAAATATGTTGCAAAATGAGAGAGCGTGTAAACTTGATTTGAGAACTTGTAAAATATAATGTGAGAATGTGTAGAACAAAACTTTGAACTTGTAATTACCTATTTTCATCTACTTGTGTGTTGAATGTGCAGTCAATGTGCAGTGAAAAAAAAAACGTGCTTGAAAAAAATTTGTGCACTTGCGGACTGAAATTTTCACTTGTGAAAAATATTTACACACACAGGAGAAAAATATGAATACATGTGTAGATTGATATTTGTATGAACAGAGTGACATCTGCATCCATTATGGCAGATACAACCACAACTCAGCGACTGCAACTTCTCAGATGTGTCCCAGCAGGTTCAAATCTGCGCGCCTTGACTTTTGCAGCACATTTTGCGATGTGCATGTGGCAAAACTGATTTGCACTTGTAGAGAGCTGGGGGAGGAGGGGGGAGGGGAAGGAGGAGGAGTTGACCAGTCAGAAAGCGGGAAGATGAAGACTCCATGTATCATTCGTTTTTCAAAATAAAACCAAAAATAACAAAACAAAAAGACAACTATTTTCGTCATTATTTGTCATCAAAACCAAAATGAAAAAAACAAAAACGAATAATGGCCGAAATTTCCCGTTTAAACTGCGATGCCGTACTAATTCACCATATGCGGATCTCCAATAATGGGCCCGAGCAGGACTCTATGTTGCTGCCACTGCCCCACAAAACACCACGGCCAAAAACCTCGTCCTTCTCCTTCTCAATCTCCTCCTTGAAACAAATAAGCTGCACATGTTCTGGCTCCGATACAACAGCAACTTTAAAATGTCCAGGTGCTCAATGCTCGCGTCCATGTTTAGGCGACTTCTGTAAACACTGAGGACGCTCGACACTTTTAAAGTTCACACTGGAGATCACATACAAGTCGCATTTAATTGGAAACGTGAACGACCTCGCAAAAAAATCTGATTTCACCAAAAAATCCGAATTGAGCGTTAAGCCCTGCAGTCTGAACGTAGCCATAATTCTGTTTTGATTCTCATATTATACAACTTAAAATAATGTTCCAAAATGTGCTGGCAGTTTGAAAATATAAAATAGTACTGTGGCTTTCAACGTGACGCCAACATAGAAGATTTGCGGTGAGATCGAAACCTCATATTTAACTCAAATTTAACTCAAAATCTCACTGATGCCCTTCTGATACTGAACACTTACAACATTCTTTTGACCATTAAAACACAAAAGCTGCTTCGTATTTCCACCACGTCTCCCCGTAGACATTTTACTATTGTTTTCTTCACAATGTGTTGGACTGTAAACCTTTGAAACCTCTTTGTTTTGACTGTCCACTGTGTCCGTGTCGTCTTCGTGTGTGTATAATCGTGTGTGTTTAGTCTTTACTGCGCCCCCTGCTGGTTCACGGCCTCCCCGCGGCGTTGGTCGGGTGCAGCTCTGTCTCTCCTGGGCTTCTCGCTGGGTTCTCGCTGGGTTATGGTCTGCTTCCACTTTGGGTTACACTTTTGGACTCTTCCGGCTTCGAAGTGAAGACGGGCTGGAAAAGAAGAACAAATTATATAACTTCTTTTTCTCATGATATGATTGAATGTCACAGGAGGAGTTTCTCAGACTATAGACTGTATAAAAAAGTGGACTTAAGTGAATTTGGCTCACACTGCTATAGGAGTTATAGGATGAATTTGGAGATGAGTTTGGAATAGGAATTAGTGGGTTAACTATGTCCATTTACAGTCTAAGGCCGTGTCTCATTTCTCTTTCCTCGCTTCCTTCTCCTTGATTCCTCTCCTCGATCCTGCAGGAAATGGGTGAGGAAGTCACACCCACGGAGGAAACAAAGCGAGGAGAGAGGATCTAAACTCCTCACCTAAGGGCCTGTTTACATGAGAACACTTGCGGGTAAAAAAACCCAAAATATTTCATCTGATGTGCCTTTCTGTGACGACGTTTTTGGGGCTTAAAGGTTGTATAGAGGATTTTTTTAAGAGAAATACAGTGACCGTCCTTGTGCGCGTTCAGAATTACTGTTGAAGTTTCCTGTCTAGAGGTAATTTATCGACCGACGCGTCAGTTTTTAGACCCTTCGTCTGTTTCATTCGCACCATCACTGGAAGGAATCTCCAAGAATCACCTCAGTTTAGCTTCGCTCCTTTTCTCCTTCTCTTCTTCTTTCAGCGACCTCAAAAATGGACTTTCTTTTGCGGCGAACTGGTCGTGGATTCTCGTCCACCATCGTGACAAACTTTGTGCGAAATGCGAGGAAACTACAGTTTGAAAACGCCTTTAAGAACCTCTACATAAACCACATAATCCCCACGCGCCGACAAGTCAGTTACACTAGGGAGTTTGATTGACAACCTAACAGCCAATAGAAAATGAAGGAACCTCGTTATCTATTGGCTGATGTTTATCTGTCCTCACTACGTCCACAGTTGATAGATTTTCATTCTTTTTTTTTTTGGTCATCATAATTACAAAGCTGCTGCGTCTCTATAATGGTATTTTAATCTTTCATTGACAATTTGAAACAAAAAAAAAAATCCTCCATACAACCTTTAAAAATGCAAAAATCTGAAACCACCCTCCAGAGTGGAAAAGTCGAATATACTCCACTGTAGCGTTTCCGTCTACACTGCCCAAGACACAAAACTCTGGTCAGATCTGCTCGTGTCGTGCACGTGTTTACGTCACATACATCACCACCGAGCCGCCTGGCATGCATACACAATTGAATTCCACACACTTTTGCTTCACTGTACGCACGCAGATTTCCTCCCGAAAACCCTCGTCTAAACATAGAATAAAAAGTGAAGACGCAATGCTACTTTTGCCTCTTCTTTTCAGACCGTCGTCATATAAACGTAGCCTAAGACCAATAAATTTAGGACTCAAGCCAAGCCAAAAGTCAAGATTATCCCAAAGATCAGAAATCTTGCTTCATCGCAGATTGTGCAGTGGACACTTAAGCTTAAAACACAATACTGTATGTAGCTTGGACTCATTCACTCCACACTTGCTGGTAAGCCGCTACTGTAGCCGCAGCTGCCCTGGGACAAACTGAGGGAAGAGAGAGGCTACCAATCTGTACGATCAACACCACTTTTAGACCAGGGTATGTCTGTCTGTCACTTTGCCTAAGGACAAAGTGACAGTCTTTTCCACTGGTTCTCCACTGGTGTTCCCAAGTCTCCCATCTAAGTCCTAATCTGGCCTGGCTGCTTAACTTCTGAGATCTGATGAGATGTTTTATTGTCATATAGTTCTTGTTAGCTCAACTATGATGGCAAAACTCTGCTCTGGTCTTTGAAAGCTGTGAAAAGTGTTTGTAAACTCATTGCAGTAAATAATTAGGATGATCGGAGTAACTTTGGACCACTGCAAAAAATATATTTCATAAACTAGTTCTTTTTTTTACGTTTTAAAACCGCAAAAAACTGATACAGCTCCTTCGATTTCTTGTCAATATGAACACAGTTTTCTCTTCTTGCTTTTGCTTGTACCGTTTCTTGTCACTAAACCTCCGTATTTTCAGAGCGAGTCCGCAGATGCGCTGATGTCTTCTGCATTCTCCGTCATAAACCTGAGCAGGATTCTCCACACTTCCTCACATGGCTCACAGTCACCAACCCGATGACCAGAGGAACCGTCCCTGTGCTGTCTGCGGTCCTTCTCTTCGGCCCCAGGTGCAGGATCAGCTCCACAGATTTCCATAACTCACGGAGACAGAACAAGACGAGCTTCTGAAGTGATGTGTGGTGATTTTACTGGGGGATAAAATCTGTTTACTGCGGTCATAAATGGAAGACTCCCTTGGCTGCAGTTAAGTCTTTATGAGGAAGTACAGCCGTGAATCCTGTCATATTTGCACTGAGAGACCAAGATTGACAAGCATCTGCATATTGACTTTCTGAGCACAACTTGTAGGAGATTTTAAAGGTGCATTGTGTAACTTTTCTTCATGGAGATGTTCTTGCTTCGTCTGGAATGTTTCACAGTATGGTATCTCCCCCTAGCCTGATTCATCAGCTGGTTTCACTTTGTGGAAACCGTCTGATCTCGCAGCATTAGGATTCATTCGCTCGACGGTAGGCGGGTACTTTTTTATTTTACCAATCACTGCTATTTGGTTGTGACGTATGTAATGCGCCAAATCCTGTAGGAAGAAGGGAGATAATGTCTTTCCCTTTGATAAAATTCACCAAACATTCTCTTTGTTCTGGCTTGAAATCTTCGATCTCGGGAATCGTTGCCAACACAGAATGTGTGACTTCGTCTACATCAGGGGTCTCCAAGCTGTAGGTTGGGAGTAACCAATAGCTCTCCACCCTCTTCAAATTAGGGCAAGGCAAGTTTATTTGTACAGCACAATTCGTACACAAAGCAATTCAAAGTGCTTTACAGAATAAGAAATACACTAAAATCATAATAAAAACAAATAAAAACATAATCATGAAGATTAAAAAAAAAAAAAAAAGAGAGACATAAATTGGAGAGAAGAGTGAGGAATGAAACCTTTCAGTTTTATGCACAGTTAAACAGAAATGTTTTGAGTCTGATTTAAACAGCGTACAGAAGAGTCTGTCTCACATGTTCAGATTTCCAGGTTTTAGCTGCATGAATGAAACTCTGACTCCCCTTGTTAGTCGTGACTCTGGCACCAGCAGGAGTTGGTCCCTGAGCTCCTGAGATGTTTCATATGACACTAACATGTCACAGATGGACTTTGGTGCTCGGCCATGGAGACACTTGTACAAGCAGAGCTGCTTAAAGTCTCTGAGCCACAGGAGCCAGTGCAGAGACCTGAGCACAGGACTATGTGCTCGTACTTCTAGTTCGAGTCAGGACCCGAGCTGCAGCGTTCTGGATATGTTCTGCAGCGTCTCACAGCTCGTTTGGAGAGACAGTGAGCAGAACATTACAGTATCTAACCTACTGGAGACAAACACATGGATAAGTTCTCCAAGTCTGATTTAGACAGTAAACCTTTGATTTTCACTATGTTTTTTAGATGGTAAAAGCTGCAGATGTTATTGATTTGATGTGGCTGTTAAAGTTCAAGTCTGAGTCCATTATTACCCCTGGATTTCTTGCTCACCAAAGGATTTCTGAATCGTAAGTATTGTGCTGAATAACTAAAATTTGATTAAATGAAATGTCTGTTACCATTGTAAATGTGATGAGTATCTTTGTGCACTAATAACTGGACAATAGATCTGTAAATGTTTTACAGCCATCAAACTGTACCGCATCTAATATTATATTTACTCAATTTCTTGCGCGGCTAAAATGAGTGGCTCTCTCTCATTTTTATTCTGAAAAAGTAGCTCCCCCGAGGAAAAATGTTGGAGACCCCGGTCTTCATCTTCATCTTGGCCACTTTGTTTACTGTTGTGTTGTACCACAAAAGGGTCCCAGACCCAGACCTAGTGTATTCTGATTCCTGACCTAGTCACTGGAGAGAAATGAAATTAAGCGGAGGCACTAGGTGGCGCCAGCCTGGCTAATGTCCTTCTACTCTGATGTACAAATACTACAACACAAAACACACTGAGGCACTACAAAACAAAACAAACATCACATCAAACACAACACAACACAACATAACATAACATAGACTACAGCCCCATGGATCATGACCGAAAGGGTTTAGGCTGAAGTAAAAAGTACAATGACAAAATTCCAAGAAAGAAAAGCAGCGTATGAACAGCAAGTTTGCATTTACAATTTCACTTGTGAAAATTACGAAGTTTTGTATTTATGAATCTCTGCATTGGTTTTAAAGTAAAATTTGAAATGCTCAGGGATCGTAGTTGTAAAGAATATAAAGAATTTTATGCATAAAAGACAAATTTGATAAATTTTAGTATTATAAACAGTAAGAATGTTAAGTTTGATGAATAAATTAGCAGATGATGTTAGTGGCATGGAATTAATTGCAATTCAAACTAATTTTTTTTACCTTGCAAGATAAAAGATGGCTAAATTTAAAGCCCTGTTTTGATTTTTTTAGACTCTGATAATCTACAGACTTTTAGAACAAATCGTCAAAAACATGGAAGATCACTCAGACCCATACAAAGACTGTCTAGATGAAGTGTCCTGCACAAAAACACAACCTCAGTCAGCCGTTGTATTGGTTGGAGCTGGGATCAAACCTCCAATCTGTTCTTTCTGTTCTAAGAAAACTTCTGTACAACCCGAGAAAGTATTTGCTCTTGTTTCTTCGTCGTCTGTTAACATCTTTGTGCACTTTCTCTTATGAGCTCACCGTCTGAATATTACTGGAGATGTCTTCACGTCCTCTGGGCCTCCTGCCTGCTCCTGTCTGCACCTGCCTGGTTCTGTGTTGTGTTTTCTTGACCGTGTAACCTGCACCTTAACAAATGACCAATTCTCTCTGCACCTTCAGTCTCACGTTGAGTCTGGTCCTGGAATATTTCATACAATAATGTTTGGTTGAACCTGCGCGCAAACCGTTCAAATAATTCCAGTATAGTGTTTCATATTTGGACTACGAACTTTGTTTTTAATGATTATTCAATTGTGTTACTGTAAATATTGAAACTTGACGGCGCTCTACCTGAATTTTTCGTAAAAACACGGAAAACAGAACTCATTTGCAGTGGTCCAAAGTTGTTCTTCACTTACTTTATGCATCTATTTTCAGAGTTTTGGTGTCACAAGAAAGCCAACCTCAACTAGCATGCTAACAGCGCACTTCCAGATGATCCAGTTTTATGAATTTCTGTTGAGATATAGTGTTAAAAACTCCCTCACCTCTCACGGATGAACTCCAGCTGTCTCTGTTGAGTAGTTTTCCTGAAAAAACAACACAGACTTTAGATGAAATACATTTGACATGATACGATAAATATTTATAAACACTGCGGTTTCCAAAGTACTACACATTGAAGTACTGCACATGCTGTAGTTGTTATAAGCAGGATTTAAATGCTCTGTATCTGATTTGTACGGTCTTGAAACTTTAAAATGGTTTGCAGTAGAGATGGGACAAGATCTCGTGACACAAGATCTCACGAGACAAAATTTCCACGAGATTGCGAACATCTCGTGAGATTTTTTCTCCTAAATTTACCTTTGGCTTGGACAGAAAAAGAGTTTTAAGAAGGTGTAGTTTCAAAAAGCAGTACACAAGCACCACTAAAGGATTACATAAGATAAATAAAAGTAGTGAAGCCAAAATTGTGAAATGGACTGCACTAGGTTATTATTATTATTTATTACAAATTATTTCAAAATCCCGTCTTGTTTTGTTCTCCTGGCCCCAATCTTGTGATGTGTCTCGTCTCGTGAAAATTGTGTCTCGTCCCATCCCTAGTTAGTGGTCCAACTTTATTCCTCATTTTCCTTACTTCTTCATTACTCACCGTGATGAGTTTATAAGCAGTTTTCACAACTTAGGCTACGTTCAGACTGCAGGGCTTAATGCTCCATTCAGATTTTTTTGTGAAATCCAGTTTTTTGCGAGGTCGTTCACATTTCCAATTAAATGCGACTTGTATGTGATCTCCAGTGTCAACTTTAAATGCCCTTAAAGTGTCACTGGAGGACATGACCTGAAGATTTTAAAGTTGCTGTCGAGCCAGAACATGTACATCTTATTTGTTTTAGGGAGGAGATTGAGAAGGACGAGGTCATGACAAATGTATTCAAATTTCAATATTAAAGGTTGTATGGAGGATTTTTTTTGTTTCAAGTTGTCAATGATAGATTATAGAGGTGCAGTAGCCTTGTAATTATGATGACCAAAAAAAAGAGAATAAAAATTCATCAACTCTGGACGTGGTGGGGCTAAACATTTGCCAATAGATAACGACACTGCCTCGTTATCTGTGAGCTGACAGGCTGTCAATCAAACTCCCTACGTTTCTAGTGTAACTGACTTGCCTGCGCGCCGCCGGTACGTGGTTTACGTACGACTGTCACGCAGTCCACAGACGCAAGCGCACAGACGCTGTTTACTCCACCAACGCAACAGTTCTTAGCGGCTTTTTTTGACCTATATCTTCCTCGCAGTTCGCACAAAGTTTGTTGCAATGGCGACAAGAATCCAGGAGCAGTTCGCCGCAAAAGAAAAGTCCGTTTTTGAGGTCGCTGAAAGAAGAAGACAAGGGGAAAAGCAGCGAAGCCAAACTAAGGTGATTCTTGAAGATTCATTCCAGCGATGGCGCAACTGAAGCAGACGCAAGGGTCTAAAGACTGACGCACTGGTCCACAAATTACTCCTGGACAGGAAACTTCTGCTTATTATGAAAACTTACTTTATTTCCAAGAGCGAGACAAACGTTTTTCAGGACACGAAAGCAATATCCTATGTCTGAAAACGTAATTTTCAAGGCAAAGAAAGAGTCCGCTTGCTGCTGCGTGTTGTAGCTAGTTCATTCGCACTGAATCTCCGCGCAACCTTCTCTGCACCCCTTTCCTGCTCCTGTCCCCGCTGCCCGATCCACTCTTCCCCCTGCTCCTCACTTCTCCGGGCACAGAATCTCCGCGCACCCCCTCCCCTCTCCTCTCTCCCTGCTCCCTGCTCCCTGCTCCCTGCTCCCTGCTCCGCTCTTCGTCCGCGAACGAAATGTCCCGCACACCCTCCCCCCGCTCCTCACTTCTCCGTCTTGCCTAACCAACACTGTAGTTAGTTGTTTACAAGTCATGTGCAGCACCGGCTGTAAACAAACCTGTTTCTGGCGTAAGAGAGGAGGGGAGGAGGCGTTTCTACGTAGGAGCTGTAGGGGAGGGGGGGGGGGGTGGTTCACGCATGTGCAACATTTGAAAAAGGACAAACAGTCGCTGGATTTCTCGTTCCTTGGAAAATCCTCTATACAACCTTTAATTAACTCGCTAACCTCGCTTTCCCTCCGTTGATAAGACTCCGAGCCTTCAGAGCTGGAAAATTCTCTTGCATTGTTATCATGGTTGTGGCTTTCCTTCAGTTTCCGCAAACTTCAGGGTAGAATAGTGATGTTTGTTGCTTGTTGATGACCCATATTTTGGATGAACGTGACCTGTCCGTTCAGACTGAAGTCACATGTCAAAAGATCAGATATGTATCGGTTTTAGGAGCACGTATCCAAGTGTCCTGGGTCATTAAAAGATCAGATACAGGTCACATAGGGGTAAAAAAATTGGATTTGGGTCACTTCAGGCTGCAGTCTGAACGCAGCCTCAATCTCTAGAGCAGTTTCTCTTTAAAGCTAACAGCTAACAACAAATAGCATGCTAACACACACTCTCTGGTTATTGGACATTAAAATCCTTCATGATCAAATGCAGACAACTCGCAGCGGACTTATACATCCTGACCGACGTAATTACTCACCGTGATGAGTTTATAAGCAATTTTCACAACTCGCAGAGACCAGAGCTGGGTTTTGCCGTCTCTGTAAAGCTAATAACTAAAAACAACTAGCATGCTAAAACACTCCCTGATTATCAACAATAAAATCCTTCACAATTAACTGCAGACAGCACACAGCGGACTTGTGCATTCTGACCGTCGTGATTATTAACCGTGATGAGTTTATAAGCAATTTTCAGTTTCGCCGTCTCTTTAAAGCTAACGGCTAACAGCAACTAGCATGCTAACACACACTCCCTGATTACTGGACATTAAAATCCTTCATGTTTAAATGCAGACAGCATGCAGCAGCCTTTTTTTGACCTCAAGAGCTGCTTTTACAATTTATCTGTACTGGGGCAAGAAAAAATACGCTCAAACATGTGGACAAAATCAGGTTGTGGTACTTTTAAGTCTTGAACAAGCGCTTGGTCATGACCTCTCCCCCGCCCTCTTTCTCAGTTCGTAAAAACAGAAATGATGTGTTTATAAGGTTGAGCTCTGTAGTTTTTATGCGTTAGAAACTGTCTCCAATCGTTACACTCAATCCAGACTCTCTTACGATGCGATAAAATCTGCTCTTTTCACGTCAACACATCAAAAAAACACGTGTACGTTTGATAACGTTTGAAAACAACAGCGAGTTAAGAGAACAGATTCGAAGTTCATTTCTGTCTCTAATTGGCCTCAAATACCAGAGCTCCAAATGAAACTGTTTTGACCTGGACTGGACTTTTAAGAGGTCAATAAAAATGGAGAACTAATGAGTATGAAAGAAAAGGAGTTGGATGTGGCTCCTGTGGAATTAATGTGGCCGTAAAAGACATATAGACTGAAAGATGAATTGTTTCTTTTAGGAATTGTACCTGGAAAACAATATAACGTGTTTATAGAGGTTTGTTTTCATGAGGCGGAAACATAATGAGGAATTAAATCTAAATGTAAAGCAAAGACGTAAATATACAAGATTTTTACCTGCTGAAATCACTGTGAAAGGTGCATTGCGTAAACTTTCTGGTGCAGGGTCCGTCAAATGCTTTTCTCCATGGAGATGTTATTGCTATGTCTGGAATGTTTCACAGTATGGCATTAAACCAAACAGGTGATGGACCCCCAGCCAAAAAAAATTACACGAAGTACCTTTAAGAAATGAAAAACTACAGTATATTCCGTGCACTGGTGTTGTAGTCAAGATCTCACTAATTGAGACCAAGACCCGTCCAAGATCACAGGGTCCCGAGACCAGGACCAGACTATTACTCTACTACTACTCTGAGGGTCAAGACCAAGATTTTTAAAGGCCGAGACCGAGGCAAGACAAAGACCACGGCCCATCGAGACCAAATCGAGACCAAATCGAGACCATCTTGGTCCTTTTCCACTTTTATTTGTATTTTACAGTTATTTTGGTGCATTCATGTCAATGTTTTATAAATTTGTCTCCATTTTATCAGTCGTCAAGTGTCAGACCTCGAGACCGAGACCAAGACCGATCCAAGCACCGAATCGAAGACCGAGAACAAGACCGAGTCCAAGAGCCTTCGAGACGAGACAAGACCGAGTTCAAGCACCTTCAAGACCGAGACAGACCGAGTCCAAGCCTCGTAGACAAGAGACAAGACCGAGTCCAAGATCCAGACAAGACTGAGACAGACAGACCGAGTCCAAGCGCCGGAGACTGAGACCGAGTCCAAAGACTGAGACAAGACCGAGTCCAAGCACTTCAGACCAGACAGAGACCGAACAAGACCGAGTCCAAAGCACCTTCAAGACCGAGACAAGACCGAGTCCAAGCGCCTTCAGACTGAAGATAAGATCGAGTTCCAAGCATTCTTCAAGACTGAAGACCGAGTCAAGCACCTTCAAGAGAACCAAGAAGACAAGACCCGAAGTCAAGACCGAGACAAGATTCAAGACCTTCAAGACCGAAGACAAGACCAAGACAGTCCAAGCACCTTCAAGACCGAGACAAGACCGCGCCTCAAGAGAGACAAGACCAAGACTTAATCAAAAGTGCACCTTCAAGACCGAGAAAGACCGAGTTCGACCGACAAGCCCGTCAAGAACCGAGACAAGACCGTGTCCAAGCGCCTTCAAGACCGAGATGAGACCAAGTCTAAGCCCCTTCGAGACCGAGACAAGAATGAGTCCAAGCACCTTCAAGACCGAAACAAGACCGAGTCCAAGCACCTTCAAGACCGAGACAAGACCGAGTCCAAGCTTCTTCAAGACTGAGACAAGACCAAGTCCATGTGCCTTCGAGACCGAGACAAGACAGAGTCCAAGCACCTTCAAGACGAGACAAGACTGTGTCCAAGCGCCTTCAAAACCGAGACAAGACCGAGTCCAAGCGCCTTCAAGACTGAGACAAGACCAAGTCCATGTGCCTTCGAGACCGAGACAAGACCCAGTCCAAAAAAAACAAAACAAAAAAACTTGTGTGTGTCTATCTGCAGATTGAGGCTCTGGAAACACAGGTTCAGTTGTGATTGTAGAACATTTTTAAAGCAAAGACTGGAGGATATTTACAGTTCCTTTAAAGATGCACTGTGTAACTTTTTGGTTGTTGGTCTGTCACCTTCTTGTTTCTATAAATATGTCATTGTCCTGCCTGGAATGTTCCACAGTATGACATTAAACATTTCTACTTTACATTTATTCAATTACAGGTGGTTTTTATAGCTCAAAAAAAAACCTAGATAAACAAACATTCTGACTGTGAGCGGGGTCGCCTCTCCACAAATCTGACCTGTAACTTGGTCTGGTTTAGTCTCCATGAAGATAGAAAGGTTTAATGCCACACTGTGAAACATTCCAGACAAAGCAATAACATCTCCATGGAAAAAAAAAAAAAAAAAAAGCATTTGACAGATCTTAGACCAGAAAAGTTACACAATGAGCCTTATGTTTACGTTACAGAAATCACATACGTTGTCATCTTATAATGTATTTCTTTATTTTTCTTTTTACCGTGTGGTTTTCACAGTGGTGAGGCTGCGTGCTGTTATCTGCCTGATCCGTCTCTTCTTCTGATCCTCGTTCTTCTTCGTCTTCACTGTTTAGACTCACGGCTTCATCTTCTGCGTTTGACCCCAACTCCTCCTCTTCCTCCTCAGGCCACGCCCCATCCTCTGACTCAGCGCCGCACCCCTTTCTCGATTCTGTTAAAAGAAACACAGAAAGATGAAAATAAAATGTATACAAGTTTGTCTTATTTAGAAGAGTGGGGTGGGATTAAATAACTCTTCTTCTTCCCACTTCTTATTTGGGCAAATTTCTTGCTATGATTGAATGTCACATGGATAATACTCTTCCACTGTAAAAGAATGTCAGTTGCTTACTTGTCCAAAACTAAATAGCGTATTCTTCAGACTATATATCGCACTTTTTTTCATGCTTTGGGTGGTCCTGAGACTTATACTCCGGTGCGACTTATATATTAAAATGTATGCTCTATCTTGTGTGTCAGTATCTGTTGCTCCTGTTCCTCCTGTACCACTGTCACTTGGCTCTACTGCGCATGTCTCCTGCAGAAAGAGCCTCTGTCCTGTCTGTATCATGTCAGTCGATCGCACCATTACTTCTGCATCACTGAACAATTTAACATTTAAACAAACTTATAAAGACGACTGAGAAAACTGAACACAAATGCCCCCAAAAACAAAATCATATTTGGCAGATTATAAGATGAAAGTAGTGAAATCTGCAACCGAAAACAGTAATTGAGCAGCAGAAAGAAACTTTGGAGTGAGCGAGAAACTTGTGACACCAGAAGGATGCACCATGAAACTTTCCTGAAGTCACTGGATGGATCGACAAAGCCTGAACTTCAGTGACACCGAAACCATCCTGTCAGGATTCAGAAAATAGTTCTAATAATTCTAACTGGAACTGATGCTGAGTCTGACGACAGCGACACAGAAGAGGAAGCGGCGCTCTGTTTACCTCTGGAGGTCGCGGAGTTACTCAGAAGTGACACAGAGGATGAAGAATTGAATGGATTTAGTGATTTGGAGTGAGATGGAGAGTTTGGTAAACTTGTTCTGTTGTTTATGTTATAGTTTATCTGAAGAACTGTTCATATGTGACGTTAACAGTCTGTTGTTCTCTGTTCTAGTGTTATACTAGAACTTGACTTTCAAGATGAAATGTCAGGTCCTGGTCTCTCATTTTATAAAATAAATTTATAGTCCGGTTCGACTTATATCTGTATTTTTCTCCTTCATCACACATTTTTTGGCTGATGCAAATTATACTCCGGGGCGTCTTGCAGTCCGAAAAATACGGTACATAAAAACAATAAAATACAATTTAAATAAATCTCAGTTTATGGACAGGCCTCATGTGAAAGCCAGGAAACTCCAGAATTCCCTCCTTGATGGGCTGAAGGTGCTGGGGTTTAGGTAAAGACCATTCAGATCAAAGAGAGGTATTTTAGTTTTAAACAGCCCTCACCTGTTCCTGTGTTGTGCTCCTCCAGCGTCTCCAGTCGCCCCAGCAGAGCCTCGATGTTGGCCTTGATCTGGGTCAGTTCTGTCTTTATGGCCTGGAGCTCACTGCCTCTCACCACTGCGACAAAAGAGACGGACATTACGACGCTGCGGGGTTTATATGGTCATTTACTCTGTTATAACTCGAGACACCGCACTTTTTGTCTTATCTGAGTAGTTTTTGAGTTAGTTTTTCTCACAGTTAGTACGTTTACACATGACAAAAGGTTCATACTGACAATATTTTAAAATTACTCTTCAAACTCCTCTGTATTTCTGTATTCAGTGGTTTAATGGTCTCCATCAGCGTTCACATGTGTCTTCAGTCTGAGGAGGAGGTGACAGGTTGAGAGGGAAAACAGGCGCTTGGTCACATGACTCCGATCTGCGCTCTGATTGGATAACGGCCTCCAGATGTTTTTGGTAACAATACACCAGGATTATAGTGGAGTAAAAGGAACAAATTATAATAAATATGTCAAGTTAAACATATAGTTCCACTTAGGTTTCAATGTTTTTGTTTTATTTTATGATTGCATATATAAAAACTGAGAGTTTGGATCAGAATACCTTTTCAGAAACACGTAGAAGTGATTCATGTTGAAAAATGAAATGCCCCGCTCAGTTCAAACGGTGCTGTGTGTGAACTGAACTGAACTTGAGTATTTTATTATTACAGTTTCCAGTTTTGAATTCAGCTCAGGTCAGAGTGACACAGAACTTTCAGATGAGTGTCTATATACTTAGACTCGACTAGAACATCTCGCTCATCTGAAAATTCTGATCTGACCATTCCCTTTAAAGGGACAGTCCGGAATTTTGGACATAGGACCTCATTTCTTAGTGGGCCAAAGTGTAAGGCTAAGGATGTTTTTGCGAGGTCGTTCACATTTCCAATTAAATGTTACTTGTATGTGACTCCAGTGTGAACATTAAACGGCCCGAAAGTGTCCCGCATGTGCACTGGAGACACGATGACGTCAATCGCAGCGAGCGTTCTCTGTGTTTATGGAAGTTGTCCAAACATGGACGCAGCATTGAGCACCTGGAGATTTTAAAGTTCCTCTCGTACCGGAGCCAGAACATGAACAACTTACTTGTTTTAAAGAGTAGATTGAGAGGAGAAGGACAAGGTTTTTTAGCCGTGCTTTTTGTGGGACAGCGCAGTGACGTCCACTGAAAGGAACGTGTGGATGTGGAGACGTAGCCAAGAGTGGTGAGTGGTGACGATGATGAGTGGAGTTCATTGACAATTTTCACCTACTTCAGTGCAGAATAGTGACATTTGTGGCTTGTTGATAACGTGTAGGTCGGATGAATGCGTCTTGGCCATTCAGACTGAAGTCGCATGTCAAAAGATCAGATATGTATCGGTTTCAGGACCACATATCCAAGTGTCCTGGGTCACATTTGAAAAAATCGGATCTGTATCTTTCACACTGTCATTAAAAGATCAGATACAGGTCACATAGGGGCCAAAAATCGGATTTGGGTCACTTCAGGCTTCAGTCTGAACGCAGCCTTAGGCTACTGCAGTGACCCAGGACACTTGGATATGTGTCCTGAAACCGATACATATCTGATCTTTTGACATGCGACTTCAGTCTGAACGGCCAAAGCGCATTCATCCACCTACACGTTATCAACAAGCCACAAACGTCACTATTCTGCGCTGAAGTAGGCGAAAATTGTTAATAAACTCCGTGTCACTGAAGCGAAGCACATCACCACTCACCACTCTTGGCTCCGTCTCCACATCCACACGTTCCTTTCAACGGACGTCGCTGTCGCTGTCCCACAAAACACCATGACCAAAAACCTCGTCCTTCTCCTTCTCAATCTCCTCCTTAAAACAAGTAAGTTGTTCATGTTCTGGTTCCGATACAAGAGCAACTTTAAAATCTCCAGGTGCTCGAGGCGCCTCCATGTTTGGACAACTTCCGTAAACACAGAGCAGCTCGCTGCGGTTGACGTCATCGTGTCTCCAGTGCTCATGCAGGACACTTTCGGGCCGTTTAATGTTTCACACTGGAGTCACATACAAGTCACATTTAATTGGAAATGTGAACAACCTCACAAAAACATCAGATTTCACAAAAAAATCTGAATTGAGCATTAAGCCCTGCAGTCTGAACGTAGCCTTAGCAAATTCTCTCGTAAAGTCTGATTCCATAGTTCCTTCTGTAGTGTAGTTGCTATAGTGTATTTATCGGCTTGGGTGGTTTGCGCAATAGGGGATGGTGCAATCTAGCAGCACCTTGCACTTTAAAACATCTAAATTCTCAGCATTAACACCATGTACCTAGCACTTTACATCAAAAAAAAAAAAAAAAAAGAAGAGCACCTTTTTAATGTGTACTTTTGTCCTATGTTTGAGCCCCCCCCCCCCCCCCCCGCTACATTTGTGTAATATAGGACTGAAGCTGCATTTCAAAGCATCACTGTGTTCTGTCAGTGATTTAGACTTTAGACTCCAAACTGCGTGTACTTTTGAGAAATGGTCCACGCCACGTCTTATAATCTTTGAAAACTGTCATTGTTTGACTGGGTTCAGAGGGAGACGAGGCTCACGCACGCACAGCTTGACGGCACATTAAACTGCGAAACGTCTGCAAAGAATTTTAAATGAGTTGGTATGAATTCATTAGAATGAGACCTCTGACCCAAAATGGAGCCCTCCTGTTGAAAATAATATCCTTCAGAAACGTGTGGAGATCCCATGTGCGTATCAAGCGTACAGACGTGTTCAGAAAGCAAAGATTCTCTAGAGTTAAAGAATCCGCTGTTTTCTGATCTGTTATAATGTTGTTTTCTCATCACAAACAGACCTGGAGTTGTGTTTTGTTTCATTCACACAAGTTTAACTCAAATCGTACATATCTTGGCTTGATTCTCAATCAGAAAACACTTTTTTTTCCAACTTGTGATGCCATGTGTTATCACAGGAAGTGCTCAACTGTGTTTTTAAACTTCATACACGTTCATTAAAATCATTTAGATAATTTCAGCCCTAGAATTGGCAATCTACTGAAATAGGTAAAAGAAGCTATGGACTTGAAAAACCATCACTTAATGTCTTAATGGAGTCAATTTTGCGTAATCTCGGACCTTTAAATATTTGCACATCCATAACCCTGGGAGCGTCGGCAGTGATCAGTCGCTGTATTGGACCGTTGTGGTGAAGAGGAGCTGAGCTGAAAGGCAAAGCTTAGGCAAAGATTTACCGCTCAGTCTTCGTTCCTCCCCTCACCTGTGGTCATGAGCTCTGGGTAATGACTGAAAGGACGAGATCACGGATACAAGCGACCGAAATGCGGAGTTTCCTCCGCAGGGTGTCTGGGTGCTCCCTTAGAGATAGAGTGAGGAGCTCAGTCACACGAAAGGAGCTCGGAGTAGAGCCGCTGCTCCTCCACGTCAAGAGGAGCAGCTGAGGTGGCTCAGTCTGTTCCGGATGCCTCCTGGACGACTCCCTCAGGAGGTGTTCTGGGCATGTCCCACCGGGAGGAGGCCTTGGATTTGATGTCATGTCCGAGCTTGAAGCGTATTATTATGTTCCACGTTTCGGACTACACGGATTATTTCCTCATCTTATAAAAATGCTGCTATTTTAATTCATAAAATTTTTAAACATTTGATTTTATGATCTCCTTTTACAAAGGACGTTAACGCATTAATCAAGTATTTATTCAAAACTGGCCTCACCACAACACGACTACCAAACCCACAGGCAGTGATACGACACGGTTATGTATTACAGTGATACTGACGTGGTGATGTATGTATGTATTACAGTGATACTGACGTCGGTGATGTATGTATGTATTACAGTGATACTGACGTGGTGATGTATTGTATGGTATAGTATACTTGACGGCGGTAAAGTATGATTATTCAGTATTATGTGTATGTATACTGTACTGTATAATGTAGTGATACTGACGTGGTGATGTATTACAGTGAATATACAGTGATACTGACGTCAATACGCAGTGATACAAGAAAAACACTGTCATTTAAACCACCAAAGTTCCAAACACAACGAAAAACACTCATATTTACACGTCATCTTGGTGCTGCTTAACCCACTACACCACAGGACATGATGGGGGACAGATGGACAGATGTTGCACCTTTGACTCTGCTGTGCGGGTGGACAGATGTGTGTGGACGATGTGTGACAGATGTTGGGGACAATTGTGTGTGAGGACAGATGTGTGCGGGTGGACAGATGTGTGTGGGACAGATGTGTGTGGGACAGATGTGTGTGGAGGACAGATGTGTGTGGGACAGATGTGTGTGGGTGTGACAGATGTGTGGGGACACAGATGTGTGTGGGTGTGGGACATGTGTACAGATGTGTGTTGTGTGGGGACAGATGTGGAGGACAGATGTGTGGGACAGATGTGTGTGGGGGACAGATGTGTGTGGGACAGATGTTGTGGACAGGATGTGTGTGGACAGATGTGTGTGGAGACAGATGTGTGTGTGTTGGGAAGATGTGTGTGGACAGATGTTGTGACAGATGTGTGTGGGACAGATGTGTGTGGAGGACAGATGTGTGTGGGACAGATGTGTGTGGGACAGATGTGTGTGGACAATGTGTGACAGATGTGTGTGTGTGGGACAGATGTGTGGACATGTGTGTGGGGACAGATGTTGGACAGATGGTGTGTGAGGACAATGTTTGGGACAGATGTTTGTACAGGTGTGGGACAGTGTGTGTGGTGGACAGATGTGTGTGGGACAGATGTTGTGGAACAGATTGTGGACAGATGGGACAGATGTTTTGGACAATGTTGGACAGATGTTTGGAGACAGATGTTTTGAGGACAATGTTTGAGGACAGATGTTGTAGGACAGATGTTTGTGACAGATGTTTTGAGGACAGATGTTTGGAGAACAGATGTTTGGAGACAGATGTTTTTTTTGAGGACAGATGTTTGAGGACAGATGTTTGAGGACAGATGTTTGACAGACAGATGTTTAGGACAGATGAGGACAGATGTTTGGAGATGTTTTGAGGACAGATGTTTGAGACAGAGAGGACAGATGTTGAGACAGATTTTGGGACAGATGTTTGAGGACAGATTTGAGGACAGATGTTTTGAGGACAGACGTTTGAGACAGATGTTTGGAGGACAGATGTTTGGAGGACAGATGTTTGGAGGACAGACAGATGTTTGGAGGACAGATGTTGGAGGACAGATTTGTACCTTTCAGTCGGCTGTGCGGGTACAGATGTTTGGACAGATGTTTGGAGGACAGATGTGTGTGGGACAGATGTTTTGAGGACAGATGTTTGGAGGACAGATGTTTACCTTTCAGTCGGCTGTGCGGTTGGACAGATGTGTTGGACAGATGTTTGGAGGACAGATGTAATTTGGACAGATGTTTTTGAGACAGATGTTTGGAGGACAGATGTTGTACCTTTCAGTCGGCTGTGCGGGTGGACAGATGTTTGGTGTGGACAGATGTTTTTGAGGACAGATGTTTGGAGGACAGATGTTTGTAGGACAGATGTTTGTACTTTTGTGTCGTGACAGATGTTTGGAGGACAGATGTTTTGGGAGATGTTTGACAGATGTTTGGAGGACAGATGTTTGGTGGAGGACAGATGTTTGGAGGACAGATGTTTTGAGGACAGATGTGTGACAGATGTTTGGTCACAGATGTTTGGACAGATGTGGACAGATGTTGGATGTTTTGGAGGACAGATGTTTGTTGTAGACAGATGTTTGGAGGACAGATGTTGAGGACCTTTCAGGGCTGTGCGGGTGGACAGATGTTTGGAGACAGATGTTTGGAGGACAGATGTTTGGAGGACAGATGTTGTGAGACAGATGTTTGGAGACAGATGTTTGACAGATGTTTGGAGGACAGATGTTTGGAGGACAGATGTTTGGAGGACAGATGTTTGGAGGACAGATGTTTGGAGGACAGATGTTTGGAGGACAGATGTTTGGAGGACAGATGTTTGGTGGACAGATGTTTGAGACAGATGTTTGGAGGACAGATGTTTGGAGACAGATGTTGTACCTTTCAGTCGGCTGTGCGGGTGGACAGATGTTTGGACAGATGTTTGGAGGACAGATGTTTGGAGACAGATGTTTGGAGGACAGATGTTGTACCTTTCAGTCGGCTGTGCGGGTGGACAGATGTTTGGACAGATGTTTGACAGATGTTTGGACAGATGTTTGGAGGACAGATGTTGTACCTTTCAGTCGGCTGTGCGGGTGGACAGATGTTTGGAGGACAGATGTTTGAGGACAGATGTTTGGAGGACAGATGTTGTACCTTTCAGTCGGCTGTGCGGGTGGACAGATGTTTGGAGGACAGATGTTTTGAGGACAGATGTTTGGAGGACAGATGTTGTACCTTTCAGTCGGCTGTGCGGGTGGACAGATGTGGACAGATGTTTGGAGGACAGATGTTTGGAGGACAGATGTTTGGAGGACAGATGTTTGGAGGACAGATGTTGGACAGATGTTTGGAGGACAGATGTTTGGAGGACAGATGTTGTACCTTTCAGTCGGCTGTGCGGGTGGACAGATGTTTGGAGGACAGATGTTTGGAGGACAGATGTTTGGAGGACAGATGTTTGGAGGACAGATGTTGTACCTTTCAGTCGGCTGTGCGGGTGGACAGATGTTTGGAGGACAGATGTTTGGAGGACAGATGTTTGGAGGACAGATGTTTGCAGATGTTTGGAGGACAGATGTTTGGAGGACAGATGTTTGGAGGACAGATGTTTGGAGGACAGATGTTTGGAGGACAGATGTTTGGAGGACAGATGTTTGGAGGACAGATGTTTGGAGGACAGATGTTGTACCTTTCAGTCGGCTGTCGGTGGACAGATGTGTGGACAGATGTTTGGAGGACAGATGTTTGGAGGACAGATGTTGTACCTTTCAGTCGGCTGTGTGGGTGGACAGTGGAGCTCCTCAGTATTTTCATGGGGAGACCTTTGACCCGGTGGAGCAGGGGCAGGGCTCGGGGACGTTTGACCGGGACCACAGGCACCACCCGGGGAACGGGAGACACACGACTGCGGTACTCGAATAACCTACAGGCAGAGGGACCATGAACGCACCACGACACAACAGACACAGATAAATGTAAAATAAAATGAATAAAATAAGAGATTTGCATGAGGCTGATTCTGATTTTCTGATCGAATAATTCACCAAAACATCAAATTATAACGACGTGTCCATCATCTCTAATGTTTTTTGTAATAAATAATCAGTGTTGGGGAGTAACAGATTACATGTACCGGAGTTATGTAATCAGAGTACAAATTATGAGTAACTGTATTCAGTTACAGTTACTGTTTCAGTGAGTGGTAATTGGATTACAGTTACTTTGTTGAAATAAATGGATTACATGACGGTATTTTCTGGTTTTCACATTTTGGGCTAAACCAGGACTAAAGCAAGACTAAACCAGAACTAAACCAGGACTAAACCAGGACTTTAAAACCAGGACTAAACCAGGACTAAACCAGGTCTAAAAGAAGGACTAAACCAGGTCTAAAACCAGGACTAAAGCAGGACTAAACCAGAACTAAGACCAGGACTAAACCAGGACTAAACCAGGATTAAACCAGGTCTAAAAGAAGGACTAAAGCAGAACTAAACCAGGACTAAACCAGGTCTAAACCAGGTCTAAACCAGGACTAAACCAGGATTAAACCAGGTCTAAAAGAAGGACTAAACCAGGACTAAACCAGGTCTAAACCAGGACTAAACCAGGATTAAACCAGGTCTAAACCAGGACTAAACCAGGATTAAACCAGGTCTAAAAGAAGGACTAAACCAGGTCTAAAACCAGGACTAAAGCAGGACTAAACCAGGTCTAAAACCAGGATAAACCAAGTCTAAAAGAAGGACTAAACCAGGTCTAAAACCAGGACTAAAGCAGGACTAAACCAAGACTAAACCAGGACTAAACCAGGTCTAAAACCAGGATAAACCAAGTCTAAAAGAAGGACTAAACCAGGTCTAAAACCAGGACTAAAGCAGGACTAAACCAAGACTAAACCAGGACTAAACCAGGTCTACAACCAGGACTAAACCAGGACTAAACCAGGTCTAAACCAGGACTAAACCAGGTCTAAACCAGGTCTAAACCAGGACTAAACCAGGTCTAAACAATATGACACCTAACAGTAGAGTGAACATAATTGAAGGCAGCAGTGTCTCATATATAAATCATTTCTCTCTCAATAATATTTTTTATATGTTTAAATAAAGACTGGGCTTTTTATTTTCTTTTAACAGACAATTATGTTATGATTTCCTGGTCTTTGCTTCTCTACACCAAACAGTTGCTTATTCATGGAGACTTGGGCTCAACAGAGAATTTGAAGAGAACAAGAATTTTCAGGACGTGGTTGTTACATTCATGTAGTTTTAAAAAGCACAACAATATCAAGTAATTCAAAGTATTCAGATTACGTTACTCACTTTAAGTAATTTAATGGATTACATTACAAACAACATTTTGGGGTATGTAATCTGTAATCTGTAAGAGAATACATTTTAAAAGTCACCTTCCCAACACTGTAAATAATAAATCAGCATTGTAGTTATTATCAGTTAAAGTTGTATTTGATTCCAAGGGACACAGATATTGTAGCTCATGTTTGTAACTCAAAAAACAAATCTTACGCTTCCTTCCACTTACAGTCTCCTTTTGCTTTTGAATAAAACCTGTACGAGGCTTTTCAGGAGTCCACAGAGCGTCCGAGTGGAGATTATGGAGATGTACTGCTCCTGTCAGAACGGGATCAGGACAAACCCACCGACACAAAACTCCAAATCCTCTTCTCTGAAAAATGACGTTTGATACTTCCCATTGCTCCAAGAGTCAGGTGCAGTTTGAAACAACGTCATAAACTATTCCGATATTAAAGGTTGTATAGAGGATTTTCCAAGGAACGAGAAATCCAGCGACTGTTTGTCCTTTTTCAAATGTTGCGCATGCGTGAAACCACCCCCCCTCCCCTACAGCTCCTACGTAGAAACACCTCCTCCCTCCTCCTCTTTACGCCAGAAACAGGTTTGTTTACAGCCGGTGCTGCACATGACTTGTAAACAACTAACTACAGTGTTGGTTAGGCAAGACGGAGAAGTGAGGAGCGGGAGAGAGAGGAGAGGGGAGCGGCGCGGAGATTCCGTGCCCGGAGAAGTGAGGAGCAGGGGAAGAGCGGATCGGGCAGCGGGGAGACAGGAGCAGGAAAGGGGAGCAGAGAAGGTTGCGCGGAGATTCAGTGCGAATGAACTAACTACAACACGCAGCAGCAAGCGGACTCTTTCTTTGCCTTGAAAATTACGTTTTCAGACATAGGATATCGCTTTCGTGTCCTGAAAAACGTTTGTCTAGCTCTTGGAAATAAAGTACGTTTTCATAATAAGCAGAAGTTTCCTGTCCAGGAGTAATTTGTGGACCAGTGCGTCAGTCTTTAGACCCTGCGTCTGCTTCAGTCGCGCCATCGCTGGAATGAATCTATCAAGAATCACCTTAGTTTGGCTTCGCTGCTTTTCCCCTTGTCTTCTTCTTTCAGCGACCTCAAAAACGGACTTTCTTTTGCGGCGAACTGCTCCTGGATTCTTGTCGCCATTGCAACAAACTTTGTGCGAACTGCGAGGAAGATATAGGTCAAAAAAAAAGCCGCTAAGAACTGTTGCGTTGGTGGAGTAAACAGCGTCTGTGCGTCTTGCGTCTGTGGACTGCGTGACAGTCGTACGTAAACCACGTACCGGCGGCGCAGGCAAGTCAGTTACACTAGAAACGTAGGGAGATTGATTGACAGCCTGTCAGCTCACAGATAACGAGGCAGTGTCGTTATCTATTGGCAAATGTTTAGCCCCACCACGTCCAGAGTTGATGAATTTTTATTCTCTTTTTTTTGGTCATCATAATTACAAGGCTACTGCACCTCTATAATCTATCATTGACAACTTGAAACAAAAAAAAATCCTCCATACAACCTTTAATGTAGTGCTATGAAAGAATTCTTTTTAGACATTTTTTTGAGGACATTATTAATATCTGCCAGTCTCGATCTGGTCCGCATTTGTATTCGCAGGACGTCTCCATGTTGAGTGTCACGTTCAGTTGTTAAAATGGACCTGTAGGTTTATAGTTTTACTTTCTCCTTTTGTGGTTTGAAAATCTGGTGTCGCAGATTAAAGCGCATAGGCCCAGTGTTTTCTTTTCTACGGTGATATGGGAGGAGATCACGCCTATGCACACAGTACTTAATCATATAAAATTTATGATATTTGCAAAGCGAAAAGTACAAAATCATGTACAAATTATGCTCAATAATACACCACTAGAAAGAGTCTTTCAAAATATTTTTTTAGGAATAACCATAGATCATAATTTAAACTGGAAATCACACATAAATACAATTAGGAACAAACTATCCAAAGTGATCGCAATTATATATAAATATAGATATACCCTAGATAAAAACAGTCTTTTTATTATATATAACTCGCTGGTAATGCCCGACATAACCTACGGTATTGAGATTTGGGGCAATACATATAAGACGAATACAAAGCCAATCTTTACCCTACAAAAAAAGGCAATAAGAGCATCACATTATCAACTTATAACGAACCAACCAATGTGTTATTTATAAACCTTCAAACGCTGAAATTTTATGATTTAGTCGACCTTTACACTCTTAAAAATCATGTTCAAAGTAAACAACAATCTCCTGTCGAAATCGTTACAGAACATGTTCAAAATCCGAAAGAGCCGATATGAGCTCAGAGGCACGACCGTGTTTATTAAAAAGAAAATCAGAACAAACATTATGAAATTTTGTAAATCTGTTAAAGGGGTGGAGCTCTGGAACAACTGTACAGAAAACCTCAAATTGTGCACCACTTTCTTTCACTTCATAAAGAAGTTTAAATGTTTAACTCTGGACAGATACATGAAATATGAGACTTAGTTTGTGCTGTAGAACTTTGTTGTTCTGTTACTGATTAGTTTGTTTCTTCCTGCTGTATTTTTGAAGATGAACTGGTGTCAAGATGAAGCTCTGACAAAGGAATAAAGGGTAAAGGCAGAATAAGCTTAAGCTTCAGCCTGCACCTTTTCGGTCTGTATATGTTAAATATGACTGTTTATGAATTAAAGTCAAAATATACCTGTGACCGAAATAAATAAATAAATAAATTAAATATGAGGATAGATTTGAAAGTTCTTTTATTGGTTTATAAAGGTCTTAGTCCTATTTATTTATCTGATCTGCTTTATCATATGAGCCTCTCGGACTCTCAGGTCCTCAGGAAGTCAGTCGTCTTTAAACTGTCCCAAGAGTCCAAACCAAAACCCACGGTGAGGCGTCATTCAGCTTTTACGACCCCCGTTTGTGGAACAGTCGACCTGAGCATCTGACGTCCGCTGCGAGTGTTCATATTTTTTTTAAAGTAAACTCAAAACATATCTTTTTTAATTTAGCTTTTAATTGAAACTTTTACCTGTTTTAACTTCATCTCAAATGTATGAAAAGTGCTATAGAAATAAAGTTTGATTGATTGATTGATATGGTGACGTCGTATGGTGATGTCAGTGTTGAACCTGTGTGTGTTTTAACTTCTTAGGTTCTTTTTAAAGACAATGCAGTGAAGTGTATTTACCTTGTTGACATGTTTCGGCTGCTGGTTTGTTGGCTTCATTGACAGCCACAATAAGACCACAGGAACATAGTCACACTACCAAACATCAGAGGCATAACCGAACCCATCCAGAGACCCATGAACACAACATAAGCACTGAAGTAAAACCAGACACAAAACTCCGCCAACAGCTCGTACACCCCAAGGACAAAACCCCACAAGAACAAAAATGCAACACCATCTACGAAATCCAATGCAAATCATGCAGTAAATCAGGGGTGTCAAACTCATTTTGGTCCGGGGGCCGAATCCAACCTACTTTGATCCCAAAGGGGCCGGATCAGAAAACTCATGTCATATAAACCCCAAAAACAGCAATAAGTTCAAATATTTGTGCAGAGAAACACAAATCTATTACAGAAATCTGTTTTAACTGATGAACTGTTTCTTTTACAAAATATTATAATATTATGTAGAAACCTGAAACTTTAAGATAAATGCAATTTCAACACAATGTTTTAACATGAACTTGTATGTAAATAGGAATAAGTTCATTTTTGTTGTAAAATCCTGCACTCGGCTCCACTTTTCTCATGTTGGACATTTTTCTGATGAGGGTGTCACGGTCAACAGTCAAAACGATCGTCCTTTAAGAGCGTTTGGAAAGAGACAAGTCTTCATTTGTGCTGCTCTGGTGGGAGGGGCCACGTACAGAGACACTGGAGACGCTGCTGTGATAAACACCGCAGAAAATTAACCAATATTTTAATAGAAAATATAATTAAAATATTTTAGTAGAAAATCAGCCGAGGGCCAGATTAAAGGTCTTAGGAGGGCTGGATCTGGCCCCCGGGCCTTATTTTGACACCTGTGCAATAAATCATACGTAGGGGAAACAGGCCGGGCATTTCACATCCGAAAAAAGGAACACCAAAAGGAAACATCAGGGAGACTCACCAGAACACAAAAAGATAAAGCAGAACAGGAAAACCTAAAATCCACCATATCAGACAGTGTAAAAAGAACAACCACATTATGGATCTGGACGGGGCTCGGGTCATTGGATCAGAAAACAACAAGTTCAAACGCTGGATCAAGGAGGTCATTGAAATCAGGAAACGAGGCACGGACAGCATTAACCGTGATGACGGAGCGTTCCTCCTTTCACACACCTGGGACACCCTCCTCCAGAGACTCTCCACCGGGCGACGGGAGGCGTGGTCAGTCTGAGCCACCTGCAGGTCCATCAGGTCTGACCACGCCCACAGGAAGTAACAACAGCTGATATACGACACGTCACCACCAACACCGAGGACACTTCTGAAGATGTAGCAGCCGAAACATGTCAACAAGGTAAACACACTTTACTGCATGTCTTTAAAAAGAACCTAAGACGTTAAAGTACATAAGAAGACAAAATGAACATCATTGGCTGTGTGTGTTTTAGTTTTATTTATTTTATTTCTTCATTTATTTTAGTTATACCACACGAGTTACAGTGGTGATACTTTCAGATCACTTTCACTTCTGTCCCTCTGTGGCACCTGTGCACCCTGTGGTCTCCCATCCCAGGACTGCCCAGGTCCAGTCCCGTTCAGCTCCTGAGATCCGACCACATCGGACTTTGTGGTGTTCTGTGTGTGAACAGAAAAGTGATCTCACCTGTCGTAGAAGTCTTCCCTGTAGAAGTCGTAGTCCAGCTCATATCCACTGCACAAAAACAAACACAAACATAAACACACAAACACCACAGGCTTTATCAGATATTATTATTTTTTTTATCTCCCAGACCAAAAATCACAACAGTTGCTTTCATATTTTAGAGAAGAAAGTTCTGATGAAACATGAACCAACCTGTTACCAACTATTATTATTTTATTTCTTTTTATTTTTGACCAGTGGTGATTCTGTGGCTGGACAGGATACACATACAAAAATGTTATGAGATGTTTAAAATTGTAAAATTGTTGTTTTCTATCTCCTGGTTTATGCTCCCAGACATCACTTCATTTAGTGTCTGACTCCCTCTATTGGTGGCACAAACTGAATATTTGGTCTAGAAAATTTATAAGCCTTTTGGCCCAAAAACTGAAAAAAAAAAAAATAAAATAAAAAAAAAATAAAAAAATAAATAAATAATAATAATAATAATAATAATAATAATAATAATAATAATAATAATAATAATAATAATAATACTTTTAACTACTACACTAATTTGCTACTAATAAATAAATAAATAAATAAATAAATAAATAAATAAATAAGGCTTTTATCTTTTTAAACTATGGACACTTTTGCAGAAAAAAAAAAAAAAAAGAAAACATGTCCTTAAAGAGAGTGGGGCTTGTAACTAAGGAAAAAGTTATTTGTCTTCTTAATTTTGTTTTACCATCAAGAAAGTAATAATACTATAATAGAACATAAGACTAAATTAATTAATTTTATGGCCGACAGAATCTACATCGTGACATTTACCTGTAGAGAGACGCAGCGCTCCTCTTCAGTGCTTTGGCTCGACTCGGTCTGGGCTCTCCGGCCATGTTGATGTCTGAAAGAAAAAAACACACAAATAAAATAAAACTAACACAATATGTAGATTTAAAAAAAAGTTACGTGTTGTTGCTTTTTCTACATGTTCTTTTATTTAACCGTTTTGATCTTTTGGTTATAAAAAAAATAAAAATAAAAATCCCAAAAAGTTCATCATGCTGCACAGAAACATTCAATCCAGCTCCACTATCAGTGCACTTCCGTTTTCTTACCACTAGAGGGCACTGCTGCAACATGTTTACAGGGCATTTCAACTGGAGCACTTCTGACGTGGCCTTGTTCAGTCGAGTTTATGGCCAAGAACCGTGAGAGATTATTTTACAAATCAGGTAATACTTGCATATACACACTGTGACGGCATGTTTCATAATCCACAGATAAAAACTGGAATGATTTCAGTAGATCTTTGTCAGGAATACCTCAAAATAGGATTATCATAAACGGTGCATGTTTTAGGTCGATACTGACACAGGGAGAACATACAAACTCCACACAGAACCTTTGACCTTCTGGCCGTGAGGCGTATGAGCTATCAACTTTTCCTTTAAAGTGCCTATTAGAGGTTAGACTACTAATTTTACTAATCATTTTGTTAAAACTATGACATTTTTTTTCCAAGTTTGGCAAGATCTTAGGTTTATAATTTAACTTCCCAAGTGAAATGATTCTGCGCTCTGTAAGTGTAACCTAGAAACTGAGCCAAAACTACAACATCCATTCATTTTCTTCTGCTTATCTGGGGCCGGGTCGCAGGGGGCAGCAGTCTAAGCAGGGACTCCCAGACTTCCTTCACCCCAGACACTTCCTCCAGCTCCTCTGAGGTGGACCCCGAGGTGTTCCCAGGCCAGTCCTGAGACATAGTCCCTCCAGCGTGTCCTGGGTCTTCCCCGGGGCCTCCTCCCAGTGGGACATGCCCGGAACACCTCCTGAGGGAGGCGCCCAGGAGGCATCTGGAACAGATGCCCGAGCCTCTGCTGCTCCTCTCGACGTGGAGGAGCAGCGGCTCTACTCCGAGCTCCTCCCGTGTGACTGAGCTCCTCACCCTATCTCTAAGGGAGCACCCAGACACCCTGCGGAGGAAACTCATTTTGACCACTTGTATCCGCGAAACTACAACATTGTACATAGACAGTGTTGGGGAGTAACAGATTACATGTACCGGAGTTACGTAATCAGAGTACAAATTATGATATAAAAGACACAGATAAATGTAAAATAAAATAATAAAATAAGAGACTTGCATGAGGCTGATTCTGATTTTCTGATCGTATAATTCACCAAAACATCAAATTATAACGACGTGTCCATCATCTCTAATGTTTTTTGTAATAAATAATCAGTGTTGGGGAGTAACAGATTACATGTACTGGAGTTATGTAATCAGAGTACAAATTATGAGTAACTGTATTCAGTTACAGTTACTGTTTCAGTGAGTGGTAATTGGGTTACAGTTACTTTGTTAAAATAAATGGATTACATGATGGTATTTTCCTGTTTTCACATTTTGGGCTAAACCAGAACTAAAACCAGGTCTAAACCAGGACTGAACCAGGACTAAACAATATGACATTTATCAGTACGTGGACATAATTGAAGGCAGCAGTGATCTCATATAAAAATCATTTCTCTATCAATAATATTTTCAATATGTTTAAATAAAGACTGAGCTTTTTATTTTCTTTTAGCAGACAAAACAAAACTTCTCATGTTCAAATTTCTCCGTCTTTGATTTTCTACAACAAACAAAAGTCTGTTCATGGAGACTTGGGCTCAACAGAGGATTTGAAGAAAACAAACGAGAATTTTCAGGATGTGGTTGTTACATTCATGTTGTTTCAAAAAGCATGACAATATCAAGTAATCCAAAGTATTCAGATTACTTTCCTCACTTTAATTAATTTAATGGATTCCGTTACAAACTACATTTTGAGGTATGTAATCTGTCATCTGTAGGGGAATACATTTTAAAAGTAACCTTCCCAACACTGTTCATAGAAATATTTTATAATTAATTTATAATTATTTGACAATTATTATTATTTTATTAAAGTATGAAACTAATTGTATGTTGTGCCTTTCATTCCGCACTTTTCTGTCTAATTTATGTCTCTCTTTTTAAATTTTAATCTTTATGATTATTTATGTTTTGATTTGTTTTTATTATGATTTTAATGCATTTCTTATTCTGTAAAGCACTTTGAATTACTTTGCGTACGAACTGTGCTGTACAAATAAACTTGCCTTGTGCCTGAGTTTTGTTTGGAATTTTGTGTCTCCTGAACTGATCAGGAGTCATAGATGTGTTTTAAAACTGCTCAGTGTAACTTTTTTGGTTGCTGCTTGTTTCTGTGGATATGTCATTGCTCTCTTCAGAAAAGTACAAAATCATGTACAAATTATGCTCAATAATCCACCACTAGAAAGAGTCTTTCAAAATAATTTTTTTGGAATAACCATAGATCATAATTTAAACTGGAAATCACACATAAATACAATTAGGAACAAACTATCCAAAGTGATCGCAATTATATATAAATATAGATATACCCTAGATAAAAACAGTCTTTTTATTATATATAACTCGCTGGTAATGCCCGACATAACCTACGGTATTGAGATTTGGGGCAATACATATAAGACGAATACAAAGTCAGTCTTTACCCTACAAAAAAAGGCAATAAAAGCAATCACATTATCAACTTATAACGAACCAACCAATGCATTATTTATAAACCTTCAAACGCTGAAATTTTATGATTTAGTCGACCTTTACACTCTTAAAATCATGTTCAAAGTAAACAACAATCTCCTGTCGAAATCGTTACAGAACATGTTCAAAATCCAAAAGAGCCGATACGAGCTCAGAGGCACGACCGTGTTTATTAAAAAGAAAATCAGAACAAACATTATGAAATTTTGTAAATCTGTTAAAGGGGTGGAGCTCTGGAACAACTGTACAGAAAACCTCAAATTGTGCACCACTTTCTTTCACTTCATAAAGAAGTTTAAATGTTTAACTCTGGACAGATACATGAAATATGAGACTTAGTTTGTGCTGTAGAACTTTGTTGTTCTGTTACTGATTAGTTTGTTTCTTCCTGCTGTATTTATGAAGATGAACTGGTGTCAAGATGAAGCTCTGACAAAGGAATAAAGGGTAAAGGCAGAATAAGCTTAAGCTTCAGCCTGCACCTTTTCGGTCTGTATATGTTAAATATGACTGTTTATGAATTAAAGTCAAAATATACCTGTGACCGAAATAAATAAATAAATAAAATAATAGTTAGAGGTGGGTTTATTGTTCAAAATTACCTAGAAAAACAGACATTCTGACCGAGCGGGGTCGCCTCTCCACAGATCTGACCTGTAACTTGGTCTGGTTTGGTCTCCATGATGATTGAAAGTTTTAAAGCCATACTGTGAAACATTCCAGCCAAAGCAAAAACATCTCCATGGGAAAAAAAAAAAAGCATTTGACGAACTCTCGACCAGAAAAAAAATGCACATTGCACCTTTAAAATTGAAACATATTTTCCAAAATTTGGTCTAAAACTATCATTTATATTTATAAGACGTATTCACTGACCAAATTAAGTAAAACAAAAATGTAAAAAACCCACTTTAAGCTTGATTAGTATTTATATTTGATCCTGAGTTGAGCGGGTTCATCAGTATTTAAACCGAACTACAGAGAGTTTTGTTTGGAGGGTTTTTTGAAGGACACTGTTGTATTGATCTGACAGAGGAGAGGCAGGTGCAGGGACAGGCAGGACGCCTCTCACCTCTGGGACTTAAGCACCGCCCTTTACTGACTTTGACCCGGTCACTGAACGCACCACGTCCAGGACAAAGACTTTTCAAAGTGGTAAAAGAGCGAGAAAGAGCGACGTACTTAAAGGTCCAGTCTTACACAAAACAGACTCTTGTGAGGTTTAAGTCCTGTTATGATGTTGTTATTTCCTCAAAAACAGACCTGGAGTTGTGTTTTGTTTATTCACACATGTTCAATGTTGGGGAGTAACAGATTACATGTACCAGAGTTATGTAATCAGAGTACAAATTATGAGTAACTGTATTCAGTTACAGTTACTGTTTCAGTGAGTGGTAATTGGATTACAGTTACTTTGTTGGAAATAAATGGATTACACAGAGGTATTTTCCTGTTTTCACATTTTGGGCTAAATCCCTTTTTTTTTTTTCAGTAATTCCACTCATTGCCAGAAACTAAACCAGGTCTAAACTAGTGTAGCGGGTGGTGCCACCGGGTGTCGCTGCTGGGCCACACCCAGGCGGAATTTAAGGGGAAGTTGGCCGTGTGCCCGGGAGGGTGTCAGTTTCCGTGGGTGGCCAGGTAGACCGCTGTGTGCGTGCGTTTGGCTGAAGATACAGGTGGGTTTTTAGATGGTTTGTGTGTGAGGGTAAATGAAACTGTGTTTTGAAAATTGATTGTTGTGTGTTAGGGCGGCCACGCTGTTTTTAAAAGAAACTTGAGCGGTGCTACGGGGAAGCTGTGTGTGGATGTACGACACAGGTAGCAGCATTTTAAATTGGTTTTAAATCATTAAAGTTTATCAAGTTGTCAGTTTTTTGTAATTTGGGTTTTTGTTTTTTGCAGTTGTTATTGTCCCTGCTGTCCTGTAGTTGTTTGTTTTTTCCGGTCACTTCCTTCTTTTCCCTTGAGCTTGTCCATTCATATTAAATAAATAACCTCAACTGCATCCCCGGCTCCGGACCTTTATTACCACGGCTGTAACACTAGATTTTAACCAGGTCTAAACCAGGTCTAAATCAGGACTAAAACCAGGACTAAATCCTGCTGCGTGGACCATGTCTCCTCCTCTTCTATCAATAATATTTTTAATACGGTTCAGTAAAGTCTGGGCTTTTCATTTTCTTTTAACAGATAAAACATCTTATGTTATGATTTCCTTGTCTTTGCTTCTCTACAGCAAATCAAGTAATCCAAAGTATTCAGATTACATTACTCACTTTAAGTAATTTAACGGATTACGTTACAAACTACATTTTGGGGTGTGTAATCTGTAATCTGTAGGGGAATACATTTTAAAAGTGAATTTCCCAACACTGCACATGTTCGAGTAACACATAATTATGAGTCTGTCTATATCTCCAAAGGTGAAAATGCTCTGTTCCACCTTGTGATGTCATGAAGTGGTAGTTTTCAAGTTAGCAGCTCCTTTTTTTTACTTTTTATTTAGTAAAGTTTGGACATTCCCAACAACTGTACAACAACTCACCCTGTGTCCTGTCAATCATCTTATCATTTTTCCTGTGACCTCTTGTGTACAGCTGAGATTTTACATTTTCTTACTTATTCATCTATTTTGTTTTTTGTTTTTTATTGATTTGGAGAGGGTGATTGGTGCTTTTATCTGTGCACGTCTTGACTCCTGCAATGCCCTGGACACTGGTATCAGCCAAGTGAACCTGTCGCTCTTGTGGTGCGTTCAGTCCTGTTCTAGTCCTGGTCCGGTCCTGGTGTAGTCCTGGTGGTTCGGGGATTGTGTGAACGCTCTAGATGCCTCTGTTTGGACGCCTTTGCATTTGAGTTCAGATGCCCCCGGCGCACATCTTGGACGCTGTGAATGAACGGGAGAAAAATACTTGACGAGCGTCCGTTGCCCTGGAAACAAATGCCCGGTCCCGGTCTTTTCCCGGAACGATGACAGACCAGGTTGAGAGAGACTTTATAGTGTTTTTGTTACATAAAACCATCAGCGGCTCGACAGCTGCAGCGTATATGTATGTATACTCTGCAAATGACACTGGTCCAGTCCTGGCGATCGGCTCGGCGACTGCGGCCTGTATATATTTATACTGCGCTAATGACACACTGACACTGGTTTAGTCCTGCTTTAGTCCTGGTTTAGTCATGGTCTAGTCCTGGTCTAGTCCTGGTCCGGTCCTGGTGGTTCGGGGATTGTGATGTACATATTTATACTCCGCTAATGTTTGTGGCTCTCGTTCAGGTTCTCAGGTCTTTCTCTTTCTTCTGGATAATAACGTTGCTACGTCTCTGGATATTTGTACACGATTGGTTGAGGCGACGTGTCTGAAGCGAAAGTTCAGCATTTTCAACTTCTGACACCGACGTCCTGGATGCGCGTCTAGAGCGTCGACGCCAGAAGGCTCAAGACATGTTTTTTGCGGCGCATCTTCGAGCATCAACGCCAGATTCACGCCGCGCTGATGCCCGAAGATGCGCCGCAAAAACACAGGACGCCCCAGATGTGCGTTCACATAGACTTTACATATAAACTGGATGTCTTCACGTCCCGGTCTGAACGGACCTTTACAGTGTGTCCAAAATTCTGCAGCATGTCTTTTAACCGGCACATATCGTAGAGAACACGTTAGACCTACTGTATCCTCATTGCACTGGCTCCCCGTTCATTTTAGAGTTGATTTTAAAATGTTATTGTTTTTAAAGCACTTCATAGACTGGCCCTGACCTCATCGTTCCTACACTCCTGAGGTCTGAGGGACAGCCCTGACCTGTCGTTCCAAAAACGTGACTCACCCAGCGTCTGTCCGGCCAGAACTCGCCCGTTCTCGCCCAGCACAGCGGCCCGGGCGTGGCGTTCGCTGGCATACTGGACGAACGCGTAGCCTTTGTGCACGGAGCAGCCCAGGACTCTGCCGTACTGAGAGAAGATGCCCTCCACGTCCGACTTGTTCACCAGCGCCGTGTTCAGGTTCCCGATGAAAACGCGGGAGTTTCGGGACTTGGGGTCGGTTTTGTTGGTGATGTTGCTGGTTTGGACTTTCAGAGACATCGTGTTTGACGATAGTTCAACTGCTGCACAGATCTGAAATACAAGAAACACATGGAGATAGTTTTAAAAAATATTACATTTCAATCACAACAAATTTTAGATTTGTGAATACTTTGTTAGAAATAATGAAACATCGTTGTTTTCTGGGACTGGAGGGTAAGGGGGAACTGTTTACCCAGGGCCCAGAGCAAAGAGAGGCCCCTGACCAAGTTTATAATGACAGTTTTTCATTGTACAACTCGTAGTGCGGCTCATCAAGATAATTTGTACCCAGGGTGCAGAATTTGGTGCTACACCCTTGGTTATTTTGGCGATATCCCCAATTAGAATATTTTTCCAGTTATTTATTGCGAATCAAGTCATGCAAGTCCAGTGAAGAGCTTGAAATGGTACAAAGGTAACTGAACTAGCCAGGCTGGCACCACCTAGTGCCTCTGCTCAATTTAATTTCTCTCCAGCCACTAGATCAGGAATCAATATACACTAGACGGTTTGCAAGAACCCTGGAAGTTGTAGACCGTGCACCAGCCAATCAGGGAAGATCTGTGAAGCCATGACGTCAAACTCAAGCATCTGTCTGGGTCCATTTTGTGATACAGCATGTCAGCTTCTCCTGGAGGCAGCCTGAACAGAGGATCTTAAGAAAGAGGCTTGGAGAGTTAGAACAGTTCTCAGACATGTCTTCTTTATTGGTTCAGGCAGGTACAGGTCTCAAGATTCAAGTTGATTCAGCATGATTTTGCCTACGCGGCGTCTCTGTGCGTCGGTCGTCCCTCGACAACGCAGTCGACGTTCCCCAACTGATGCACAGAAAAACTGGGTGCCTTTTATACCAGCATAACTGTTGAGTTAACATCTTCATGGAAACATACACAGCAGTTTTGTCCCAACACGTGTCCCATAACAGACTGGCAGATGCTAAAGGTTGGAGACACACCCCTTATCTGTCCCATACACATTCACAGTCCATATGACATCATATCCCAACCCCATTGACACTCCAAAGTCCAGAAACATACACAGCATGTAACAGGGCAAATTAACATATGAATGAAACTTTAAAAACACAGGGTAGAAGCCCACAAGCACAACAGTAAACAAAGTGTCGAGATGGATGTAGACGAAGACAGACATTCTGTGTTGGCAACGATTCTCGACATCAAGGATTTAAAGCCGGAACAAAGAGAATGTTTGGTGCATTTTATCAAGGCGTTATTGCCCTTCTTCCTACAGGATTTGGCGCATTACATACGTCACGACCAAATAGCTGCGATTGGTTAAATGATAAAAGTACCCGCCTACCGTCGAGTGAACGAATCCTAATGCAGCAAGGTCAGACGGAGTGTCCAGCAGCACAGTGTCCAGAATTAAAGGTTGTACGGAGGATTTTTTTTTTGTTTCAAGTTGTCAATGATAGATTATAGAGATGCAGTAGCCTTGTAATTATGATGACCAAAAAAAAGAGAATAAAAATTCATCAACTCTGGACGTGGTGGGGCTAAACATTTGCCAATAGATAACGACACTGCCTCGTTATCTGTGAGCTGACAGGCTGTCAATCAAACTCCCTACGTTTCTAGTGTAACTGACTTGCCTGCGCGCTGCCGGTACGTGGTTTACGTACGACTGTCACACAGTCCACAGACGCAAGACGCACAGACGCTGTTTACTCCACCAACGCAACAGTTCTTAACGGCTTTTTTTGACCTATATCTTCCTCGCAGTTCGCACAAAGTTTGTTGCAATGGCGACAAGAATCCAGGAGCAGTTCGCCGCAAAAGAAAGTCCGTTTTTGAGGTCGCTGAAAGAAGAAGACAAGGGGAAAAGCAGCGAAGCCAAACTAAGGTGATTCTTGGAAGATTCATTCCAGCGATGGCGCGACTGAAGCAGACGAAGGGTCTAAAGACTGACGCACTGGTCCAAATTACTCCTGGACAGGAAACTTCTGCTTATTATGAAAACGTACTTTATTTCCAAGAGTTAGACAAACGTTTTTCAGGACACGAAAGCGATATCCTATGTCTGAAAACGTAATTTTCAAGGCAAAGAAAGAGTCCGCTTGCTGCTGCGTGTTGTAGTTAGTTCATTCGCACGGAATCTCCGCACACTCTTCTCTGCACCCCTTTCCTGCTCCTGTCCTCGCTGCCCGATCCTCACTTCTCGTCCGCGAACGAAATGTCTGCGCCCCCCCTCCCCCCGCTCCTCACTTCTCCGTCTTGCCTAACCAACACTGTAGTTAGTTGTTTACAAGTCATGTGCAGCACCGGCTGTAAACAAACCTGTTTCTGGCGTAAGGAGGAGGAGGGAGGAGGCGTTTCTACGTAGGAGCTGTAGGGGAGGGGGGGTGGTTTCACACATGCGCAACATTTGAAAAAGGACAAACAGTCGCTGGATTTCTCGTTCCTTGTTAAAATCCTCTATACAACCTTTAAACCCCATTGAGCCGGTTTGAGATGAACTGGACAGAAGAATGAAGCGACCTACAAGTGCCGCACATTTATAAGAACTTCTGCAACAGACTTGGGAAGAACTTTCTGAAGAATATTTTGATTTCTGTTGTAAAAAGAACGAGCCACGAGTGTGTTCAGCTGTTATATCTGCCAAAGGTCGACACTTTCATGACTCAAAAGTTAAGAAAACCTTTTGATGAACAGTAAACAGTAAAAAACTTGGTAGTGTACGCTGCAGCTTTGACATGAACATTGTCAATACCCCAAAAATGTTCAATCTGCTGTTTATTAGACCATCTCTCCAGACACCAGCGTTACATATTGTTATATTTATCCCTCAAAAAACAGGTGTAGTTATTTTTTCCAACGTGTAAAGCTTGTTCCCTCTTAAAATGAGCAACAAAACTACAAAGCATCAGCTTCACAAAGACTCCAGACGTTTGTTTGTGAGTAATTTTAGTCTGAAGTTTTAGAGGAAATTGGCCGGTCTGATAATTAAACGCATAACTCTTCCAAACTAAATATACTGAACATTCCATAATTTCCCATCTTATATCGTCTCTGTGCTTTCGTTTTTCTCCTCAGCTCTGCGTTTTCATTTTAAAATCCCAGAAACGGAAACGTCTGACGCAGCGTTTTGGACCAGAATCGTCTTTATTGGAAAAAGATTTGAGCTGCAGAAAAGTTACTGAGGTGAAAAGTCACAGTAACTCAGTCTGGAAGTGTCCGTGTGTGTGTCTGCGTTTGTCTGCCCCGACCCGCCCGGCGACAGAGGGGAGCTCAAATCTGATTGGTCACATTTTATTGAATCAAATAAACGTGACCTTCACAGACCTGAGCCCCGGAGGTTTAAAGAGAAACAGCAAGAAAAGGGATTAATTTATGTTTCATGAACGTGAAAAATAAGGAGTAAAACAGGTCTAAAACAAGATCTAAACCAGGTCTAAACCAGGACTAAAACAGGTCTAAACCAGGACTAAACCAGGTCTAAACCAGGTCTAAACCAGGTCTAAACCAGGACTAAAACAGGTCTAAACCAGGACTAAAACAGGATTAAACAAGGATTAAACCAAGATTAAACCAGGTCTAAACCAGGACTAAAACAGGTATAAAACAAGACTAAAACAGGTGTAAACCAGGACTAAACCAGGTCTAACCCAGGTCTAAACCAGGACTAAACCAGGTCTAAACAAGGACTAAAACAGGTCTAAACCAGGTCTAACCCAGGACTAAACCAGGATTAACAATATCTAAACCAGGTCTAAACCAGGACTAAACCAGGACTAAACCAGGATTAAACAGATCTAAACCAGGTCTAAACCAGGATTAAACCGAAACTAAACCAGATCTAACCCAGGTCTAAACCAGGTCTAAACCAGGACTAAAACAGGACTAAACCAGGACTAAACCCGGCCTAAACCAAGACTAAACCAGGTCTAAATCAGGATTAAGACAGTTCTAAACCAGGTCTAAACCAGGATTAAATCAGGACTAAACCAGAACTAAAACCAGAACTAAACCAGATCTAATCCAGGTCTAAACCAAGACTAAACCAGGACTAAACCCCCTAAACCAAGACTAAACCAGGTCTAAATCAGGATTAAAGACAGTTCTAAACCAGGTCTAAACCAGGATTAAATCAGGACTAAACCAGAACTAAAACAACTAAACAGATCTAATCCAGGTCTAAACCAGGACTAAACTAAACCAGGACAAACCAGTCTAAACAGGATTAAGACAGTTCTAAACCAGGTCTAAACCAGGATTAAACAGACAAAACCAGAACTAAACTAAACAGGACTCTAAACCAGACTAAACCAGGACTAAACCAGGACTAAACCCGGCCTAAACCAAGACTAAACCAGGTCTAAATCAGGATTAAGACAGTTCTAAACCAGGTCTAAACCAGGATTAAATCAGGAACTAAACCAGAACTAAAAGCTGGAACTAAACCAGATCTAATCCAGGTCTAAACCAGGACTAAACCAGGTCTAAACCAGGACTAAACCAGGTCTAAACCAAGACTAAACCAGGTCTAAATCAGGATTAAGACAGTTCTAAATGAGGTCTAAACCAGGATTAAATCAGGACTAAACCAGAACTAAAGAACTAAACCAGATCTAATCCAGGTCTAAACCAGACTAAACCAGGACTAAACCAGGACTAAACCCGGTCTAAACCAAGACTAAACCAGGTCTAAATCAGGATTAAGACAGTTCTAAACCAGGTCTAAACCAGGATTAAATCAGGACTAAACCAGAACTAAAACCAGAACTAAACCAGATCTAATCCAGGTCTAAACCAAGACTAAACCAGGTCTAAACCAGGATTAAACCGGAACTAAACCAGATCTAATCCAGGTCTAAACCAGGACTAAACCAGGACTAAATCAGATCTAACCCAGGTATAACTCAGGTGTAACCCAGGACAAAACCAGGTCTAAACCAGACTCAAAACAGAACTAAACCAGGTCTAAACCAGACTCAAAACAGAACTAAACCAGGTCTAAACCAGGACTAAACCAGGATTAAACCATGTTTAAACCAAGTCTAAACCAGATCTAAACTAGGTCCAGACCATGTCTATAGGATTGAGATAATAAGAAGCCTGAAAGAATAACAAAAGGTGCACTACGTAACATTTATGGTGGGGGACCCTGGATGCCTGGAATGTTCCACAATATGGAATTAAACATAAACAAAACAAAAGTACCTGCAAAATCATGCATTCTTATTTTTATTATGTGACGTACCAACACAAACACAGAATAGACAAGCACAGTCAAAATCACAATACAAGTACTTAAAAAAAACAACAAAAAAAACACAAAAAAAAAAACCCAGAAAACAATAAGATACTGAAAAACAAGAAATCTAATCTCCAATGGCAACTGGTTCCACAGAGAGTAAAAATCAGACACAGAAAACAGCTGCTTTAACATAAATTCTTGGATTATTAGAGAACTTTTTCATGTTAGAGCTGGTTTAAAACTTCAGCACCATGGACAGTTCACAGCAGGGGGCCAGGTTACGGTTTGGTGCGTTTGAAATGTAATGTGCTTTTTTCTGAACACTTTCGATAATTTGTTTTGCTTTTTTGATCTAAATGACGCGACATTACATCGGCTTTAATCTTCTTAAGGTCGTGTTTTACAGTGGAAAAGGGCGAGCAGCGATTTTCTTCATTTTAGTGCATTACGAGTTTCCAAACCTTTGTCTCTCAGCTTTCATCTACACCTGCTATTCCCACTTCAAAACAGATCTGAACCAGGTCTAAACCAGGTCTAAACCAGGTCTAAACCAGGTCTAAACCAGGTCTAAACCAGGATTAAACCAGGTCTAAACCAGGTCTAAACCAGGTCTAAACCAGGTCTCTAAACCAGGTCTAACCAGGTCTAAACAGGTCTCTAAACCAGGTCTAAACCAGGTCTAAACAGGTTAAACCAGGTCTAAAGGTCTAAACAGGTCTAAACCAGGTCTAAACCAGGTCTAAACCAGGATTAAACCAGGTCTAAACCAGGTCTAAACCAGGTCTAAACCAGGATTAAAACAGGTCTAAACCAAGTCTAAACCAAGACTAAACCAGGTCTAAACCAAATCTAATCCAGGTCTAAACCAGGACTAAACCAGGTCTAAACCAGGTCTAAACCAGGACTAAACCAGGTCTAAACCAGGATTAAAACAGGTCTAAACCAGGTCTAAACCAGGTCTAAACCAGGACTAAACCAGGATTAAACCAGGTCTAAACCAGGTCTAAACCAGGTCTAAACCAGGATTAAAACAGGTCTAAACCAGGTCTAAACCAGGTCTAAACCAGGACTAAACCAGGTCTAAACCAGTCTAAACCAGTCTAAAAACCAGGTCTAAACCAGGTCTAAACCAGGTCTAAACCAGGACTAAACCAGGTCTAAACCAGGTCTAAACCAGGATTAAAACAGGTCTAAACCAGGTCTAAACCAGGTCTAAACCAGGATTAAAACAGGTCTAAAACAGGTCTAAACCAGGTCTAAACCAGGATTAAAACAGGTCTAAACCAGGTCTAAACCAGGATTAAAACAGGTCTAAACCAGTCTAAACCAGGACTAAACCAGGTCTAAACACTAAACCAGGTCTAAACCAGGATAAACCAGGTCTAAAACTAAACAGGTCTAAACCAGGTCTAAACCAGGACTAAACCACTAAACCAGACTAAACAGGTTAAACCAGGTCTAAACAGAACAAACCAGGATTAAACCAGGTCTAAACCAGGTAAACCAGGACTAAACCAGGTCTAAACCAGGAAAACCAGGTCTAAACCAGAACTAAACCAGGACTAAACCAGGTCTAAACCAAACCAGGTAAACCAGGTCTAAACTAAACCAGGTAAACCAGGTAAACAGAACAAACCAGGACTAAACCAGGTCTAAACCAGGACTAAACCAGGTAAAACCAGGTCTAAACCAGGACTAAACCAGGTAAACCAGGATTAAAACCAAACCAAGTCTAAACCAAGACTAAACCAGGTCTAAACCAATCTAATCCAGGTCTAACCAGGACTAAACCAGGTCTAAACCAGGTCTAAACAGGTCTAAACCAGGACTAAACCAGGACTAAACCAAGTCAAAACCAGGACTAAACCAGGTCTAAACCAGGACTAAACCAGGTCTAAACCAGGACTAAACCAAGTCTAAACCAGGTCTAAACTAAACCAAGTCTAAACCAGGACTAAACCAAGGTCTAAACCAGGACTAAACCAGGTCTAAACCAGGACTAAACCAAGTCTAAACCAGGACTAAACCAGGTCTAAACCAGGACTAAACCAGGACTAAACCAGGTCTAAACCAGGACTAAACCAGGTCTAAACCAGGACTAAACCAGGACTAAACCAGGTCTAAACCAGGACTAAACCAGGACTACACCAGGCCCAAACCAAGTCTGAAGCAAATCTAACTCAGTTCTAAACTAGGACTAAACCAGGACTAAACGGGAAATGTCACATCAAGATTTGCTTTTATTGTTCAAAATATGAAACAAAATAAGTCAAATCAACATGAAACTAAAATACTAAAATGTAAGAAACTGTAAAAAAGCGCGGGGGGAAACACAGACTGTATAAAGAAGTGGACTTGGGGAACGATAACAACAAGAGAAAAAATATAAAATAGAATAAAATAGAAATAACTCCTAAAAATAAACGTTTAGGAACAGATTTTCGAGGATATGCAAACTCTGCTCATCAGACATCAGGAGTCTAACCCACAACCTCCTCCACGGCTGAATGAAGAGGCAGGAATCGATATGTTTGTGTGGGCTGGAGACTTTCTGTTGTAGCTGACACAAGCACTTTAAACTGCTACTACTGCACAATAAACAAAAAGTACTTCAGGAGATTTACAAATACTTTCTCAGTTCTATCAAGGTTTGGTTTAAGTTACACATAAATGGTTTCGTACATGGATACTTTTGTTATGTTTCATTCACACATGTTTAACACACAAACCCTGGATGTGTTATTAGGTTCTTTTTCAGACCAAGAGTTTGTTTTCGTACCTGACAATTTCGACTGTTCCCTGTGGTCTTCCTCAGAGTCACGTGATGTTGCCGTGACGTGTCGTTCAGATGATTTAAACAGGTTTTGGCGCTGTTTTCTACCGGTGGAGGCAGGACGACAGCGCCACCTGCAGTCCGACTTCCTCAGGACAGTATCCCAGGTGTGTGAGAGTAAAAAAGCCCCCTCGTCCCGGTTTATAGTCCCGTCTGTGGGCACGTTTCTGTATTTCGATAGGAAGACGGCGCCAAAACCTGTACAAATGAGCTGCCAGGACACGTCAAAGCAACATCAGTGACTCTGAGGAAGACCACAGGGATCAGTGAGTGCGTATACATGCACATCAATAACCCGGTTATGATCGGGTTTTTTGAGTATCCCGGTTTCTTGATGGTGCATGTATACGCAGTAACCCGGTTATGGCAGTATCCCGGTTATTAGAAACCGGGTTACTGTAGCTGGTTTATTCCGATAGTAACCGGGTTACTTGTGGCATGTATACGCAGTATCCCGGTTACTGCAACATAAAGTTGAGTGCGCATGCGTCCAAAAGACACTTTCCAGCCTTCTCAACACAACAGTAGTCACATAAATAAATTGACCAACATAAATAAAGTGACCAAACGAGTGAAATGACTGTAAAATTAAGAGCTGCGCTAAACCTGCACACGTACAATCTGCACTCGTACGACCTGCACTCGTGTGACGCTGAAAAGCTAAAACATGAACTATCTCCTATACTCTATACGCACAGAACACACTTACCATCATCAGCGCCTCTTCTGTCACAGAAATAACACACATAATCCACAGAGTCGTGTCATTTAGTCCAAAAGAAACTGATCGCATCAGCGGCGCAAGGAGCGAGTTGTTTTTATCGCCGCTAACAGTTTATGCTAATTAGCCAAACGGTCTTAAGTTTCGTTTCTGTAAAACGTAAACAAATGTGATCACAGCTGAATTATCTGATCAAACGGGCTGATGTGTCTATAGTGTTTATGGTTTATATGTTGTAAAGTTGAGTTTATTTATGCAGAAGATTTTAATGAAGAATCTGCACAGTGGATTGTGGGAGATCTCGTAGCTCCTTAGCTTCTTATGCTAAAGGAGCTCACGGTTTGTATTTTTCCTGGTTTAAGAAATTGATTTAAGTTAATTTTTGCGCCTGCGCATTTGTAAGATTATGTCAAGAAACCGGGATACTCCATTTGATCATGTATACGCGGATATGAGTGTCCCGGTTTCTCAGTGCGCATGTAAACGCAGTAACCCGAATACTGACATAACCGGGGTATGGCTAATAACCGGGTTATTGATGTGCATGTATACGCACTCAATGATGTGTGGGTGATGTTTGGTTGAGGGTGACGCCTGACCTCCTTGGGATTTTTCAATAATAAATGTATAATTAAATCCATCCAGCCTTACAGGATTGCAACTGGAAGAAAATTTTGTGTGTTTTATTTGGAAAACATACCAATCAAGCTGAAAAAAAAAGACTGATAACCTTCTTCAGATACAAGCAGCCAGCAAGAAGGCGATCGCACGAAAATGGCTACAAGACAAACCTCCTACTGTTTCAGAATCAACAATCAACAAAATTCAGATTATGGAACGAATAACATTTTCTTTAAGACGCTCCTCAGATGAAGGAGAACGTACAATCAAAATAAAACTTAATGTAAAAATTTTGTATACACCTTTGCAGATGTCACAAGCTTGATGGCCTCCTATTTTATTACCTCTGCCAAGGAGGTTATGTTTTTGCCGGCGTTTGTCTGTTTGTTTGTTTGTTTGTTTGTTTGTTTGTTTGTCTGTTAGCAACATAACTCAAAAAGTTATGGACCAATTTTGATGAAATTTTCAGGATTTGTTGGAAATGTGTGAAAAGGAACTGATTTCATTTTGGGGGTGATCCGGAAGAAATCCTGGATTCTGGATCACTTTGAAATTTTAGTTAACATTGTGGTAAATGGGGCCAAAAATTTTGTTTCTCAATATCTCGGTTAATTATTATTGACCAAACCCCATGAAATTTGACTCAGGGATGGACAATGGGATCCTCTTTCATATTCCAAAGGCTGATCCGGATCTGATCCAGAAGACTGATTTTATCGCAATTTATATAAAAAATGGGGGTAGTCCTTGGCGGAGGTCTGCGCTCTCTGAGTGCTTTTCTAGTTTTCTTTTTATTTCTTTTTAAAATTATCTTAATACCTTTTTTTTTGTTGGTCTGATGATTTGCTTCTGTTCTCACAATACTGGTGATTTGTGTATGTAAGTACGTGATATACGTAACTAAAACGTCCTAATAAAAATAAAGTTGCAGGGGCAGCAGTCTAAGCAGAGACTCCCAGGCTTCCTTCACCCCGGACACTTCCTCCAGCTCCTCCGAGAGGACCCCGAGACGTTCCCAGGCCAGCCCAGAGACACAGTCCCTCCAGCGTGTCCTGGGTCTTCCCCTGGGCCTCCTTCCGGTGGGACATGCCCGGAACACCTCCCGGAACAGATGCCCTCCCCTCAGCTGCTCCTCTCGACGTGGAGGAGCAGCGGCTCTACTCCGAGCTCCTCCCATGTGCCTGAGCTCCTCACCCTATCTCTAAGGGAGCACCCAGCCACCCTGCGGAGGAAACTCATTTCAGTCGCTTGTATCCGCGATCTTGTCCTTTCGGTCATTACAAAGAGCTCATGATCATATGAGGATAAGAACATAGACGGACGGTAAATCGAGAGCTTTACCTTTCGGCTCAGCTCCTTCTTCACCACAACTAATTAAATAATAATAATAATAATAATAATAATACAATTTCCAAAAAGGAGGTAAAAGGAGCTGGTCACTTGAAAACTACAACTTCATGACATCACAAGGTGCAACAGAGCGTTTTGAGCTTTGGAGATGTAGACAGACTAAAAATAAAGTGTTACTCAAACGTGTGTGAATGAAACAAAACACAACTCCAGGTCTGTTTTTGAGGAGGAAACAACGTTCTATGACAGTTTTGTGTAATACAGGACCGAGGGCACAAACGCTGTCAATCAACAAGACGCCTGGTTGGTCTGTTATTAAATTTGCACTTTAAAATAATGCACTTTAGTTCATGTAAATGTCAAAATGCTTATGTTATATCTATAATAGTACTCGCTCAGATGTACAGAATAAATCAGCTGTTAGTTACATTAACGTTTTATGTAAATGTGGATCCTCCTTTTGTTGGGCTGTTACTGTTAAAAAAAAAAATGTTTTACTGTTTGGGGTAAAACAAATGTTACTTTCCTATCACAAATATCAGACACTTTAATTCCTCGTCTTCTGTTGAATGTCGGTGGTGGATAAAGCCGAGTCAGTGTTGTAAATGCGTTTCATTTAAAGAGTTGGGAAAAATATGGAAGCCTGAGAAACTAAACCAGGACTAAACCAGGTCTAAAACGGGTCTAAACCAGGACCAAACCGGGACTAATCCAGGACTAAACCAGAAATAAAACAGGACTAAACCAAGTCTAAACCAGAAATAAACTAGGACTAAACCAGGACTAAACCAGAAATAAAACAGGACTAAACCAGGTCTAAACCAGGTCTAAACCAGGACTAAACCAGAAATAAAACAGGATTAAACCAGGTCTAAACCAGGTCTAAACCAGGTCTAAACCAGGTCTAAACCAGGTCTAAACCAGGACTAAACTAGAAATAAACTAGGACTAAACCAGGTCTAATCCAGGTCTAAACCAGGACTAAACCAGAAATAAAACAGGACTAAACCAAGTCTAAACCAGGTCTAAACCAGGACTAAACCAGAAATAAAACAGGACTAAACCAGGTCTAAACCAGGACTAAACTAGAAATAAACCAGGACTAAACCAGGTCTAAACCAGGTCTAAAACGGGTCTAAACCAGGTCTAAACCAGAAATAAAACAGGACTAAACCAAGTCTAAACCAGAAATAAAACAGGACTAGACCAGGTCTAAACCAGGTCTAAACCAGGTCTAAACCAGAAATAAAACAGGACTAAAACAGGACTAAACCCAGCCTAAACCAAGTCTAAACCAGGACTAAACCAGGTCTAAACCAGGTCTAAACCAGGACTAAACCAGGTCTAAACCAGGTCTAAACCAGGATTAAACAGGACTAAACCAGAACTAAACTAGGATTAAACAGGACTAATCCAGAGCTAAAACAGGACTAAACCAGAACTAAACCAGTCTCAGTCCTGGTCTGGTCCCGGTCTCAGTTCTGATCACCCGACAGTGCACGCGGGCGCAAAAGTCCGACATCGCAGTTTATTCATTTAAACACAAAATCGAAAACTGAAAAAAACAAAACATTATCTGTTTTTTCATTTTGGTTTTGGAGACAAATAATGAGGAAAAATTTTTGTTTTTTTGTTTTCTTATTTTTGGTTTTATTTTGAAAAACAAATAAACAAATGGATTTTTCACGTCCCGGTCCATCCAGATCAAAACATTAGCTTATTAGCATTTAGCTATTGTGGAATGTATGAAAAGCAAAAGGTAAATGAGGAATAACTCTGCGCCAAACAAACGTCCACTCAACTAAAACAAGAACCCAACTTTTATTTTTATCTTAATACAAAAGTTTGAATTTAACTCAGTCCAGATCAAATAGCATTAGCTTATTAGCATTTAGCTGTTAGCGGTGTGTGCTGTGAATGACAAGAGCGCGGTTACATTCGATCTGACTCTTCTTTCTCTTCTTTCTGTCGCTACAAGTGTGAATTAAATTAGGCTTAGCATGTGTAAGAGGCTCTGGAGTAAAACGGGAGGGCATCAGGACGCTTACGGATTAAGACTGAGTTATATTGAATTATAGAGTTTAGTCTTCAGAGGAGAGAAATGTACGATAAATGTCCCTATAAAGCCAAGTCACTTCTCCTGACATCCGTTGTAAATGCTATTCGTTTAAAGAGTTGGGAAAAATATGGATGTCCGACAATCTGTGTATTGTTCGTTCATTCGTTTTTCAATAATAAAACAAGAAAAAAATAAGAAAACAAAAAACTATTTTCTTCATTATTTGTTTCCAAAACTAAAATGAAAAAAACAGATAATGATTCATTTTTTGCAGTCTTTTTGCAAGACTGAACCAGGACTGAGACTGGGACTGGACCAGGACTGACACCGGGATTTGGTTTAGTCCTGGTTTAGACCTTGTTTAGTCCTGGTTTATTTCTAGTGTAGTCCTGTTTTAGTCCTGGTTCAGTCCCAGGTGTCTAAATTTTTGACCATTTTGATCCAAACCAGGACCAAACTAAGACTAAACCAGGACTACATCAGGTCTAAACCAGGACTAAAACAGGACTATCAAATTTTTTGACTATAATTTGATCCCTGCCAACAGTAAAGAGGAGCACAGAAATCAAATCTGTGTTTGCAAATGACCATAAAACAAAAAAATGCAAAAGCCCCTCACAATTTTATTTATACCAAACATCCCACCTGGGAGAGTCCCAGTTTAGAATTTTGAAAATCTGGTCGTCCTAACCCCAGAGAACGTGAATGACATCAGCTCCATGCACATATATATATCCTGTTTTAGTCCCGGTTTAGTCCTGTTTTAGACATGGTTTTAGACCTGGTTTAGACTTGAGTTTGTCCCTGGTTTAGTCCTGTTTAGTCCTGGTTTTTTTTAGTCCTGGTTTTTAGTTCTGGCTTAGTCCTGTTTTAGTCCTGGTTTAGTCCATCTTTAGTCCTGGTTTTAGACCTGGTTTTAGTCCTGTTTTAATCCTGTTTTAGTCCTGGTTTAATTCTGTTTTAGTCCTGGTTTAGTCCTGGTTTAATCCTGTTTTAGTCCTGGTTTTAGACATGGTTTTAGGCCTGGTTTAGACCCGGTTTAGACTTGAGTTTAGTCCTGTTTTAGTCCTGTTTTAGTCCTGTTTTAGTCCTGACGTAAGGGAGGGGGTTCGCACTTTCGCGGCCCGGTATTGGTCCACGGCCCGGAGGTTGGGGTCCTCTGTTTTAAATTACATTATTGCACTTGATCTTTCAATATCTTTGACAAAAACTATTCCATAAATTAACTCTTTTCACTGCAATGCAAAATTAGTTTTATTTAATTGTTCAATTGCGTGTTTTTATGTTGCGTTGGTTTTATTGTGAATTATTGTTCCTCTTAAGTGTTGTAAAGGGCTCTATAAATAAAGTTTGATGGGCTGATTGATTGAGAGAAGGAAAATCTGAAAAAGCTGAAAGAAACAAACGCCAGCGCTGGATCAGAGAGGCCCTCCAGATCCACAAACGAGTAAAATAAAAAATAGTAAATAGTACTTTTTTGGTGGTAGTAGTGGGAGGTGTGGGACGGAGAGAGAAGAGATGGAGCTGCTCTGAAGATGGATGAGAGACACTGGACTCATTCATCATCAACGAGAAAACAACAGGAAGAAATAAGCACTTGAAAAGAAGGAGAGAGGAAGAGGAGAAAGAGAGAGAGAGAGGGATCAGATGGACAGATAAAACACGTGAACGACTATTAATTATACTTTGAGAAACTTCAGACCGCAGACACGACTCTCACTCATTTCACTTATCAAGATGCTTAAAGTCACACGACACGATAGATTTTAGATAATTTACCTAAAATGAACATATTAAAGCCGCAGTATGTCACTCTTTTTTGCTTTTTTATGTTTTGATTGCGCTGAAAATCGTATAAAAACGTGTTCTTACTGTGAGCGGGCTTGCATCTCCGCAAACCTGACTCTTATTTAGTCTGGACTAGGGCCTCCTCCTGCTTGTTTTCATGCAAATTTGATTCCATTGGCTGTAATCTTTCACAGTATGGCATAAAACGTCAGTGGAGAATGTTCTGAAGTATGAGTTTAACTTTTCATTTCTATTGAATCATGCAGGCGACTTTGCACCTCCAAAAATTTACATCACAACTTGGTTCTGGTTGGACGGGTACCGTATTTTTTGGAATATAAATTGCTCCGGAGTATAAGTCGCACCAGCCAAAAAGTGCAATGAAGAAGAAAAAAAACATGTATAAATTGCACGAGGATATAAGTCACACTTTTTGGGAGAAATCTATTTTACAAAATAAGAGACCAGGAACCGACATTTCATATTGTAAGTCAAGTTCTAGTAAAAACAATAGAACAGAGAACAACAGACTGTTAACGTCACATATGAACAGTTCTTCAGATAAACTATAACATAAACAACAGAACAGAACAAGTTTAACAAACTCTCCATCTCACTCCAAATCACTAAATCCATTTAATTCTTCATCCTCGGTGTCACTTCTGAACAACTTTGGCTGCGTTCACACTGCAGCCTGAAGTGACCCAAATCCAATTTTTTGGCTTCTATGTTCCTGTATCTGATCTTTTAATGACAGTCTGAACGACACAGATCCGATTTTTTCAAATGTGGCCCAGGACACTTGGATATGTGCTCCTGAAACCGATACATATCTGATCTTTTGACATGTGACTTCAGTGTGAACGGCCAAAGCACATTTGTCCACCTACACGTTATCAACAAGACACAAACGTCACTATTCTGCACTGAATTAGGCGAAAATTGTTAATGAACTCTGTGTCACTGAAGTGAAGCACATCACCACTCACCACTCTTGGCTCCGTCTCCACATCCACACGTTTCTTTCAACGGACGTCGCTGCCGCTGCCCCACAAAACACCACGACCAAAAAACCTCGTCCTTCTCCTTCTCAATCTCCTCCTTAAAACAAGTAAGTTGTTCATGTTCTGGCTCCGGTACGAGAGGAACTTTAAAATCTCCAGGTGCTCAATGCTCGCGTCCATGTTTGGACAACTTCCGTAAACACAGAGCACGCTCGCTGCGGTTGACGTCATCGTGTCTCCAGTGCACATGCGGGACACTTTTGGGCCGTTTACTGTTCACACTGGAGTCACATACAAGTCGCATTTAATTGGAAATGTGAACGACCTCGAAAAAACATCGGATTCCACAAAAAAAAAACGGAATTGAGCGTTAAGCCCTGCTGTCTGAACGTAGCCATTTTGACCTCCAGAGGTAAACAGAGCGCCGCTTCCTCTTCTGTGTAGTTCTCGTCAGACTCAGCATCAGTTCCAGTTAGAATTAGTCCGGTCTTTCTGAATCCCGACAGGATGGTTTCGGTGTCACTGAAGTCCAGACTTTATCGATCCATCCAGTGACTTCAGGAAAGTTTCATGGTGCATCCTCCTGGTTTCACAAGTTTCTCGCTCACTCCAGACTTTCTTTCTGCTGCTCGATTACCATTTTCAGCTGAATATTTCACTACTTGCAGCTTGTAATCTGCAAAATATGATTTTCTTTTTTGGGACATTTGTGTTCAGTTTTCTCAGTCGTCTTTATAAGTTTGTTTAAATGTTAAATTGTTCAGTGATGCAGAAGTAATGGTGCGATCGACTGACATGATACAGACAGGACAGAGGCTCTTTCTGCAGGAGACATGCGCAGTAGAGCCAAGTGACAGTGGTACAGGATACTGACACACAAGACTAGAGCGCCCTCTGTCAGTATGAACATTGTATATATAAGTCGCACCGGGGTAGGACCACCTGAAACCATGAAAAAAAGTGTGACTTATAGTCCAAAAAATACGGTAAGTGGACAGGGAGTACAGGAAAGAGTCTGTGTGTGTACTACTGCTGCTGGGAAAAAGCTGTGTCTCGCAGATGACTCCAGCGTGATTTTTTTTTGTTTTTTTTACTGCTGACAACAGAGCTTTCAGAGGAAAATTGGACTGAATTGGATAAAATAAATATAACGAGTAAAAACGCCAACATTTCAGAATCTTCTAATAGCAGCAGCTCCAGCCTGTCTGCAGCCTCGTGGTGAACTTTGAGAGGGCGAGAGGGAGTGTGTGCTGTTCTTATATCTTTGTATGTGTGTGTGTGTGTGTGTGTGTGTGTGTGTGTGTGTGTGCTGCTCTCGTCTGTCTCTGTGTGATAGTGGACGCTGTGTCTCGCCTCAGGACCCTCGCTCCGTCCAGTCTGGTCCCGATGGACACCTGCAGCTACAGACAACACCACATGTTCAGATGTTTTGCCCCTGAGGAGAATCACAACTGCTGCTCACAAATACTTAGAAATACAGTTATAAATGACGAAAGGGCAGACGGAGGGAGTGGACAGAGCTGTGTTTTAGTTTAAAGAGCGGTTTAGTATGAAAAATCAACTTTTTGCAGCTGTCATGTTATATGTAAATTTGTTTCTTCATCAAATATTCCTGAAGAGGTTTTAGATATCATTCATGCATGTCTGAGTAATCTAGTGATCTCTAGATTACTATTCAAACCCTCCTTACGATTCATAGCTGTATGATCCTGAACAAGGCTCAGTCCAGAGTCTCTGAAACCCACCCGCTCCAGCACCATCATTATTCATAAATATACTAGAACTGTGGAAATACCGGTTTGTCAAAGTCTGATCCCGTCAGATCTCAGAAGCTCAGCAGGGTCGAGTCTGGACAGGACTTGGATGAGAGACACTGGGAAAATCAGGAGCCACAGGGGGGCGCCAGTGGCAGAAACTGTTGTTGTGTCCTTAAGCAAGACACTTTACCCACATCGCCTAGTATGAAAGTGGTGTGTGTGTGAGTGATGGTGTTGGTCGGGGGGGCCGATGGTGCAGACTGGCGGCCTCGCTTCCAATGATTAATTAATTAATTAGTAAAACAGGATACAAAACAATACAACTACAATTTGACAAACCTCATGTGATGTGCAGTTGTGTCATTAGTGAGATACACACTGATTGTGTTGGGATAGTGCTCTGGAGGGGGAGTGACGTTGCATGGAGAGCAAACGAAGGGGGGGCAAAACAAAACTGAAACTGATTAAACATGTACACAATACGCTGCTTTCGTCAAATAGCATTTTCAAAACAATAAAGGAGACTGTGAGCTTCAGGTGTATCAGTCTGCCCCGGGGCAGCTGTGGCTACAGAAATATCTCACCTCCACCGAGTGTGGAGGGAGTGACTGATGCACTTTGGGCGTCTTTAAAGGGACTATGGAAATCCAGTCTTTAATTAATAATGAACTCATTAATCAGACCTGTAAAGTCTGGATTTACAGATTCACATCCAGTCCTGCTCTAGTCCTGCTCTAGTCCTGCTCTAGTCCTGGTCTAGTCCTGGTCTAGTCCCAGTTTAGTTCTGGTCTAGACCTGGTCTAGCCTTGGTTTAGCCCTCGTTTAGTTCTGGTTGAGCCCTGGTTTGGTCCTGGTTTAGTCCTGGTTTAGTCCTGGTTTTGTCCTGGTCTAGCCCTGGTTTAGTCCTGGTTTAGTCCTAGTTTAGTCCTGGTTTTGTCCTGGTCTAGCCCTGGTTTAGTCCTGGTTTAGTCCTAGTTTAGTCCTGGTTTTGTCCTGGTCTAGCCCTGGTTTAGTTCTGGTCTAGACCTGGATTAGCCCTAGTCTAGTCCTGGTCTTGTCCTTGTTTAGTCCTGGTTTAGCCCTGGTTTAGTCCTGGTCTAGTCCTTGTTTAGTCCTGGTTTATTCCTAGTTTAACCCTGGTTTTGTCCTGGTTTAGCCCTGGTTTAGTCCTGGTTTAGTCCTAGTTTAGTCCTGGTTTAGTCCTGGTCTAGCCCTGGTTTATTCCTGGTTTAGTCCTAGTCTAGTCCTGGTTTTGTCCTGGTTTAGTCCTAGTTTAGTCCTGGTTTTGTCCTGGTCTAGCCCTGGTCTTGTCCTTGTTTAGTCCTGGTTTAGCCCTGGTTTAGTCCTGGTTTAGTCCTAGTTTAGTCCTGGTTTTGTCCTGGTCTAGCCCTGGTTTAGTCCTGGTTTAGTCCTAGTTTAGTCCTGGTTTTGTCCTGGTTTAGTCCTAGTTTAGCCCTGGTTTAGTCCTGGTTTAGCCCTGGTTTAGTCCTGGTTTAGTCCTAGTTTAGTCCTGGTTTTGTCCTGGTCTAGCCCTGGTTTAGTCCTGGTTTAGCCCTGGTCTAGTCCTGTTTTAGTCCTGGTTCAGTCTCGTCTCGTCCTCAGACTGTGGTTGTGATGAATCTGAGAACATCCCTGTTTTTTTTTTTTTTTTTTTTTCCTGTCAGACACATTTTTACACTAATCCATCAGGAGGTGAGGTGTCGGGGTCTGACCGTGTCACCGGCGCCTCCTCGGGGTCCGGACCTGCCCACGTCTGCCCCAGGACCAGAAATACGACAGCTCAAACCACGACAGAAAACAAGAGGACGAGAAAATGGGCGTCATTTTTTAAAATAATTTGTTTATTTTTTGTATTAAACCCCTATGATTTTAAAGGGCTCATATTACAAAAACAGACCTGGAGTTGTTTTTTGTTTCATTCACAAATGTTTAACACACAAACCCTGGCTCTTTTCTCACACTGAAAACACTGTTCCACCTTGTGATGTCACGTGAAAATACAGGAAGTGCTCCATTGCGTTTTTAAACCACCGCACTTTCAATAACATCATCACATTTTTGCATATTTATGGACAGTGTTGGGAAGGTGACTTTTAAAATGTATCCCCCTACAGATTACAGATTACACACACCAAAATGTAGTTTGTAACGTAATCCATTAAATTACTTAAAGTGAGTAAAGTAATCTGAATACTTTGGATTACTTGATTTGCTGTAGAGAAGCAAAGACGAGGAAACCTTCACTTAAATGTTTTGTCTGATAAAAGATTTAGACCTGGTTTAGACCTGGTTTAATCTTGATTTAGTCTTGGTTTAGTCCTGGTTTAGTCCTGGTTTTAGACTTGGTTTAGTCTTGGTTTAGTCCTGGTTTAGACCTGGTTTAGTCCTGGTTTAGACCTGGTTTAGTCTTGGTTTAGTCCTGGTTTTAGACCTGGTTTAGACCTGGTTTTAGACTTGGTTTAGTCTTGGTTTAGTCCTGGTTTAGTAATGATTTCAGATCTGGTTTTAGACCTGGTTTAGTCTTGGTTTAGTCCTGGTTTAGTCCTGATTTAGTCCTGGTTTAGTCCTGGTTTTAGACCTGGTTTAGACCTGGTTTAGTCCTGGTTTAGTCCTGGTTTTAGACCTGGTTTAGTCCTGGTTTAGTCCTGGTTTAGACCTGGTTTAGTCCTGGTTTATTCCTGGTTTTAGACCTGGTTTAGTCCTGGTTTTAGTCCTGGTTTAGACCTGGTTTAGTCCTGGTTTTAGACCTGGGTTAGTCCTGGTTTAGACCTGGTTTAGTCCTGGTTTAGACCTGGTTTAGTCCTGGTTTTAGACCTGGGTTAGTCCTGGTTTTAGACCTGGTTTAGTCCTGGTTTAGACCTGGTTTAGTCCTGGTTTTAGACCTGGTTTAGTCCTGGTTTAGTCCTGGTTTAGACCTGGTTTAGTCCTGGTTTAGACCTGGTTTAGTCCTGGTTTAGACCTGGTTTAGTCCTGGTTTAGACCTGGTTAGTCCCGGTTTTAGACCTGGTCTAGTCCTGATTTAGTCCTGGTCTGGTTCCGATTTAATCCTGCTCTCGTGCAAATAAACACCAGGAACTACATTTCCCATGATGCATTTCAGCGCAGACAACATGAAGTTATATGTTTTTACTTGAATTCTTGGGATTATGACAGAAATAATTCACACCAAAATCTTGTCAGGATATTTTAAAAGCAAAAAAAGCATCTTATCTACAAAATATCGCAATAAATATCGTACCGTGAGATGCGTATCGTGATAATATCGTACCGAGACATTTGTTTTGGACGTTTAAAGAGCAGATTTACACACGGCGCATTTAAAGGGTCCATAAACCACACCCCCCGTCTGTTTGATTGGATGTTTTACTGTCCACTGACTAAAAATCATAAACTCAACATGTCTAAAAGCTTTCACATTTTATCGCACGTGGACAGTTTTATGTGTACAGGAACATAAACTCCAACTGTGTGGGACGATAAAACAAATAAGACAGACGGGATGAAACTGAACTGAAATGTGCACGACCAGCTGATCCTCCAACAGGCACTACTGATAATTAAAGGTCCGTCTTAAACTATCTTCTGATCTTTGTTTTTTAATGTTTCCTCATCAAAAACTTACTCAGGATTTAGTTTTGTTTCATTCACTCATGTTTAACACACAAACTTTACATATTCAGGCTGAGTTCTTCTCTCAAAGGGAAAACAGTCTGTTCCACCTCGTGATGTCATGTGGTGATACGGGCAGTGCTCCACATACCAGAGTCCTGCACCAGGCCGGGTACCAGCGGGTCCTGGTTTAGACTTGCTTTAGTCCTGGTGTAGTCCTGGTGTAGTCCTGATCCAGTCCTGATGTAGTCCTGGTCCAGTCCTGGTGTAGTCCTGATCCAGTCCTGGTGTAGTCCTGGTCCAGTCCTGATGTAGTCCTGGTGTAGTCCTGGTCCAGTCCTGGTGTAGTCCTGGTGTAGTCCTGGTCCAGTCCTGGTGTAGTCCTGGTCCAGTCCTGTGTAGTCCTGGTGTAGTCCTGGTCCAGTCCTGGTGTAGTCCTGGTGTAGTCCTGGTGTAGTCCTGGTGTAGTCCTGGTCCAGTCCTGGTGTAGTCCTGGTCCAGTCCTGGTGTAGTCCTGGTGTAGTCCTGGTCCAGTCCTGGTGTAGTCCTGATCCAGTCCTGGTGTAGTCCTGGTCCAGTCCTGGTGTAGTCCTGGTGGTGTAGTCCTGGTCCAGTCCTGGTGTAGTCCTGTCCAGTCCTGGTGTAGTCCTGGTCCAGTCCTGGTGTAGTCCTGGTGTAGTCCTGTCCAGTCCTGGTGTAGTCCTGGTCCAGTCCTGGTGTAGTCCTGGTCCAGTCCTGGTGTAGTCCTGGTCCAGTCCTGGTGTAGTCCTGATCCAGTCCTGGTCCAGTAGTCCTGGTGTCTAGTCCTGGTGTAGTCCTGGTGTCCAGTCCTGGTGTAGTCCTGGTGTAGTCCTGGTGTAGTCCTGGTGTAGTGTAGTCCTGGTCCAGTCCTGGTGTAGTCCTGGTCCAGTCCCGGTGTAGTCCTGGTGTAGTCCTGGTCCAGTCCTGGTGTAGTCCTGGTGTAGTCCTGGTCCAGTCCTGTGTAGTCCTGGTGTAGTCCTGGTGTAGTCCTGGTCCAGTCCTGGTGTAGTCCTGGTGTAGTCCTGAGTCCTGAGTCCTGGTGTAGTCCTGGTCCAGTCCTGTGTAGTCCTGGTGTCCAGTCCTGGTCCAGTCCTGGTCCAGTCCTGGTGTAGTCCTGGTCCAGTCCTGGTGTAGTCCTGGTGTAGTCCTGGTCCAGTCCTGGTCCAGTCCTGGTGTAGTCCTGGTAGTCCTGGTCCAGTCCTGGTCCAGTCCTGGTGTAGTCCTGGTGTAGTCCTGGTAGTCCTGGTGTAGTCCTGATGTAGTCCTGGTCCAGTCCTGGTGTAGTCCTGGTCCAGTCCTGGTGTAGTCCTGATAGTCCTGGTGTCCAGTCCTGGTGTCCAGTCCTGGTGTAGTCCTGGTCCAGTCCTGGTGTAGTCCTGGTCCAGTCCTGGTGTAGTCCTGGTCCAGTCCTGGTCCAGTCCTGGTGATCGGCTCTGTGGTTGCAACATATTTATAATCCGTAGGTGTAGGTTTAGTCCTGGTTTAGTCCTGGATTAGTCCTGGTTTAGTCCTGGTTTAGTCCTGGTTTAGTCCTGGTTTAGTCCTGGTTTAGTCCTGGATTACTGGGCTATGGACTTTTTCAAAACAAAAACCAGTGAGCGACGTTTACAATAAAAAAATAAATAACACAAACTGCGTAAATAATTGTCGGCGTTAACGAATCAATTAGTTAACGCGAAATTAACAAAACAAAAACATTGACGTTTAAAGGCGGCGGCCGTAACACGTCCTGGGTTCCATCTTCCACCCGCCTGCCCGCCCTTCCCCCTCTCGCGCTCCCCCGCTCCTGTCACGATGATGGACCATCCCATAATCCCGTCTGATACGAGCTCCTACCCATAATGCACCGCTGCAGACGACGCCGGCCCCTCCATCCACATCACTCACGGGGGGAGGAAGGGGTTAATAAAGCGCAGTTGTTTACGGCGTTTGGCTCCGTCCGATGCGACGCGAGGTCCGGCGAGGTCAGCTGGGATGAGGAGTCTCGTATATTTGTGTAATTTAAAGCGCCGGACGTGATGTTTACTGTTTTTAAGACGGTGGGAAAACGGAGCCGGGTCGTTTTTAAAAGGTTTGCGTTTGCGTTCAAAACATCGTAATTATTCACCGACATGAGATTAGAAACGTTTTTCCACAACATTCAGAGGCCACAACTAGCATTCTAATGTGCTCTTCCTGATTCTCTGACAATAAAAAGACAAACAGACAGTACAAAGAAGACTTAGTTTGACCTCAAGAAATGCTTATACAATATATCTGTATGAGAAAGAAAAAAAAAATTGCTCAAATACTTTTTAGTCCTGTTTTAGTCTTGTTTTAGTCCTGTTTTAGTCTTGGTTTTAGACCTGATTTAGTGTTGGTTTAGTCCTGGTTAAATCCTGTTTTAGTCCTGGTTAAATCCTGTTTTAGTCCTTGTTTAGACTTGGTTTAGTCCCAGTTTAGTCTTGGTTAAATCCTGTTTTACTCCTGGTTTTAGACCTGGTTTAGTCTTGGATAAATCTTGTTTTAGTCCTGGTTTAGACCTGTTTTAGTCCTGCTTTACACCTAGTTTAGTCCTGGTTTAGACCTGTTTAAATCCTGTTTTAGTCCTAGTTTTAGTTCTGGTTTTAGATCTGGTTTTAGACCTAGTTTGGACCTGGTTTAGTCCTGGTTTAATCCTGGTTAAATCCTGTTTTACTCCTGGTTTAGTTCTGTTTTAGACCTAGTTTAGACCTGGTTTTAGTCCTGGTTTTACTCCTGGTGGTTTTAGTCCTGGTTAAATCCTGGTTTAGTCCTGGTTTTAGTCCTGGTTTTAGACCTGGTTTAGTCCTGGTTTAGACCTGGTTTAGTCCTGTTTGAGACCTGGATTTAGACCTAGTTTAGACCTGGTTTAGTCCTGTTTAAATCCTGTTTTAGTCCTGGTTTTAGACCTGGTTTAGTCCTGTTTGAGACCTGGATTTAGACCTAGCTTAGACCTGGTTTAGTCCTGTTTAAATCCTGTTTTAGTCCTGTTTGAGACCTGGATTTAGACCTAGCTTAGACCTGGTTTAGTCCTGTTTAAATATTGTTTTAGTCCTGGTTTAGACCTGTTTAAATCCTGTTTTAATCCTGGTTTTAGACCTGGTTTAGTTGTGTAATTTAAAGCGCTGTACGTGATGTTTACTGTTTTTAAGACGGTGGAAAAACGGAGCCGGGTCGTTTTTAAAAGGTTTGCACTTGTCCGGAGTTATTCCTCGCTTCAAAACATCGTAATTATTCACCGACATGAGATTATAAACGCTTTTCCACAACATTCAGAGGCCACAACTAGCATTCTAATGTGCTCTTCCTGATTCTCTGACAATAAAAAGACAAACAGACAGTACAAAGTAGACTTAGTTTGACCTCAAGAAATGCTTATACAATATATCTGTACGAGAAAGAAAAAACAATTTGCTCAAATACTTTTTAGTCCTGTTTTAGTCTTGTTTTTAGACCTGATTTAGTGTTGGTTTAGTCCTGGTTAAATCCTGTTTTAGTCCTTGTTTAGACTTGGTTTAGTCCCAGTTTAGTCTTGGTTAAATCTTGTTTTAGTCCTGGTTTAGACCTGGTTTAGTCCTGGTTAAATCCTGTTTTAGTCCTGGTTTTAGACCTGGTTTAGTCTTGGATAAATCTTGTTTTAGTCCTGGTTTAGACCTGGTTTAGTCCTGCTTTACACCTAGTTTAGTCCTGGTTTAATCCTGGTTAAATCCTGTTTTACTCCTGGTTTAGTTCTGTTTTAGACCAGTTGGGCCCAGCTTTTTTGTTAATAATTTGCCTAATTTGAGCCTTTGTTAAATTATATCTTTTTTGGCTTTATTAATTAAATTTAAACTTATTTTTATACCTTGTCTTTGCCTTTCTGTTTGGTCCACTACAGCCTTATTTCATGTTCTTATTTTCAAGTGTATTTTTTTCATTTTATGTTTTACACATGGCAAAACTGCTCTAAGGTTCATACTTGAAGCCTATATTTATTTACAATTTGAAAGTTTTGCGTAAATTATCAATAAAATAGAGAGAAATACTGAATAAATGCATTGTTTAACTAAAAAACAATCGTGATCATGATTTTTTTCCATGATCGGGTGATGTGTCCTCCGAAGGGTAGAAAAAAGTATCAAAAATCAGACACTAATAAATAAAAAAGCTAGTATGGAGACTAGATTTTCATTTTAGCAGGTATTGATACTAAAAAAGACACAAATGAACCTTTCCTGAAGCTTTAGAATGATCTTGAGCTGGATCAGAACAAGTATAAGCGCACACAGACGAGTCGACGCCCGTGGTTTGAGTCCTGCCCGCTCCTCCTCCTCTCCTCACAAATCTCTTCTCGTTCATTCATTTTTATTCTACTTACTGGAACAACGTACTTAGATCTTTAATATAATTTTACAAACCGTTTTCCGTGCCCGAGGGGCCATCAAGCGCTCACTCCATTAGCGCCGGAAAACTGCTGAAACGACAACTTTTCACTTACCCACAATCCCCCGGGGCACGGCGAACTTTTGACCCGGCGTGATGTTTTGAGACGAGGATTGGGTAATAGAAGAACAGCGATTACTCCACCTGATCCGCTCCTCTGCTCCTCTTTTAAAAGGAGAAATGTATAGTTCAGATTTTAGAGGAAGAATTTTCACTTTTGTTCTGTTTTTTGTTTTTATTTTTAATTATTGTAATTTTGGTTAAATGTTATTATTGCCTATATTTTTGATTATTTTATTATTTATTTATTTATTTATTTATTTATTATTATTATTATTATTATTATTATTTATTTTATTTTATTTTATTTTAATTTTTTTTATTATTATTATTATTTTTAAATTTTGACTAGTTTTGTGTTAAAGGTGCATTGTTTAACACATGTTTAACAGACAAACCTGCTTAGTTCAGAAAACGCCGTTCCACCTTGTGATGTCAAGGATGTACAGGAAGTGCTCCACTGTGTTTTTAAACTCCACACACCTTCACTAGAATCATTTGGATAATTTCAGCCCCTTGAACAGAATCTCCTGTCCTCAGTAGGGGCCATTCTTTCTACATGGGGAAAAAAAAAACACCAACAATATCTAGGTGAGTTAAAATGACTTAAATTAAGAATATTTTACTTTATTTAAGTCGATTCAACTTCACAAGTAAAATTATCCACCGATGGAGTAAGTGTGTTTTTCTAAATACAAGCAACATTACATTTTGTTTCTTATTTTAGTTTTTTTTTTTGTGTAGCAAGATGTATTTTCATATTTTAAAGGTTGTATGGAGGATTTTTTTTTGTTTCAAATTGTCAATGATAGCATTATAAAGGTGCAGTAGCCTTGTAATTATGATGACCAAAAAAAAGAGAATAAAAATTCATCAACTCTGGACGTGGTGGGGCTAAACATTTGCCAATAGATAACGACACTGCCTCGTTATCTGTGAGCTGACAGGCTGTCAATCAAACTCCCTACGTTTCTAGTGTAACTGACTTGCCTGCGCCGCCGGTACGTGGTTTACGTACGACTGTCACGCAGTCCACAGACGCAAGACGCACAGACGCTGTTTACTCCACCAACGCAACAGTTCTTAGCGGCTTTTTTTGACCTATATCTTCCTCGCAGTTCGCACAAAGTTTGTTGCGATGGCGACAAGAATCCAGGAGCAGTTCGCCGCAAAAGAAAGTCCGTTTTTGAGGTTGCTGAAAGAAGAAGACAAGGGGAAAAGCAGCGAAGTCAAACTAAGGTGATTCTTGAAGATTCATTCCAGCGATGGCGCGACTGAAGCAGACGCAGGGTCTAAAGACTGACGCACTGGTCCACAAATTACTCCTGGACAGGAAACTTCTGCTTATTATGAAAACTTACTTTATTTCCAAGAGCAAGACAAACGTTTTTCAGGACACGAAAGCGATATCCTATGTCTGAAAACGTAATTTTCAAGGCAAAGAAAGAGTCCGCTTGCTGCTGCGTGTTGTAGCTAGTTCATTCGCACTGAATCTCCGCGCAACCTTCTCTGCACCCCTTTCCTGCTCCTCTCCCCGCTGCCCGATCCACTCTTCTCCCTGCTCCTCACTTCTCCGGGCACGGAATCTCCGCACACCTGCTCCCCCCGCTCCTCACTTCTCCGTCTTGCCTAACCAACACTGTAGTTAGTTGTTTACAAGTCATGTGCAGCACCGGCTGTAAACAAACCTGTTTCTGGCGTAAGGAGGAGGAGGGAGGAGGCGTTTCTACGTAGGAGCTGTAGGGGAGGGGGGTGGTTTCACGCATGTGCAACATTTGAAAAAGGACAAACAGTTGCTGGATTTCTCGTTCCTTGGAAAATCCTCTATACAACCTTTAAGTCTTACTCCACAATTTTATTTGTCAAGTGAAATTTACTCAAACTGTCTTAATTCATGTCATCTTAACTTGGCTACTAGATTTAGTTTTGTGCAGTGTATGTTTATTCCTTTCACTACTACATATACTGTATGTGTGAACTGGGATTTTCTGTGCTCACAAAAATGAAAACAAAGCTCAGAAACAGACTGATCTGTGTGTCGCGTCTCCTCCTGCACCCGGACTGGAACACGCTACAGAAACACAGACAGGCCCAACTATCGCTTTAGAAATGTTGAAATGTTAAGACATGTTTTGTATCATTTCTAATCTTTCTGTAATTATTTTATTGACTATTTTGTTCCAATATTGTTGGTTCAATTGAATGCTGAAAAGAAATGGACAACACTTAATATCCAAACAGGCGACTTATTGATTCTTTTATTGCTGCTTCAGTGACTGTTTTTCATTGTTTAAAACTTGAGTACCGTATTTTCCAGGCTATAGGGCGCACTCTTAAACCTCCAACCCCATCAAAAAACGACTGCACGCCCCACAATCTAGAGCGCCCCATACACGAATCCACTCGGGCGTCCAGGCACGACTGCAGTAAACTACAAACCCGCAAACACGCACGGAGCAGACAGAGAAAAACACCCACAGACACACTCATCACTCCACGCCGTCGAGGAACGGAACGGAGGAACGAACCGAAAAAGCGAGTGCAACGTGCCGCTTCTAGACACGACTGAACAACTGAGTCACTGCGAACACGCCGACAATCCAGCGATCCCAGACACACCCTCCCTACACGCCACAACTGAACAAAGCCCAGAGTCACTGTGAACGCGTCAAACATTCGACAGTATCTCAGTTGGTGGAGCATTCGCCCACTGATCTGAAGGTTGGCGGTTTGAATCCAGCTCTCGACATAAACATCACAGGTTGAGTGGTCAGATCCACTGACCCGCAGGTTGGCTGGTGTGATTCCAGCTCCCACAGATGAATGCTGTCGTTGTGTCCTTGGGCAAGACACTTAATCCACCTTGCCCACAGTGTCTGCGTACACTGGTGAATGGGTGAGTGGTTCCTTGTTGTAAAGCGTTTTGAATGCCTTGAAAGTGGAAAGGCGCTATAGAAAACATATATACTAAACAAAGTCCCACTGACTCCATCCAACTGTTGTTCCATTCCATTTTCTTCTGCTTATCCGGGGCCGGGTCACGGGGGCAGCAGTCTGAGAAGGGCCTCCCAGACTTCCCTCTCCACACACACGTCCTCCAGCTCTTCCAGGTGAACCCCGAGGTGTTCCCAGGCCAGCCCAGAGACATAGTCCCTCCAGCGTGTCCTAGGTCTTCCCCGGGGCCTCCTCCCGGTGGGACATACCCGGAACACCTCCCGAGGGAGGCGCCCAGGAGGCATTCGGAACAGATGCCCGAGCCACCTCAACTGGCTCCTCTCAATGTGGAGGAGCAGTGGCTCTACTCCGAGCTCCTCCCGTGTGACTGAGCTCCTCACCCTGTCTCTAAGGGAGCACCCAGCCACCCTGCGGAGGAAACTCATTTCGACCACTTGTGTCCGCGATCTTGTCCTTTTGGTCATTACCCAGAACCCATGACCATAGATGAGAGTAGGAACGTAGATTGACGGTAAATCGAGAGCTTCGCCTTTCGACTCAGCTCCTCTTCACCACAACGGTCCGATACAGCGACCGCATCACTGCCGACGCTGCACCGACCCTGCCTCAAGTGGAGGAGTTCAGATATCTGGGGGATCCAACTGTTATGTTTCGTTTAAAGTCCGGTGCGGTTTATTTGTGAAAAAAGTTGGAAAATAGACCATTTAATGACAGAGTGCCTTATAATCCAGAGAGCCTAATAGTGCGGAAAAAACTGTAATACTAATTGTTCAGAGAAACATAAAACATCCTCATTAATGTTCAGTAATGGTCAAATCCACCTTTATTTTGTGATTTATGAATAGGTTTGTGACTTTTAAAATATGAGTCCCCTGAAAAAAGTTGTAAACAGTGTAATAATAAAGAATTACTTAAACATATAATGAAACAAAACACAACTCCAGGTCAGTTTTTGATGAGATACAACATGATAACATGACTTAAAGCTCACAAGAGTCAATTTGTGCAATATAGGAGCTTTAAGTTTCAGTTTTCCCGTTCCTTTTTAAAAACGAAGGTTGTGAGAGCTGGAGTTTTGCGTGCAGATGTTTTTAAATAAGACATAACCCGAGCTCATCTCCATACTGTTTACCTGTACAGACGCAGAGTTTGGCTTACACCGGGAGCCCTGTCTCTTCTCATCACCGCGGCGCTTTGTTATGTAGACGCATTTTAATTTGTCCTCGTGTTGGTGGACATTTGCAAACCAAATCCTGGTACTTTTGCATTCGAAAGTTTAAATTACATCCAGGAAAATAAAGAATAAACAAGGACGGAGCAGAGATGAAAACGCAAAACGCAATATCCATCAAAGTAAAGGCCAAAATCAGCAGCGTCTCCTTTGTGCAGGATTACAATGGCGAGGTCATTTGAACAGGAAATATTAAAGAAGACCTGCTGCGTGTGGCTCGACGTGGATCATTGTGTTTTACTTTGGACGTTTGAAATCGCAATATTCATCTAAAACGACTTAATGAAAGAAACTAAGAAAACTATGGTGCCTAACAGGAGCAGACATCGCCTTAAATATTATCACAACGAAGAGTCTGTGTCCTGCTGAAATGGCCTACCCGTCGATTTGAGCTCCTGAGGCAGAAGTGGAGTAACAAGACAACAGACTGCAGCCTGAAGTGACTCAAATCTGATTTTTTCACCCCTTTGCGACCTGTGTTACGACCCGGGTGGATCAAACATATTAATGAGGACACAGGAGGCGAAAAGGTTACAAAAGTAAAAGATGTTTTTATTTTTAAGTTCATTTTAATTCACTTTAAAAACGCTAAAACCCCTCCCGTGCCCAAAAACAAAGTAACAACTGAAAAGGTTGGGGCGGCAGTAGCTCAGTTGGTGGAGCATTCGCCCACTGATCTAAAGGTCGGTGGTTTGAATCCAGCTCTCAACATAAAAAAAAAAAAAACATCACAGGTTGAGCGGTCAGATCCACTGACCCACAGGTTGGCTGGTGTGATTCCAGCTCCCACAGATGAATGCTGTCGTTGTGTCCTTAGGCAAGACACTTAACCCACCTTGCCCACAGTGTCTGCGTACACTGGTGTGTGAATGTGCGTGTGAATGGGTGAGTGGTTCCTTGTTGTAAAGTGCTTTGAAGGTGGAAAAGCGCTATAGAAAAATGTGACCATTTACCAAGGTGGACCTGGTGAGCCAGTCAGAAACAGAACAAAATGATGCGGCACAGGGCCGTAGAAGCCGGTACCAACATCGCTAAACTAAAGGAAAAAAAGACGTCCCCAAACTAACCTGACCAAACAAAAGGTGAAAACAGGACAGCCGCTCCCACCAGGTCAAACACAAAAGGCTAACAGCTAAGACAAAGGAGCGTGCAAAGCGACGAGCGCGCTCAGGTGTGCGGAGGGCGAGGCGGTGCGTAGTGAGCGCACAGGAGCAAGAGCAAGAGAACGCGCCACTGATAAGCGGCCTATTTATACGCGAACTAACCACGCCCCAAAACAGACACAATTAAGAACACACACAATGCATACACGCAAACGAGCGCCAGCACGTAACAACCTGTATCTGATCTTTTAATGACAGTTTGAACGACACAGATCTGATTTTTTTCAAATGCGACTCAGGCCACTTGGATATGTGCTCCTGAAACTAGGGATGGGCATGATTAGTTGATTAATCGATAACTGATCATTAAGAATTTCGTCGATTACGTTCATTTTTAATCGACAAACCGAATGTAGGTTGCTGTGTGATGTCCATTTTCCCCTGGACATGTCCGTTTTTCACATCCTGTCCTGGCTGTCTGTGTTTTTTTTTTTTTTTTTTATAAAGTGATGCACATATGTTTCGAAAAACATTAAAAAGTTTTGCCAGGTGAGAGTAGCTCAATGTCGATGACGAGTCCCCACCCCCCGTACGCTGTCCTGGTTTTGACAAACACAAATCTGGTCACACTAACCTGTATTCACTGAGTCGTGTCTTTTAATCCGACAGAAGTTGAACCGCATCAGCGACACAAGATCATTTAGAAAATATTTTTCTCTTTACAGTTGATAAATGTGATTAATTTGACAGGAACAAACTTTAACATGTTCATCCAACTTCTCTATTTGTTACTTTGGATGTAACTGAAGTACTGTGATACTCAAATGTACTACAGTAATATACAGTACAATACAGTAAAACAGAAGGAACTACATAGAACATGATCCATTTCTGTTCAAACTACATGACAAAATAACAGATATTAAGCTCGTTTCAATCTTAATTCTTTCTATTCTGACCATAATGATTCACACTAAGATCTTGTCAAAACATTTAAAAAGGAATAATTATCATTTCTACAACTCTTATATAAATACTCATATATATATAATAATCACATATAAATATACCATGACTTTTTAAGTACAATTTAGTTTAAAATTCACATAAATTGCAAAAATCTAAGCTTTGGTTTAAAGACTTGAAATGACTTGAAGCTCAAAGCAGACGACTTGGACTTGACTTGGACTTGCCTGTATTTGACGTGGGACTTGACTCGGACTTGAGGTCAAAGACTTAAGACTTACTCGAGACTTTCAAAACAACGACTTGGTCCCACCTCTGATAGAGATCGACTGAGACGTGTTTTTCCAAGGCCATTGTCGATAAAGATTGTTTAGAATCCAGAGCAACCAATGACCGATAAGCTCTGCCGATATTTTTGGGTCGATATGTAGGACAGATTTAGATTTTTCAGATATTTTCGCCAAATTACATCATTTAAATTGACTAAAAACTCACCCAGAGCTCTTTTTTTTTTACCCCAAACCTTTAAGAAAACTGTTTAGTTACGTCTTAAAATGTTAATATAAAGCTTTGAGGGTATTTTTCGGCACTAAGTTTCAGATTCAAGACTGATTTAAGGCTGATATTTCGGTTTGTCTCGAGTGAAAATGGGACTGATCTGCAAAATGACGTGATTAAAGATTCCTCAAACACAAATCACTCCAAATACAACTTCAGGTGAGTAAATGGTGAAAAGAAACAACTCAGAAAACGGCTCTAAAAAGTAAATTTTTGCAAAGTTTAACCAAATATTTTCATTTCAAAGTCATTGCTACCACCTGCACATCTGTGACTAGTTTTTTTTTTTTATTAAAGAGTAACAGAAAAGACAAACACGAAAACCTTTCATTCGGAGTTTGAGCGTCACATCTGGCACTACACTCACTATATTTAATCGGTTTATTTTGGGGGAAAAGCTTTTGAATTTCAATCCAACTTCCCCGCCACAAATGTGTAATTATAAAAGACGTTTTTGTGTTTCCAGCTGCGCGTTTTCGATCCGTGAGCAAAAAAATAAAGAAATAAAATGAAATCCTCTCTGAAAACGCTTCTGTCCAGTTTGGGATTTCACTTTGTTTTCTGTCATTTAAAGGTGCACTGCGGAACATTTCCAGTGGAGAATCTGCCACCCGTTTGTCTAGAATGTTCCATCGCGGCACTACGCTACATTACAGGTCAGATCTGTGGAGAGGCGCCCCCTTTTCACATAAGGAATCAATGCATTTTTGAGCAACAGAAACTCCGGTAATGAATAAATGATAGATGTAAATGTTTAATGTCACACTGTGGAACATTCCAGGCAAAGCAATGACATCTCCATGGAGACAAGCAGGTAGCAGACCCTCCACCAGAAAAGTTACACAGTGCACCTTTAAACTTCTGTCTTTCAAGTGAAGCAGGAAATGGGAAAACTAGTGCTGTCATTGTAAACCAGTTATTCTCTTCCCACATAAATGCAATTATTTATTTATTTATTTATTTCTAATTACTTTAATTAAGATGTTTGGAAACAGATGTTTGCCCCATGTTCTTTGTTTGTACCTCATTCAAACTTGTGAATTAAATTTGTGAGTTTGCATCGTTTCTGTACTTGAAGCTGTTTTCTCCGACTGGCCGCCCATTCAAGTCAATGGGCTGAGTTTAAAGGTTGTATGGAGGATTTTATGGAGGAACCAGGACTAACCCAGGTCTAAACCAGGTCTAAACCAGGACTGACACCGGGACCAGACTGGGACTGAGACCAGGACTGAGACCAGGACCAGACCGGGACCAGAATGGGACTGAGACCAGAAATGAGACCGGGACCAGACCAAAACTAAGACCAGGACTGAGACCAGGACCAGACCAGGACCAGACCGGGACTGAGACCAGAAATGAAACCGGGACCAGACCAAAACTAAGACCAGGACTGAGATGGGGACTGAGACCGGGACCAGACCGGGACCAGAATGGGACTGAGACCAGAAATGAGACCGGGACCAGACCAAAACTAAGACCAGGACTGAGATGGGGACTGAGACCGGGACCAGACCGGGACCAAACTGAGACCAAACCGGGACCAGACAGGGACCAGACCAAAACTAAGACCAGGACTGAGATGGGGACTGAGACCGGGACCAGACCGGGACCAGAATGGGACTGAGACCAGAAATGAGACCGGGACCAGACCAAAACTAAGACCAGGACTGAGACCAGGACCAGACCGGGACCAGACCGGGACCAGAATGGGACTGAGACCAGAAATGAAACCGGGACCAGACCAAAACTAAGACCAGGACTGAGATGGGGACTGAGACCGGGACCAGACCGGGACCAGAATGGGACTGAGACCAGAAATGAAACCGGGACCAGACCAAAACTAAGACCAGGACTGAGATGGGGACTGAGACCAGGACCAGACCGGGACCAGACCGGGACCAGACCGGGACCAGACCAGGACCAACCTGAGACCAAACCGGGACCAGACAGGGACCAGACCAAAACTAAGACCAGGACTGAGACGGGGACTGAGACCGGGACCAAGACCAGGACTGAGACCAGTTTAATCCTGGTTTAGTCCTGGTTCAGTCCGGCATCTCAGTTAATGTCATGTAAACGGAAAACGACCGTTATCCGTTTTTTTTTTTCATTTTTCATTAAAACACAAAATCGAAAACTGAAAAAAAAAAAATCATTATCTGATTTTTTCATTTTGGTTTTGGAGACAAATAATGAAGAAAACTGTTTTTTTTTTCATTTTCTTATTTTTGGTTTTATATTGAAAAATGAACGAATGACACACGGATTGTAGTTGATCCTAACGACGCCGTTACAGACACGAACTTGAGCCAAAATAAGGCCAGAAATAGAGACACAATTCTATTTTAGACTCATTTGCACAGATAATCAGGAGAAAAAAAAGGGATTTTGGTGTTTAGTGGCTCTTTAAGGTAAGCGATGAATAACTTTGGACCACTGCAAACCCTTAAAAAACTAAATTTAAGACCGTAAAAATCAGGTAGAGCACGTTGAAGACCTTTCACACACACCACACAGAAATGAAGCACACGCTGATATTCATTCCCATATCTTGGAATACTCAAAACTCCGTCCGGTTTTCCTGCAGCGGGCCCAGAGCGCTGACTCAGGCTCACAGTATTGACAGAGCATTGCATTATGGGAAATGGAGGAGCATCAGTCACAGTAATGGCGAAGAAGATGGCTGATAATTAGCCGGGATCGTCAGGCGTCGGCTAATGAGCGCGAGCGAGCCAAACGAGGAAATGTCAGAGGGGCGTCCGGGGAGCCAGCTGTCAGTCAGACGCTCCCTGACGGAACAGTCCGGGGTTTTACAGGAGCGGGGGTAGAAAACGCACAATTCAAATGTCAATATGTTGATTACGAGACAAATGCTGCGGCGTTTTTTCATCAAAGACGAAGCTACAGGTCCTCCCCTTTAAAGGTAAATGACGCTGAATTGTGAGGTTTAAGCCAGTGTTCCCCAGTGGACTGGTTTTATGTCCCGACGATATTTTCGAGACAATATTTATACAGTTCGGCGGAGGAGGATGGTTTAGTCCTGGATAAATCCTGTTCTAGTCCTGTTTTAGACCTGGTTTAGACCTGGTTTAGACCTGATTTTAGTCCTTGTTTTAGTGCTGGTTTTAGTTCTGGTTTAGTCCTGGTTTTAGTTCTGGTTTAGTCCTGGTTTTAGTTCTGGTTTTAGTTCCGGCTTAGTCCTGGTTTTAGTTCTGGTTTAGTCCTGGTTTTAGTTCTGGTTTTAGTTCTGGTTTAGTCCTGGTTTTATTTCCGGCTTAGTCCTGGTTTTAGTTCTGGTTTTAGTTCTAGTTTTAGTTCTGGTTTAGTCTTGGTTTTAGTTCTGGTTTAGAAGCACGGGAAACACGGGAGGAGGCACGGTCCATGTGGGATGTTTCAGTCCTGGTTAAATCCTGTTCTAGTCCTGTTCTAGTCCTGTTTTAGACCTGGGTTTAGACCTGGTTTTAGACCTGGTTTTAGTTCTGGTTTAGAAGCCCCGGAAACACGGGAGGAGGCGCTGTCCAACTGGCCTGGTTTAGTCTGGGTTAAATCCTGTTCTAGTTCTGTTTTAGACCTGGTTTTAGACCTGGTTTTAGACCTGGTTTTAGACCTGGTTTTAGACCTGGTTTTAGTTCTGGTTTAGAAGCCCGGGAGGAGGTGCAGTCCACGCCGCGTATGCGAGAAGCGTCTGTCCACATGATTATAAAAACAGAAACAGACCTGGAGTTGTGTTCTGTTTCATTCACACATATTTGAGTAAATCTATTATTAGTCTGTCTACATCTCCAAACCTCAAAATGCTCTGCTCCACTTTGTGATGTCATTTTTATGTTATTTATTTATTTATTCAGTATTTTACCAGGTAAGTCAATTCAGAAACCTTCTCATTTGCAATGACGACCTGGTCAAGAGACAGAATAAAACAGCACAAACAAAACACTCGCACATCATCTGTAACATGAAGCAGTGAACAGAGACGTGAAACAAGTGTTAAAAACATCTGCAATGATCCTGTCAAATACTTTGGATAAACTCTCTTCTTAAAAGTCAACAGAGGTTAAAAAAAAAGTTTTAATAATAAATAATAATAATAATTGGTAAATAAATAATAATAATAATAATAATTGGTAAATAAATAATAATAATAATAATTATTGGTAAATAAATAATAATAATAATTGCGTCGGTTTTATCTTGCTCTTTTCTGGACACTCAAAGAGGCTTTACAGAGCTTTATTCATTCCCTCCACACTCAGTGGTGGTAAACTACTACTGTAGCCACAGCTGCCCTGGGGCAGACACACACACACACACACACACACACACTTTTATGCTAGGAAATGTAGGTGAAGTGTCTTGCCTAAGGACACAATGACAGTTTTTATGACTGGTGCTCCACTGTGGCACCTGATTTTCCCAGCGTCTCCCATCCAAGTATTAACCAGGTCCTGCTGAGGGGATCAGGCTTTGACAAGCTGCTACGACCACGTTAAAGTTTGAAAGTCTGTTGAAGGTGGCTCCAGTCACTTGCTGCAGAGAACAGAAATGAGGAGCGACTCAAAGCTGTGCGAGCTTTAGGTCGAGTCATGAAGCTGTAGTTTTCAAGTTAACAGGTACTTTTGACCTTTGGTTCAACAGAGACTGGAAAATGTTTTGGATTTTTTTGTTTTATTTTGTGTGAAAAGGAAAAGATATTAGAAATCTACACTTCTTTCTGCTCCTTTTCATTCACACAAAATAAACAAATAAAATGAAATGAAAGAAATGAAATCCAAAGATGAAATCGTCCAAATGATTCTAGTGAAGGTGTGTGGAGTTTAAAAACACAGTGGAGCACTTCCTGTATCACCGCATGACATCACGAGGTGGAACGTCACGAGTGTTTTCTGTTTTCAGACAAGAACTCAGCCTAAATCTGCAGGGTTTGTGTGTTAAACATGCGTGAAACAAATGAAACAAAACACAGCTCCAGGTCCGTTTGTGATGATAAAAAGCCTAATATCGGTATCGGCAAATATCAGTTTTCGATATCTGCTAAAAAAAAAATCCATATTGGCCCATCCCTACTAATATCCAGTTTTAATTTTCTCTCTTTACAGTGAACCTCTTCCCCCTGAACAGACGAGCAGTAAATATAGTGCAAAAATCAATGGCGGATCTGCATGTTAAATGAGTGTGAGGCACAAAGGCACGAGGGCAGTAATGAGTTCCACGCTCGGGCCGTTCATTCATCAGGAGACCGCTGAATTATTCACGGATCTTAAATCTCCTCGCCATCACTTCTTCTCCTCTTTTCCCTCGTCCGTCCGTACACAACGCCGCCGCGCTGGACTAATATTTGCACAAAACTCGAAAGCGGAAAGCAATTTTACTTTTATTTATTTATTTTTTTTGTCTGTTTTTGTTTCGTTAAAGGTGCGTTGTGTCATTTTTCTGGTAGAGATGTGTCATTACTCTGCCTGGAATGTTCCACAGTGTGACTTTAACAGTGTTGGGAAGGTGATTTTTTAAAATGTATTCCCCTACAGATTACAGATTACACACACCAAAATGTAGTTTGTAACGTAATCCATTAAATTACTTAAAGTGAGTAATGTAATCTGAATACTTTGGATTACTTGATTTGCTGTAGAGAAGCAAATACGAGGAAATCTTCACATAAGAAGTTTTATCTGCTAAAAGAAAATAAAAAGCCCAGACTTTACTGAACCAAACTTAAAATATTATTGATAAAAGAGGAGGAGACACGTCCACACAGCAGGATTTAGTCCTGTTAAATCCTGTTTTAGACCTGGTTTAGATCTAGTTTAGATCTAGTTTAGGCCTGGTTTTAGTCCTGGTTTAGTCCTGGTTTAGTCCTGGTTTTAGACCTGGTTTAGACCTGGTTTAGATCTAGTTTAGACCTGGTTTTAGTCCTGGTTTAGACCTGGTTTAGATCTAGTTTAGCTCTAGTTTAGACCTGGTTTTAGTCCTGGTTTAGATCTAGTTTAGATCTAGTTTAGACCTGGTTTTAGTCCTGGTTTAGTCCTGGTTTTAGACCTGGTTTTACACCTGGTTTAGACCTGGTTTAGATCTAGTTTAGATCTAGTTTAGTCCTGGTTTTAGTCCTGGTTTAGATCTAGTTTAGATCTAATTTAGACCTGGTTTAGTCCTGGTTTAGATCTAGTTTAGACCTGGTTTAGTCCTGGTTTAGATCTAGTTTGGATCTAGTTTAGACCTGGTTTTAGTCCTGGTTTAGATCTAGTTTAGATCTAATTTAGACCTGGTTTAGTCCTGGTTTAGACCTGGTTTAGTCCTGGTTTAGACCTGGTTTAGACCTGGTTTAGACCTGGTTTAGTCCTGGTTTAGTCCTGGTTTAGATCTAGTTTGGATCTAGTTTAGACCTGGTTTAGTCCTGGTTTAGTCCTGGTTTAGATCTAGTTTAGATCTAATTTAGACCTGGTTTAGTCCTGGTTTAGACCTGGTTTAGTCCTGGTTTAGTCCTGGTTTAGACCTGGTTTAGACCTGGTTTAGACCTGGTTTAGACCTGGTTTAGTCCTGGTTTAGATCTAGTTTAGACCTGGTTTAATCCTGGTTTAGATCTAGTTTAGACCTGGTTTAGACCTGGTTTAGACCTGGTTTAGTCCTGGTTTAGTCCTGGTTTAGATCTAGTTTAGATCTAATTTAGACCTGGTTTTAGTCCTGGTTTAGACCTGGTTTAGTCCTGGTTTAGACCTGGTTTAGACCTGGTTTAGACCTGGTTTAGTCCTGGTTTAGATCTAGTTTAGACCTGGTTTAGTCCTGGTTTAGATCTAGTTTAGACCTGGTTTAGTCCTGGTTTAGATCTAGTTTAGACCTGGTTTAGTCCTGGTTTAGATCTAGTTTAGACCTGGTATTAGTCCTAGTTTAGACCTGATTTAGACCCGAAACACAATGAACTCCAGACACTCCAGAACAGTAGAAAAAGTGAACACATCGCACGAGGAAAAATATAGTTAAAGCCCTAATTAAGCCCTGATGAAGACCAGTTAAGGCCATTCAAATAAAAGCCTTTTAACCATATTTTTCCTCGTGCGATGTGTTCACTTTTTCTACTGTTTTGGAGTCCCTGGAGTCCGTTGTGTTTGAGTTTTGATCCTTTTTTCCAAGCGCAGCCTCTACTTGCTCCTACTGATTGAAACACCTGCAGCAAACAGCCACATTTTTGTTCTTTCTGGTTTAGTCCTGGTTTAGTGTCCGGCAATGAGTGGAATTACCAAATAAAAAGTGTGAAAACAGGAAAATACCACCGTGTAATCCATTTATTTCAACAAAGTAACTGTAATCCAATTACCACTCACTGAAACAGTAGCTGTAACTGAATACAGCTACTCATAATTTGTACTCTGATTACATAACTCCAGGTACATGTAATCTGTTACTCCCCAACACTTGGACATTAAACAGTTCTACCTTACGTTTTCTTCAATTACAGGTGGTTTTAGAGCTCAAAAGCACTTAGAAAAACAGGCTTTCTGACTGTGAGCGGCGTTGCTTCTCCGCAGATTTGACCTGGTCTCCATGGAGATAGAAAGGCGTGAAACATTCCTGACAAAGCGATAAGAAGTCCATGAAGAAAAGCGTTTGACGGACACCTGAAAAGACACACACTGCACCTATTAGGTTAACTTCTCTTCTCGTCTAAATGGAAACTAAATCGTGGAAAATAATGATCACGTTCTGTCGGAGCAGGAGGAGGGTGAGGAAGAAGAGGCGGATAATGAGCGCCACAGCCACAACGCCTGTTTTTCTAAGTATTTTTGAGCTATAAATGCACCTGTAATTGAATAAATGTTGAAAAATATCATACTGTGGAACATTCCAGGCAGAGCAATGACATCTTCATAGAAAAAAGGAGGTGACAGGTCAGATCTGTGAAGGAGGCGACCCCACCTCACAGCAAAGTCCTGCGTGGGTCCATTTTTGGAGACCCGCACCCGTGATTTTATCGAAGTTAAACCCGCGTCCGCCCGGACCCGTTAACATTCCACCCGTTACCGTCCGTGCCCGCGATAAATCACACACAAATTAAAATCAAATTAAAATTAAAATCAAACACACAAATTAAAATCTGAAGCATCCATCAGAAAACGAATTGAAAAGTCTCGACTTTAAGAATTACAATCACGAAAATAAATAATAAAATAAATAAATAAATAAATAAATAAGAAAAATAAATAAATAAGAAAAATAAATAAATAAATAAATAAATAAATAAAAATAAATATAAATAAAATAAATAAGAAATAAAACGGTTAAGCTTTTTTCAGTACTAATACGAATTCACAGACACAACTTTACTGTAAAAAATCCGACATTACTTCACAGGCTTTAGCAGAAAAAACACTAATCGAGATGCTGGACTTTTAGGCTGCACACGCCACAGACTGAACCAGGACTAACCCAGGACTAAACCAGGACTAACCCAGGACTAAACCAGGACTAACCCAGGACTGATTCCAGGACTGAACTAGGACTAAAACAGGACTAAAACAAACAGGACTAAACCAGAACTGAACTAGTACAGTGAGTCACCAGAGGCCGCGTAGACTGTCAGGTGGCTCAGGGTTCTCTCTCTCTCTTAAGTCCAAGATTAGTCCTGGTTTAGTCCTGACTCACCCGTGTGTCATCACTATCCGCCCGTCAAATTCCAGAACATTAAAACCCGCCCGTTTCAGCAACTGTTTGCGGGTACCCAGTGCAGGACTCTCTAGCAGCTCTCGCTCTGATCAGGTCAGAACTACATGTTTCTGTTGTCACACGTTGGGCAGCGTTGGGTCATAAATCAGGAAGTAAATGCAGAAGTAAAAATCTTCTTTGGGGCCATGTGCCAACGAGCACAGGCCACTGAATATAATATGATGCCATCTTAGGCTACGTTCAGACTGCAGGGCTTAACGCTCAATTACGATTTTTTTTGTGAAATCCGATGTTTTTGCGAGGTCGTTCACATTTCCAATTAAATGTGACTTGTATGTGATCCCCTGTGTGAACATTAAACGGCGCGAAAGTGTCCCGCATGTGCACTGGAGACACGATGACGTCAACCGCAGCGATCGTGCTCTGTGTTTACGGAAGTTGTCCAAACATGGACGCGAGCATTGAGCACCTGGAGATTTTAAAGTTCCTCTCGTACCGGAGCCAGAACATGAACAACTTACTTGTTTTAAGGAGGAGATTGAGAAGGAGAAGGACGAGGTTTTTGGCCGTGGTGTTTTGTGGGGCAGCGGCAGCGACGTCCATTGAAAGGAACGTGTGGATGTGGAGACGTAGCCAAGAGTGGTGAGTGGTGATGTGCTTCACTTCAGTGACACGGAGTTCATTAACAATTTTCGCCGACTTCAGCGCAGAATAGTGACGTTTGTGGCTTGTTGATAACGTGTAGGGTGGATGAATGCGCTTTGGCCGTTCAGACTGAAGTCGCATGTCAAAAGATCGGATATGTATCGGTTTCAGGAGCACATATCTAAGGCTGCGTTCAGACTGCAGCCTGAAGTGACCCAAATCCGATTTTTTGGCTTCTATGTGACCTGTATCCGATCTTTTAATGACAGTCTGAACGACACAGATCCGAATTTTTCAAATGCGACCCAGGACACTTGGATATGTGCTCCTGAATCCGATACATATCTGATCTTTTGACATGCGACTTCAGTCTGAACGGCCAAAGCGCATTCCATCCGACCTACACGTTATCAACAAGCCACAAACGTCACTATTCTGCGCTGAAGCAGGCGGAAACCGGAACTGTAAAATCTCCAGGTGCTCAATGCTCGCGACCATATTTGGACAACTTCCGTAAACACAGAGCACGCTCGCTGCGGTTGACGCATGGGGTTGACGTCGTCGTGTCTCCAGTGCGCATGCGGGACACTTTCGGGCCGTTTACCGTTCACACTGAAGTCACAGACAAGTCGCATTTAATTGGAAATGTGAACGACCTCGCAAAAACATCGGATTTCACAAAAAAATCGGAATTGAGCATCAAGCCCTGCAGTCTGAACGTAGCCCAAGTGTCCTGGGTCGCATTTGAAAAAATCGGATCTGTGTCGTTCAGACTGTCATTAAAAGATCAGATACAGGTCACATAGGGGCCAAAAAATCTGATTTGGGTCACTTCAGGCTGCAGTCTGAACGCAGCCTTAGATTCATCCTCCTTATTTTATTATAGTTCCATGTCCTCGACAGATGAGTCTTTCTCATGCTGCGTTTTCAAATAGGTAGAAAGGACGAAGTGGGCGGGGCTACAGTTCACACTCAAACATGTTCCTCGCTCATGGTTTAAATTCAGGTATAACTGGTCACATTTTTATACAACGCTTTTCCACTTTCAAGTCTCTCAAAGCACTTTACCACAAGGAACCACTCACCCATTTACGCACACACACATTCAAAGGGGGAGAAGCGGGGTTAAGTGTCTTGCCCGACGACAGAACAACAGCATTCATCTGTGGGGAGCTGACATCGCACCGCCAAGCTATTTTTGTTTGGAAAGACAATCCATCCTTGAACAGAAATGGAGGACTCAGACACCATCTCCCTCCTGTTTACAACTCCGACCTCGAAACTAAATCTAAACAAGGAAAACAACAGGGATTTCCAGGCCAAGTCCAGAGGTGTGAAAGCTCCATTATGGCGCTGAATGACTATGTTAATATGTTCCCACACTCAGTTCAACAGGCCTAATGCCGGACACAAACTGTGCGATATTTTCAATTGTTTCACTCAGCCTCAGCTCAAACTGTACGACCAAATCGCAGGGTTTAAAAGTTCGCAGCTCGTGGAAATACTTCAACAGTGCCAAACGCTCACGAGAAGCGACGGGATTTCAAACAGGTCTGATATTCTCACGTCCTACAATGGAGCTGGTCGTGAGGTATTAATCGGTTCTTGGTTACCTTATTTTCCGCACTATTAGACGCTCTGGATTATAAGACGCACTGTCATTAAATGGTCTATTTTTGAACTTTTTTCACAAATAAACCGCACCGGACTTTAAACGAAACACAACAGTTGGATGGGTGAGTGGTTTTGTTTGTTTGTTCGTTCACGGTGACTCTGGGCTTTGTTCAGTTGTGGCGTGTAGGGAGGGTGTGTCTGGGATCGCTGGATTGTCGGCGTGTTCGCAGTGACTCAGTTGTTCAGTCGTGTCTAGAAGCGGCACATTGCGCTCGCTTTTTCGGTTCGTTCCTCCGTTCCGTTCCTCGTCGGCGTGGAGTGATGAGTGTGGCTGCGGGTGTTTTTCGCTGTGCGGTCGCTGTCTGCTCCGTGTGTGTTTGCGTGCGCTGCGGGTGTTTGCGGCTTTGCAGTTTACTGAAGTCGTTTTTTGATGGGGTTGAAGGCTTAAGAGCGCGCCCTATAGTCCGGAAAATACGGTAATCTCGGTTAATTCTTGGTTAATTGGTTTGAGTGTTCTCTGTTAACTACACGAAGCACGACACGCGATTCAGCCAAAACTCGTTCGACTGTTTTTGGCATCGGAACAAGAGAAAAATCGGCTCAAAAAGGGCCCAAAAGTCGCACAGTGAACGCTCGGCTTAACTAACAAACAAAACCTGTAAGCAAGTAGTTGTGTTAGTTTCAGAGTAGTTTCATTGTAGTTAGCTCTTCCCTTCAGACAGATATAAGGCAGAGTCCGTCAGCATTTTGACCAGAATTGAAGCAGCTTGGATGAACTGCGAAACATGTTTGACCAAAATAAACTTTTGTCCAGGTGACAAATTGAATTTCTCCATGTGTGAATGAAACAAAACACAACTCCAGGTCTGTTTGTGATGAGGAAACAACATTATAACCTGACTTCAAGCTCTCAAGAGTCAAATTTGGGTATCATAGGACCTTTACAAAAAATAAAATAAAAAATACAATTGCTATGCTTCACTAAAAAAGTCCAGAGTCGAACCAACAACCCGCTTATTGAGAGGAGGAGACCGGATAACAACTCTGCCACATCTTGATCAGCTTTAAATCTCACCAAAATCACCACCAACATCCAAAAAAAAAAGATTATAATTTCAAAAATATTAAACATGCACTATGTAACTTTTCCGTTTTAGAGTGTACACCACCTGCTCGTCTCCATGGAGATATGTTTGTTTTGCCTGGGGTATTCCACAGTACGGCGTTAAATGTGTCTTTAAAACATTTACTCATAACTAGATGTTTAACTGCATTGTATGGAAGATTATTTGTTTCGACATGTTTAGAATTTTAAATACAATTGAATTTCTCACTTGTTTGAATTTGTTTTATTCTGAATTTTAGCTGCTGAACTTTTCATTTTTTTCAATTTAAGTATAAAAATTACACCTTTTAAATATTCAACACAAATATTTTCAAGCCCTTAAATTCAACATTCAAAATTCAGAGAGCAAAAGTCGCAAGTGAAGAAAATTCGCAGGGAAGATTCAAGATGCCAAGGCAGAAGTTATCGAGCCAAATTCGTCCGATCGAACTTAGTAACAAACAGGAAATTGGATTGTTGGTTGAATTTTGACTGTCTGAGGAATTGAAAATAATTGTGCTGAATATTTAAAAGGTGAAATTCGTATTGTGAAGTTACAAAATATCGAAAAAGCCTATTCAAAATTTCAGCAACTAAAATAAGAAAAGTTAAAAAGAGTTAAAAGATTCAAAGCGAGAAATGCAGTGGTATTTAAAGGTTGTATGGAGGATTTTTTTTTAGTTTCAAACTGTCAGTCAAAGATTAAAATACCATTACAGAGACGCAGCAGCTTTGTAATTATGATGACCAAAAAAATAAATAATGAAAATCTATCAACTGTGGACGTAGTGAGGCCAGATGAACATCAGCCAATAGAAAACGAGGCTCCCTCATTTTCTATTGGCTGTTAGGTTGTCAATCAAACTCCCTAGTATAACTGACTCGTCGGAGCGCGGGGATTACGTGGTTTACGCAGCGGTTCTTAGAGGCTTTTTCGAACTGTCGCTTCCTCGCATTTCGCACAAAGTTTGTCGCGACGGCGGACGAGAATCCACGACCTGTTCGCCGCAAAAGAAAGTCCGTTTTTGAGGTCGCTGAAAGAAGAAGAGAAGAGGAAAAGGAGCAAAGCCAAACTGAGGTGATTCTTGGAGATCTCGTCCAGCGATGGTGCGACCGAAGCAGACGAAGGGTCTAAAAAGTGACGCGTCGGTCGCTGAATTACTTCTAGACAGGAAACTTCAACAGTAATTCTGAACGCGCACAAGGACTGTCGCTGTATTTCTCTTCCCTTAAAAAAATCCTCTATACAACCTTTAAAATTCTAAATCTGACAGAACAAATGATCTTTCATACATTGATTTTTCTATTTTTCTTCCATTTATTTGAGCAAAATGTGTTTTACACCAGCAGGAAGTGCACGTTATATTGCTGGTTATTGTCAGTTTTAGATTATACATAAAAAGTCGACGCTCTGAATGCATAAGGTAAGTGAGGAATAACTTTGGACCACTGAAAACCATTTGAAATGAACTAGTTTTTCAAGATTTAAGATGGAAATAAATCAGGTACGGTGCCGTAAATGCCGCACTTTGGAACATTCCAGGCAAAGTTACCATGGAGACGAGCCGGTGAGAAACCCTCCACCAGAAAAGTTACTCATAGTACATCTTTAAAATAAAAATAAAACAAAAAAAAACTGAAAGATCTGAAATGAATTCTCAGCTAAAACGTGTTGTTCCAAAGCACAAGAATCACAAAATCTAAAATCAAAAACAGAATATTCATCTCCAGAAGAAAAGAAAAGATAATTAAGAGGAAGAGAGAAGCTTCAAGACAAACAGCTGTAATCCACAAAGAAGAAAGAGCAGCTCCAGAAGAGGAGGAGGAGACAGATGGAGAGAAGCAAACGTGTGGAAGACCTACCACAGAGGACAGAGGAGCGAGGGGCCGGAGCTGTGTTCACTGTGAGGACGGATGAATGAAGCGCCCACTCAAATATACGAGAGAGGGAAAGAAAGAGGGAGGGAGAAAAGGAGGGAGAGAGGGGGGTCTTAAAGCGATGGTGCACTTAGAACAAAAAAACCTATCACCTGCTGAAATATGGAAGGAAGAGAGAGACGGAGAGAAGGAGGGAGGGGGGTCTTAAAGGGACAGTACACTCACAACAAATCAGTGTTACGCTTTTAGAGACGCACAAATATAAATGAATTACTTGCACAAGCAAAAAGCGGAGTGCTAAAAGTGACTCTCACAGAATCAATTTGAACATTTTCTTCGTTTTGGGCACGGGGTCTCCAGCCTTTTTCCTCCAGTGAGCTACTTTTACAAAATGAAAAGGACAAAGAGCTCCTGATTTCACAAGAAACTGAATAAATTTAAGAGCCTTGGCCTCAGACGGGGCACAGTTAGATGTTTATATGTTTACAACTTGCACAACGTTAGGCATCAAAATGACACATTTACAATGGTAACAGCCTTTTATTCAATCCAATTTAATTATTCAGCACAATACGTGTAATTCAGAAATCTAACGAGCCCATATCTTACAATTCCAAGAGCTACTTGGAAGGGGGTGGAGCTGTTAGGATTTGTGTTTTTGTTCTCTCCCTCCCTTTTCTGTTTCAGAGCTTGAGTGTGGCAGGGGGCGTGGCAGGGGGCGTGGCTTTTTCCGGAGCAGATGAGACACACCTGCAATCAGTCCCTTCATCTACCTCAGTATTTAGCCCTGGTCTTCTCATCACCACTTTGCCAGGTAATTCCGTCCTGTTCGGTAGCGTCACCAGGCTCTTGCTTATTGTTTGCCCTGGATTGACCTACTCCTGTTTTCTCCCAGGTGTCTCCTGGTCGTCTGCCGTTGCCTCCGGAGAAGTTGGCCAGCTCCCTGCCTCCTCAGCCTGCCTTCGTTTGTACAATAAACTGCTTAAACTTGACTGTGTTCTGATTCTGCTTTGGGGTCCCTCTTCCCCCACCTCAACAGGAGCGACACCGGAAGCTCCTGAGCTACAGGGTGAAGACTCCTGTCTTAGGCTTTAAATGAGTCCAATCTGTTCTAGAGTTAATTTAACATTTTTGGAAACACAAAACCAAAGTTCCTGTTTAAAACCAAAATGAAGAGTTACATTAATGTTTTGAGAGTTAATGGATAACACTTTGTAGGGTTATCCTGATTTAGCTAAAAAACACACAGAGGTGTTTTATTTTTACTCTTTAGTTTAGTTAATTTAAGATGAAAATATGTACAGAACTTAAAATTGTTCTTCTCTCATGAGAGTTTGAAGTGATGGGGGGAGGGGTCAAAAGGGAATTTGAATTAACTTTAATCATATCAACTCTGGCAAATAACACCAACTTTCAAATAGTTAAACTAACACTTTTTGTATTAAAAACAGCTCTGAAACAATTCAGCCTGAAATTGTAAGCCTATGTCATAATTGTGCTGTACAAATACACTGGCCTATTGCTCTTATGACATTTTTTCTGATACATTCTGTAGTTAGAAACATGACAATTATTAATATTGATTTAAAACAACATAATTCAATGATACAGGGAGCTGATTTCTATTTCAAAGCCACAGATCAGGAGTCTCCAACCTGTAGCTCAGGAGCTTACAGTAACTCTCCCATCGTCTTCCAAGTCACTCGCCAAAGGGATTTCCGAATTACACATATTGTGCTGAATAATTAAATTGGACTGAATAAAAGGCTGTTACCATTGTAAATGTGTCATTTTGATGACTGACACTGTGCAAGTTGTAAACATATAAACATGTAACTGTGCCCCGTCTGAGGCCGTGGCTCTTAAATTTATTCAATTTTTTGTTACCACTAAAATGAGGAGCACTTTGTGGCCTTTTCATTTTGTAAAAGTAGCTCACTGAAGGAAAAAGGTTGGAGACCCCTGTCATAGACTGTATATATAAATGGACATAGTTAACGCACTATCCGTAGCATTCCAGTTCACATCTGGCTCCTACTGACTCTGGCTCCCATTGACTTAAGGCTGCCACACACTACAAGATTTTTCGGTTTTAAACGAGTTTTGAACGTGCGACAAAACACACACACCACAGACACACAAGGAGAATCTTATGGGATTTTAAATCTCCGATCAAAAAGACTGCAGTGGGATCTGTCTGCGGATCAGAGGCTCTAAAGTCGTGAGCGCTGTTTCCTGTCTACAGCAAAACCACTCGATCTGAGACTCTTAAGTGTTCAAAAGACCAGAGCTCTGCACTTCTAGTTTAGATACAAGTCAAAACTGTGTTTTTATTATTTGTGAAATGTAGTGCAAAACTTCAGATACATGATTTTTAAAGCATAAATGATTGGAGATAAAGTCCACAGGAAGTAGAGTTACTATCGCAAATCTACAGCTTCACCTCGATCCGTGCACTGTGTGGATGTAAACAAACACAAGTGAGGAACTATTCTTGCATTTTTACTTTTAAATAATGATTCAAACTGGATTAATAGTGAGGTTTTGTGGACTGGATGTCGTTATTTGAGGAGGATAGTTTCTATGAATAATGTGGATGAGATGCTGCACTTTAAATGTACCACTTTTCGAGAGGTGAGGAATAAAGTCTTCTCGTTATTTTTGCTATATACAGAATTTTGCGTCTCTGTGTCCGTCACTCCGTCTACCACTGACGCTCTATTTTATTATCTGTTACCCAATCTCGGGAAGAAGCAAATCGCAGCCAAAATCGGGCAAATTCTCCTGTAGTGTGTGGTAGCCTTTACATTGGAATATTGTAACCCCTCTCTCTGTAACTGTCAGTTTCTTTCCCCCGGTCATCACACCTGTAAACAAACTCTCCCACTGAACATTTACATCTTTCCACACTCAACAATAGCTGTTTATATCCCCCTCTCCTCCTATAGATTGTTCTAATTGAATTCATAAACATATTCAGGGACACAAAGCCCCGTAAGACGCTCTAATCCAGCTCCTGCAGAAGAATAATGGGCCACAGATCCTTGGGTTTAATCCTGCAGACTCTGGGCCCAGGTTTGTTTATTGGAGGAAGTCTGAATAAAGTCTGTGCTCCGTACACGTCCAATACAGGAGGTGCTCTGAGGCGTTGCCAGGAGATGGATCTGCTTTACTCTGTTGCTCCTAAAGCTGCACTCTGTAAGTTTTCTCCTAAGTATGACAGTATGCGGCTTTCGGTTGTAATTTCCAGTCCAGAACCAGGACTAAAACAGGACTTAAATGGGACTAAAACAGGACTAAAAACAGAACTAAAACAGGACTGAATTAGGACTTAACCAGGACTACATCAGGGCTAAACCAGGACTGAATCAGGGTTAAAACAGAACTAAAACAGGAGTGAACCAGGCCAAAAACAAGACTATAACAGGACTGAACCAGGACTGAACCAGAACAAAAAACAGGACTAAAACAGAACTAAAACAGGACTAAACTAGGACTGAACTAGGACTAAAACAAGACTAAAACAGAACTAAAAAAGAACTAAAACGAGACTAAAACAGGACAAAAACAGGCCTAAAACAGGACTAAAGCAGGACAAAAAACAGAACTAAACCAGGATTAAACCAGGACTAAACCAGGTCTGAACCAGGACAAAAACAGTTCTAAAACAGGACTAAAACAGGACTAAACCAGGTCTGAATCAGGACTAAAACAGAACTAATACAGGACTAAAACAGGACTAAACCAGGTCTGAACTAGGACTAAAACAGGACTAAAACAGGACTAAACCAGGTTTAAAACCAGTACTAAACCAGGTCTAAAACAGGACTAAAACAGGACTAAACTAGGACTGAACTAGGACTAAAACAGGACTAAAACAGAACTAAAAAAGAACTAAAACGAGACTAAAACAGGACAAAAAACAGGCCTAAAACAGGCCTAAAGCAGGACTAAAACGGGACTAAAACAGGACTAAAACAGGACTAAACCAGGTCTGAATCAGGACTAAAACAGGACTGAACTAGGACTAAAAACAAGACTAAAACAGGACAATAAACTAGGACTAAAACGGGACTAAAATGGTACAAAAACAGGACTAAACCAGGACTGAACCAGGACCAAAAACAAGATTAAAACAGGACTGAACCAGGACTAAACTAGGACTAAAACAGGACTAAAATAGGACTAAAACAGGACTACTTGTGCCACTCTCGCGGGAGGAAACATATCTTCGGTGGCTTATTTCCGTGAGCAAACGTGTCGGCGTTGGGCTGTATTGGTTTGCAACAGGTGCTTGTTACCGCACAATAGCCAAGGCCACCGTCTGATAACGTGTAGGTGGATGAATGCGCCTTGGCCGTTCACACTGAAGTCGCATGTCAAAAGATCAGATATGTATTAGTTTCAGGACCACATATCCAAGTGGCCTGGGTCACATTTGAAAAAATCGGATCTGTGTCGTTCAGACTGTCATTAAAAGATCAGATACAGGAACACAGGGGCCAAAAAATCGGATTTGGGTCACTTCAGGCTGCAGTGTGAACATAGTCAAAGTGGTCACTGCAGACACGAGCATTTGTGGAGTCTGCTCCTTCCAACCGCAGGCTTGTAACCCACTTTTACGGCGTCTTTTTGTCGGCTTTTCCCAATTCTGACCTTTGCGGACGACTATCTCCAGTACTTTAAAAAAATCGCTTTTCCTTCTCTCGGTTAGAACGATTGGCACAGCCGTAAACTACTCAACACATCGGCATTTTCCAGACAAAGACGCAAAAATGTTTCACTAGCTTCCTCCAGTCACTTCACTTCCCGCCCTGCGTCTGATTTCGCCCTGTGTCGTCACGTGAAACCCAGCTATTAGACCTTTCTATCTCCATGGAGACCAAACCAGACCAAGTTACAGGTCAGATCTGTGGAGAGGCGACCCCGCTCACTCAGTTTGTTTTGTTTTTCTTGATATTTTTGAGCAATAAGGCAAGGCAAGTTTATTTGTATAGCACAATTCGTACACAAAGTAATTCAAAGTGCTTTACAGAATAAGAAATACATTAAAATCATAATAAAAACAAATCAAAACATAAATAATCATGAAGATTAAAATTAAAAAAAGAGAGACATAAATTGGAGAGAAGAGTGCGGAATGAAAACCTTTCAGTTTTATGCACAGTTAAACAGAAATGTTTTGAGTCTGGATTTAAACAGCGTCACAGAAGAGTCTGTCTCACATGTTCAGACTGTTCCAGGTTTTAGCTGCATGAACCTGAAACTCTGACTCCCCTTGTTTAGTCGTGACTCTGGGCACCAGCAGGAGGCCGGTCCCTGAGCTCCTCAGAGTGTGAGATGTTCATATGACACTAACATGTCACAGATGGACTTTGGTGCTCGGCCATGGAGACACTTGTACAAGCAGAGCTGCTTTAAAGTCTCTGAGGCACAGGAGCCAGTGCAGAGACCTGAGCACAGGACTTATGTGCTCGTACTTCCTAGTTCGAGTCAGGACCCGAGCTGCAGCGTTCTGGCTGGATGTTCTGGATGTTCTGGATGTTCTGGATGTTCTGGATGTTCTGCAGCGTCTCACAGCTCGTTTGGAGAGACCAGTGAGCAGAACATTACAGTATCTAACCTACTGGAGACAAACGCATGGATAAGTTTCTCCAAGTCTGATTTAGACAGTAAACCTTTGATTTTTGCGATGTTTTTTAGATGGTAAAGGGCTGCAGATGTTATTGATTTGATGTGGCTGTTAAAGTTCAAGTCTGAGTCCATTATTACCCCTAGATTTCTTGCCTGATTTGAAGGTTTTAGAGAGAGAGACTGGAGGTGATGCTGACACTGTCCCTTTGTTTCTGTGGACCAAACACTATGACTTCAGTCTTGTCAGAGTTTAGCTGGAGAAAGTTGTTTTGCATCCACACACTGATCTGTTGGATGCAGGGACCAAGTGAGTCCACTGGTCCATAGTCTCCTGCTGCCAGAGAGACGTAGATAAAACCATCTAAAATCGCATAAGTGACAATGACATCTCCATATAAACAAGCAAATGACGGACCCCCGAGCGAAACCTTCCACAGTGCAGCTTTAACCAAACCAAGTCGTACTCAGAAAAACTTTAAGGAGAACGATTCATTTTTATCTGGGTCCGTTTGGTCTCATAGTCTCATGGCAAAAAACGAGAAAAGTGCCCAAAATCCATCCTCGCAGCTCAGACGATTATTTCCAGTTGTGCAGTTTCAGTCATTTTTAATATCCTTCATAATTCATGGGCCCATCTGCAGTGACGCTCCTTTCACCCACATCTCCAGATTTGAGATAAGTCTGTGAAAGCGCTCAAATATTTAATGACTTTATTCCAACGCAAAAACGCTCCTGTTGCGTTTGAGAATGTAACCGCACCTTCAGTCGAAAAATCATATTAATAAAACTGCGTGTCGCCTGAGCTCGTATTGTTTTAAAAAAAGGAACTGGAAATCACAACTGAATCTAGACAGAAAGATAAACCTGTTAAATGTTATAATATTGACCTTAAAGGGCCCAGATTACGCCAATGTCTGATCTATGTTGGTCACAAACAAAATCCTGCATATTTAGGCTGAGTTCTTCTCTCAAACAGAATATATATACTCCACTTTCTGATGTCTGTGTGTATTTAAACTCCACCTGCGCTAGAGTAATTTGTAAGATTTCAGACCCATGTGGCGAGGCTCTATTAAAGGTTGTATAGAGGATTTTCCAAGGAATGAGAAATCCAGCGACTGTTTGTCCTTTTTCAAATGTTGCGCATGCGTGAAACCACCCCCCTCCCCTACAGCTCCTACGTAGAAACGCCTCCTCCCTCCTCCTCACGCCAGAAACAGGTTTGTTTACAGCCGGTGCTGCACATGACTTGTAAACAACTAACTACAGTGTTGGTTAGGCAAGACGGAGAAGAGAGGAGAGAGAGGGGAGCGGGTGTGCAGAGATTCGTGCCCGGAGAAGTGAGGAGCAGGGAGAAGAGCGGATCGGGCAGCGGGGACAGGAGCAGGAAAGGGGTGCAGAGAAGGTTGCGCGGAGATTCAGTGCGAATGAACTAGCTACAACACGCAGCAGCAAGCGGACTCTTTCTTTGCCTTGAAAATTACGTTTTCAGACATAGGATATCGCTTTCGTGTCCTGAAAAACGTTTGTCTAGCTCTTGGAAATAAAGTACGTTTTCATAATAAGCAGAAGTTTCCTGTCCAGGAGTAATTTGTGGACCAGTGCGTCAGTCTTTAGACCCTGCGTCTGCTTCAGTCGCGCCATCGCTGGAATGAATCTTCAAGAATCACCTTAGTTTGGCTTCGCTGCTTTTCCCCTTGTCTTCTTCTTTCAGCGACCTCAAAAAAGGACTTTCTTTTGCGGCGAACTGCTCCTGGATTCTTGTCGCCATTGCAACAAACTTTGTGCGAACTGCGAGGAAGATATAGGTCAAAAAAAGCCGCTAAGAACTGTTGCGTTGGTGGAGTAAACAGCGTCTGTGCGTCTTGTGTGACTGTGACAGTCGTACGTAAACCACGTACCGGCGGCGCGCAGGCAAGTCAGTTACGCTAGAAACGTAGGGAGTTTGATTGACAGCCTGTCAGCTAACAGATAACGAGGCAGTGTCGTTATCTATTGGCAAATGTTTAGCCCCACCACGTCCAGAGTTGATGAATTTTTATTCTCTTTTTTTTGGTCATCATAATTACAAGGCTACTGCATCTCTATAATCTATCATTGACAACTTGAAACAAAAAAAAAATAAAAAATCCTCCATACAACCTTTAAGAACTCAAGTAAGATCGAATTTCCAAGTGCAGATGGATTTACTGTAGTCAGTCTGGCGTCGCCTAGTGCCTCCGCTCAATTTCATTTCTCTCCGGCGACTCGGTCAGAAATCGGAATACACTAGACAGTTTGCAAGAACCCTGGAAGTTATCGACTGTGCACTGGGCGATCAGAGAAGAGCTGTGTGGTACAACAGTAAACAAAGCGCTCGAGATGGATGTAGACCAGGGGTGTCAAACTCATTTTGTTCCGGGAGTCGTATCCAACCTACTTTAATCCCAAAGGGGCCGGATCAGAAAACTCATGCCATATAAACCCCAAAAACAGCAATAAGTTTAAATATTTGTGCAGAGAAATGCAAATCTATTACAGAAATCTTTTTTAATTGATGAACTCTTTCTTTTACAAAATATTATAATATTATGAACAACCTGAAACTTTAAGAAAATAATAATTTCAACACAATGATTTAACATTAACTTGTGTGCAAATAGGAATAAGTCTATTTTTCCTGGAGAATCCTGCACTCAGCTCCACTTTTCTCATTTTTGACATTTTTCTGATGAGGGTGTCACGGTCAACAGTCAAAACGATCGTCCTTTAAGAGCGTTTGGAAAGAGACAAGTCTTCATTTGTGCTGCTCTGGTGGGAGGGGCCACGTACAGAGACGCTGGAGACGCTGCTCTGCTCAGCGACGCAGAAAATTACCAATATTTTAATAGAAAATATAATTAAAATATTTTAGTAGAAAATCAGCCGAGGGCCAGATTAAAGGTCTTGGAGGGCCGGATCTGGCCCCCAGGCCGTATGTTTGACACCCCTGATGAGCCATACATTTTGTGTTGGCAACGATTCCTGAGATCGAGGATTTAAAGCTGGAACAAAGAGAATATTTGGTGAATTTTATCAAGAGTAAAGATGTTATTGCCCTCCTTCCTACGGGATTTGGGAAAAGCTTAATCTACCAGTTAGTCCCGTTAGTGACACATTACATATGTCACGACCAAACAGCAGCGATTGGTTAAATTAAAAAAAGTACCTGCCTACGTCGAGCGAACGAATCCTAATGCTGTGAGGTCAGACGGTTTGTATGAAGTGAAACGACGTAAAACCAGCTGATGAATCAGGCTAAGTAAATATAGACAGACAGATAAACCTGTTAAATGTTATAATATATGTTATAATGTTGGTTACAAACAGACCTGGAGTTGTGTTTTGTTTCATTCACAAATATTTAGCACACAAATCCTGCAGGCTGAGATCTTCTCTCAGGACCTGTTTACTCGAGAACGACTGCGGGTAAAAACAACTAAAGAAGTGCCTTTGGTTTAGACGGTGACAGTGTTTTTGGGGCTTAAAAACGCTAAAATCTGAAACCACCCTCCAGAGTGGAAAAGTTGCAAAAAGACACAAATCTCTGGTCAGATCTGCTCAGGTCGCGTACACGTTTACGTCACATACATACAGTACACAGAAACAAATGTCCCAACAAATGTACAGAATCTGCAGAGATACGATTAGTGAACAGAGAAGGATCTGCAGTCACCTCTGTCAAATTCTGGATGCACCAGTCCGTCGCAGGCGAGCCAGACGGATACGGACGAGACCTGGAGAACCAGTCGACGGTGGGACGAGTTTGAGAAAGGAGATGATGAAAATGTGTCATGAAAACTTTCGTATGTCCAAAGACGCACTTGTTGCTTTAATTACAAGCAAACACAATCGGATTCCACACACTTTTGGGCCACCGTATGCATGCAGATTTCCTCCCTAAAACGCTCGTCTAAACGTGGAATAAAAAGTGTGGACCCCTTGCTACTTTTACATCTTCTGTTCAGACCGTCATTATATAAACATAGCCTTAGACAGAATGTACTCTGTTCCACTTTCTGATGTCATGGGGTAATACAGGAAGTGCTCCACTCTGTATTTAAACTCCACCTGCATTAGAATAATTTGTAAGATTTCAGGAATATGTTACACAATATGCAACTTTAACAAACACATTAAGCGTATTTGTGATTTCTTCATTATTCTAGAGAGCATTTCCTCCAGCGCTGGCTCCGGTTCGAGGAGACAGATCCAAGTTGGACGACTCAGCGCGGGGCCACAGATCTCGTGCCAACACAAGAGACGTGAAATATTGTGAACAAAATGCCCCAGTAAACAAAGCTCTGCAGTTCAGACAAAAGAACTCAATGATGTTAATAGAATATAATAATAAAAGTGGTCATTTTTTACAGCTCTACTTTACATTTATTCAATTACAAGTGGTTTTAAAGCTCAAAAATATCCTGAAAAAAAAAAAAACAGATCTGACCTGGAACTTGGTCTGGTTTGGTCTCCATGATGATAGAAAAGGTTTAATGCCATACTGTGGAACATTCCAGACAAAGCAATGAACATCTCTACAGAGAAAAGTATTTGATGATGCAGCTTTAAGAAGAACTATTCATTTTAATGTTTTTTTCTTTTTTTTTTAAAGCTAAATCTGGATCAGTTTGATGTCTCATATTCTCATCACAAAAACTCTGGATGTTGATGTTGTCAATAAAATACTCTAAAAGTGTCCATTCTTTGTTGATATATGCAATTGACATGTTTTGTTTTTTTTTAATGAATTTTGTCAGATTTTCATGCATTTTTTTTCTCAAAAATGTAAAATGTAGATGTAGGTAAATGTAATAATGTTTGTATGTTTTGTATGTGTAACTTTTAGTAGAAAACTAAATAAAAAAATAAAATAAAATAAAAGCATAAACCATTCTATTATTTTAAAAAAAGCTGATTAAAAACTCACTTAAAGGTCCTATATTACACAAATTTGACTCTTTTTGAGCTTTTGATATGTTATAATCCAGTGGCGGAGCGTGCATTTCACACTTAGGCCTTCAGTAGTGCTCCGTCTGAAACAATCCACTCCAGAACTAAACCAGGACTGTTTGTCGGGACGGGTCCGAAGGTGCGCCCACGTAGACTGTCAGGTGACCACAGACGAAAGGACCGCACTGCCACGTGGCTTCGCGCCGCACAGGGCTCCACAGGGCTCTTTGTAGCTGTCGTCCGATCGTGCTTTGTGTCCTGATTTAGACCTGGTGTAGTCCTAGTTTAGACCTGGTTTAGTCCTGATTTAGACCTGGTTTGTCCTGATTTAGACCTGGTTTAGTCCTGATTTAGACCTGGTTTCGTCCTGGTTCTGCTACAGATGCATTTTGCTGCTTTGGCTGGTTCGCCATCGGGTCTGAATTCGGTGATGTTGTCGTACGCTAAAGGCCCTGGTGACACCAACTCAAAATCTGATTGGTCGAAGCAACAGTTTCATGGACATTTCTTTTGTGTTCGAGGGCCTGCAGAACAGATCGTGAAGGCCTCAGACTTCTTTGACTTTGACTCTGCCTGGCAACAAGTGACGGCTGAAATGTGATTTGTCAAAAGCTTTAATATGAAAGTCCCAAGTTTGGAAGCAGCACAACCATCGGAAAAGCTCTGAAAGGAATCGGTCAGAAGTGTGTTTGCGTCTGCCTGTGGGAGAAAAGATCAGTACTGCGTATGTTCGGTCGGCCCACAGCCACTTGTACTAGTACCTCGCTGGGCTAAAGACGAAATCTAGAATCATGCGCCATTGAGCTCGACCCTTTGACTTGAATGCGCTGCCATTTTGAGACTGCGGGGCTTGATCTAAACAGTGAAGAAAAAGAATGAGGATCAGAAGAAGAGACGGATCAGGCAGATAACAGCACGCAGCCTCACCACTGAGAAAACCACACGGTAAAAACATTAAAAAACTAGAAAAGCACTCAGAGAGTACAGACCTCCGCCAAGGACTACCTTCTGGATCAGATCCGGATCAGCCTCTGGAATATGAAAGAGGATCCCATTGTCCATCCCTGAGTCAAATTTCATGGGGTTTGGTCAATAATTAACCGAGATATTGAGAAACAACATTTTTGGCCCCATTTACCACAATGTTAACTAAAATTTCAAAGTGATCCAGAATCCAGGATTTCTTCTGGATCACCCCCAAAATGAAATCAGTTTTTCCTTTTCACATTTCCCACAAATCCTGAAAATTTCATCAAAATCGGTCCATAACCTTTTGAGTTATGTTGCTAACAGACAAACAAACAAACAAACAAACAGACAAACAGGTTATAAGATGACAACGTATGTGATTTCTGTAACATAAACATAAGGCTCATTGTGTAACTTTTCTGGAAGAAAGTTCGTCAAATGTTTTTTTTTTTTCATGGAGTTCCACAGTATGACATTAAACCTTTCTATCTTCATTGAGACGAAACTAGACCAAGTTACAGGTCAGATCTGTGGAGAGGCGACCCGCTCACAGTCAGAATGTTGTTTTTCTAGGTATTTTTGAGCTATAAAACCACCTGTAATTGAATAAACGTAAAGCAGATCTGTTTAACGTCAAACCGTGGAACATTCCAGACACATCCATAGTAACGAGCAGGTGACGAACCCCCAACCGCGTTTTTATAGCCGACTTTTATCTGTATTCTCGTCCAATTAGAAACACAATACGGGCAGAGGCTTAATTACAACACGACATAATTGGACACGGATGAGGGGTTTCGGTTTGTGTAGATCCAAACACACCGGTCACCTGCGTACTGCATCATGCCACGGCTCCGGGTTTGATTGAGTTTGGAGCCATTTCATTTCAGCAACAACAATTATAATAAGTGATAGCTTCATATAGTAATTATGTGGAGACAATTATTCTCTAAAACTGATGTGAAAATGTAATATGTAAATGGAATTGGGGCGGTTTTCTCCAGACGGATTAATTTGAAAAACGTAAACAAAAGCTTTGCAGTTCGGTACTTTTTTCACATCTGCAAAAAAAAAACACTTTAAAGACGAGGTGTTTTATTTCTGTGGTGTATTAATTGCAAACATATAACATATTTAGATCAGTGTGTTAACCGTAAAGAAGGTCTGAATCGGGCCCGAGAGATCGCTATATTACTCAAACATGCATGTAAACTCTAAACCTCTTCAGGCATGTTTTTGAGGATGGAACAACTCTGTAACATTGTAGAAAACTAAAATACTACTACTACTACTACTACTACTACTACTACTACTACTACTACTACTACTACTACTAATAATAATAATAATAATAATAATAATAATCATGTTTTACTTTTGTAGATTCAGAGCTGATTTATTTTTTCACAATCCCATTATTTTCAAAAACGTAATAATATTTTTTGCAGTACTTCCTCTGCTTACAAGAGTAGTAGGAGTAGTAGCAGCAGTGGCAGTTGTAGTAGTAGAAGTAGAAGTACTAGTAGTAGCAGCAGCAGCAGAAAAAGTAGAAGTAGTAGTAGTAGTAGTAGGAGTAGGAGTAGTAGTAGAAGTAGTAGTAGTAGTAGCAGTAGCAGCAGCAGTAGTAGAAGTAGTAGGAGGAGTAGTAGGAGTAGTAGTAGAAGTAGTAGTAGTAGTAGTAGTAGTAGTAGTAGTAGTAGTAGTAGTAGTAGTAGTAGTAGTAGTAGTAGTAGTAGGAGTAGTAGGAGTAGTAGTAGTAGTAGTAGGAGTAGTAGGAGTAGGAGTAGTAGGAGTACTAGTAGCAGCAGCAGCAGCAGTAGTAGTAGTAGAAGTAAAAGTCAAAGTAGTAGTAGTAGTAGTAGTAGAAGTAAAAGTCAAAGTAGTAGTAGTAGTAGTAGTAGTAGTAGTAGTAGTAGGAGTAGTAGTAGAAGTAGGAGTAGTAGCAGTAGCAGTCCCAGCAGCAGTAGTAGAAGTAGTACTAGTAGTAGGAGTACTAGTAGCAGCAGCAGCAGTAGTAGTGGTAGAAGTAAAAGTCAAAGTAGTAGGAGTAGGAGTAGGAGTAGTAGGAGTACTAGTAGCAGCAGCAGCAGTAGTAGTAGTAGAAGTAAAAGTCAAAGTAGTAGCAGCAGCAGCAGCAGTAGTAGAAGCAGAAGTAGTAGTAGTAGTAGTAGTAGTAGTAGTAGTAGGAGTAAGAGTAGGAATAAAAGTAGTAATAGCAGTAATAGCAGTAGTAGGTGTAGTAGCAGCAGCAGCAGCAGTAATAGTAGAAGTAGAAGTCGAAGTAGTAGTAGTAGTAATAGTCGTAGTAGTAGTAGTAGCAGTAGTAGTTTCCTCCAAAAATCATCTTTCAGGCTTCATTTTGACAGTGGGACAAAAAAACTCAAATTTTTACATGAGCAGATAAATGTACAAACATCTACATTTACAGTTTAAATAAATTGTAGTTTTCTCCATCAGTATTAAATATTAATGACCTAAAGTAATACAAAAATAATCTGTACTTATCTGAAACAATTAAAACAACTCATAATGTGACTTTTTTTTTAATTCTGAAAAGAAATTAAACTGATCTCGGGACTTATATTTTTTTTTTTCAGTGTATTTTGGGATAATTTTACCACACAACTAGGTCACTGGTCGATCGTTGTGTATTAGTCATTCACTTCTCCGTCTCACATTCCCGTCACGCTGCCTTCACTGACAGTGGGACGTTTCCCTTGCACAGACCTGTCTAAACCCTCCCAGGTGTCCGCGCGCTCCCTGTACGTCTTCATCTGAAACACGCTAACAGCTCATGCATATTCAGAGGGACGGCCGCGGTCCTCCAGGGCACAGAGACGCAGCCGTGTGTGTGTGTGTGTGTGTGTGTGGGTGTGTGTGGGTGTGTGTGTGTGGGTGTGTGTGTGTGTGTCAGGGGCTGTGTATGTCGAGAGGAGGGGAAGCAAATGAGAGATTAAAGAAGCAATCCTCAACATATGGAAGGGCTGTCAAGAATAAATAAAAGATTATACCCACGTACGAAATCCGTGTATCATCCGTTCATTCGTTTTTCAATATAAAACCAAAAATAAGAACTATGCTCTTCATTATTTGTCTCCAAAACCAAAATGAAAAAAAAAAAAAAAAACAGGTAATGATTTGTGAGATTAATGACATGGACTTGAATGCTTTGTACAATGAGTGGACTTGCCTCTCCACAGATCAGACCTGTAACTTGGCCTGGCTTTGTCTCCATGGAGATACATACTACATTTTTTGCCTTATTGTACTAAATTCCAGGCAAAATTCATGGCTGGTGCCACCTAGTGCTTCTGTTCAATTTTATTTCTCTCCAGCGACTAGGTCAGGAATCAGAATACACTAGACCAGGGGTGTCAAACTCAATTTGGTCCGGGGGCCGTATCCGACCAACTTTGATCCCAAAGGGGCCGGATCAGAAAACTTGGCATATAAACCCTAAAAATAGCAATAAGTTCAAATATTTGTGCAGAGAAATGCACACACACAGAAATCTTTTTAATTGATGAACTTTTTCTTTTACAAAATATTATAATAATGAACAACCTGAAACTTTAAGAAAAATAAAATTTCAACACAAAGTTTTAACATTAACTTGTGTGCAAATAGGAATAAGTTCATTTTTCTTGGAGAATCCTGCACTCAGCGTCCACTTTTCTCATCTTTTGACATTTTTCTGATGAGGGTGTCACGGTCAACAGTCAAAACGATCGTCCTTTAAGAGCGTCTTCATTTGTGCTGCTCTGGTGGGAGGGGCCACGTACAGAGACACTGGAGACGCTGCTCTGATAAGCGACACAGAAAATTATAAAAATATTTTAGTAGAAAATCAGACGAGGTCCAGATTAAAGGTCTTGGAGGGCCGGATCCAGCCCCCGGGCCGTATGTTTGACACCCCTGCACTGGAACCCCTGAAGTTGTAGACCGCACACCGACCAATCACAGAAGAGCTGTGAAGCCGTGACTTCAAACTCAAGCGTCTGTCTGGGTCCCTCTTATGGAACAGCACAACAGTAAACAAAGCGGTCAAGATGGATGTAGACGTAGACATATATTCTGTGTTGGCAACGATTCCCGAGATCGACGATCTAAAGCCGGAAACAAAGAGAATGTTTGGTGAATTTTATCAAGTGGAAAGACGTTATTGAATTTCTTCCTACAGGATTTGGCGCATTACATAAGTCACGACCAAACCTACCATCGAGCGAACGAATCCTAATACTGCGAGGTCAGACAGTTTCCACGAAGTGAAACCATCTGATGAATCAGGCTAGAAAATTGGTGGAAAGGAAGAAACATTTCCATGGAAACGATCAGGTGGAGGACAAGGATCAAAGAAAAGTGACATAGTGCACCTTTAAATACATTTTTTATTTATCAGTCAAGTGATTTTTCAGTGTCTTTGCACTTTGTAACTTTTGTGGTAAGAATCTAGCACCTGGTGGTTCCCATGGAGATAAAAGGAGATTGTTTATCCTGTGATGTACCACAGTATGGCATTAAATATGTTTATTATTTAACCTGAAAAATAAAAATTCTACTGTAACCTGTCACCTGTAAATTGCCTCCGTGTTTGTCTCCATGAAAATAGATAAGTTTAATACCATACTGTGAAAAATCCCAGGCATCTCCATGGTGACAAACCCTCCACCTGGAAAGTTACACAGTGTTCCTTTAACAGCAGTTCAACAATCTTACCTCCCAAAATAATGTATAACAAAGTAAAAGAACATGTACATCAAACAGCATAAGAGCAGGATTTGGTCTCTGTCTGTTCACGGCTCTCGCTGGTCGTAACGCGCCTCCTCTGACGTCCCATGATGCATCTGAGCTCTGGGAGCCCGGGGGCGGGGCCACAGCGGGAGGAACGGGAAGGAGGAGTTATTTTTCTCTCCCTGTTGCATTATGAATAGGCGTGTTTGATAGGCCCACACCCAGAGCAGTGATGGAGACGAGCTCCTGCAGCACACGTCGCACTGAAACATGTCAGCTCAGAAAATACACAGTTATAGTACATGTTGTAGTAGTAGTAATAGTAAAATTATTTAGCTTGCAGTAGTGGCAGTAGGCCTAATAGTAGTAGTAGATGATGTAGTACAGTGGTCCCTCTTTTATCTCGAAATCAAAATCTGTGAAGTAGTCAACTTTATATTTTACAGTTATTTTATCTGTTTTAAGGCTGTAAAACCCCTCAGCACACACTTCATACACTTTTCTCAGACTTAAAACTTATTGCTGCCTTATGTTATTTTCCTCCTTCTTTATGTAACACACCGATGATTCATTAATTCCGTAATGTATCCCTACAGCGCAGAGTCCTGCACGGGTCCATTTTTGGAGACTCATCCCCGCGCAGGTCAGTGCAGTACTGCACCCGCCTGTACCTGCCCCCGCCCTCAAACCAGAGATTATATCAGACTTTTTGTGCTGCATACTGCACGGACTGAACCGAGAGGAGCCAGTTGAGGTGGTTCGGGCATCTGTTCTTGATGTCTCCTGGGCGTCTCCATCAGGAGGTGTTCCAGGCATGTCCCACCGGAGGAAGGCCCCGGGGAAGACCCAGGACACGCTGGAGGGACTATGGCTGCGTTCAGACTGTAGCCTGAAGTGACCCAAATTAGATTTTTTGGCTTCTATGTGACCTGTATCTGTATCTTTTAATGACAGTCTGAACGACACAGATCCGATTTTTTCAAATGCGACCCAGCACACTTGGATATGTGGTCCTGAAACCGATACATATCCGATCTTTTGACATGCGACTTCAGTGTGAATGGCCAAATCATTCATCCACCTACACGTTATCAACAAGACACAAACGTCATTATTCTGCGCTGAAGTAGGCAAAACTTGTTAATAAACTCCGTGTCACTGAAGCGAAGCACATCACCACTCACCACTCTTGGCTACGTCTCCACATCCACACGTTCCTTTCAATGGACGTTGCTGCCGCTGCCCCACAAAACACCACGGCCAAAAACCTCATCTTTCTCCTTCTCAATCTCCTCCTTAAAACAAGAAAGTTGTTCATGTTCTGGCTCCGGTACGAAAGGAACTTTAAATCTCCAGGTGCTCGATGCTCACGTCTGTCATGTTTGGACAAGTTCCGTAAACACAGAGCACGCTCACTGTGGTTGACGTCATCGTGTCTCCAGTGCACATGCGGGACACTTTAGGGCCTTTTAATATTCACACAGGGGATCACATACAAGTCGTGTTTAATTGGAAATGTGAACGACCTCGCAAAAACATCGGATTTCACAAAAAAATCGGAATTGAGCGTTAAGCCCTGCAGTCTTTACGTAGTCTATGTCTCTGGGCTGGCCTGGGAACGCCTCAGGGCCCCCCCATAGGAGCTGGAGGAAGTGTCTAGGGTGAGAAAGTCTGGGAGTCCCTGCTTAAACTGCTGTCCCCGCGACCCGGCCCTGGATACGCGGAAGAAAATGGATAGATGGAAGACAAATGCATTATTATTATTTATTATTGTTATTACTAGATGTTGTAATAGTATTTTGGTAGTAACATTTGTAGTTGTATGTGAAAAATCCCTCAGTCGTCCAGGTAGAATCTATGGCAAAAGGAGAAAATCTATGATGAATGATTCTGCTAATAAGACCCCACACTCAGTCCAGTTCAACAAGCTAACAAACAAGTGAGTGTGTTAGTTTCAGTGTATTTTCAGTGTAGTTAGCTCCTCCTTCAGACAGATGTAAGGAAGTGTCCTCATGCATTTTTACCAGAACTGAAGAAGCAACTTGGAAACGTTTTCGACCAAATCAACTTTTGTCCAGTTGACAAATTGAATTTCTGTACTTTGGTCATAGATGCTGTAATAGTCGACCTACATTGGCAATAGAAGTAGAACTTTGTAGTAGTTGTTGTAACAGTAATTTGGTAGTAACAGTTGTAGTAGTACTTTGGTAGTAGAAGTTGTAGTTCTAATTGTCATTGCATCAAAACAAAACAAAAAAGTGTTATTTTTTTTTCTGATGATCTTGAGCGTTGGTGTGTCGCAGCCTTCATGTCCCTTTATGCTCTGACTTGTAGTATTTGGACTTGATGTGAGACTTGTGGTATAATGTTTTGTCTGTTGGATTATTCATGGAGCGAGAGCCGTGTCCTTGTAGATCCTTTCTCACACATCAGAGCGAGAGGCCGGACCATCGCTCACTCCTCGGCCTTCAGCTCCACACAGGACTTCAGATAAATGCACTGAGAATATAATGTGTGTACTAATGTGTGTGTACTACTGTGTGTGTACTCACCTGTGTACTTCAGCTGTGGTGTCGCCTCAAGGACCAGAACTAGAATAAAATAGGTTAGAATAGAGGATATTTTCGCACTAATATGTAAGGACGATTTTGATTATTTTCGTCAAATTATGTAATACATTTACAACCTTAGTGGGTAACACTTTATAATAACTACACTTTATTTAGCCTTAAGAAAGCATGAACAAAGGCTTAATTAATAATAAACAAAGACTTAATTAATAACGATTCGCGCATAGTAACTACTTAATTACTACCTTAATTCACACTTGCACTTATTTTGCCTGTGCTGTAAATAGTTAATCATAATTATTTCATAGTTAATTACTCATGAACTAACCATCTGAGCATTTATTAATCATTAATAAGCTATGAGAGAATGATTTACTAATAATACAATGCAACGATAATTCAGGCAGCTGTTATCTGTTAGTTAAGTCTTTTTGAGAGCTTTTCTAAAGTGAAGATGAATTATGCTTTATTAAGCATTTACTAAGCATGAATCATTGTTAATTAAGTCTTTGTTCATTATTAATTAAGTCTTTATTCATGCTTTATTAAGGCTAAATAAGGTGTAGTTATTATAAAGTGTTACCCATTAGTGTCTTAGTGTGTTAGTTTATATTTAATAACTCAGGCATGTACAAACTAGAGCCCATGGGCCAAATGCGGCCCTCAGACTAATTTTTCTTGGCCCTCAGGCTTCCAGGTGAATTGGCCCAAAATGACCTTGCATTTGTGTATTTTTGTATTAACTTTGCTCCATCAGAAGAAACGACCGGGACTAACCTGTAGCAGTACATTTTAATGATCAGAGACATGATATTTGCTCTCTACGTTTCTGTGGCATTGAGCATGTCCCCCTCCACCCAGAGGAGGGACCATGACCGCATACTTAAACAAAGGGAAGCATTTTGGATTCACACTCTCCAAACTTTAGCTCCTAAAGGACTCAATGACGATTTTAATCTTAGCATCTTTTTGTAAACATTAGTTTACATCATTAGGACTCTTGTTTTGGGTGGGCTGTATATGGGCTACAGCTTAAGATTCATTGTGTATATATATAGATGTGTATATGGCACGACAACATTATTTTATAGTTGGGTGAATGTTTACTATGTCTATATGTATCCATATGTTCTTCTTATTATTCTATGATTGTTATATGATGATTTCATTATTATTATTTGTATTATTATTACACTATATGTTGACTGTCTTTGTTTTTTTAATTATGGGGTTTTGTGTGCACTGTTTCTTTATGACCTGTCACCCTTGGGTGCTTGCCACACCCTATTTAAGATGGCCACCTGAGCTCTCATTCTGTTTGCCTGACGAAGGCCTAGTGCCGAAACGTTGCACGGTTTGTCCTAATAAATTTCACAGTTTGCAAGTAAGACGGTGTGCGGGATTTTTCTGTATGTATTAACTTTGCTAAAATTTGGGATGTTAGCTTTAATTAATTATCGACATACAATACTACAAAGAGCACATGTGCATAAAATCCTTCCTGCGCAGGATTCTCTTCTGGTCACATGGCAATGACGGGGTCATGATGTCAACGTCTCCACTCTGGAACCCATTTTCAAAAACACCCTTTTTCGCCCACCTAAAACGCCGGCTCCGTGTGGACAAAAGGCCAAAACGAATAAAACTTCACTGTTTCGACCAAAAAAAAACTTTGTTGTGTGGACACCACCTTAGTCCACTTCTTTATGCAGTCTGTGGATGTAACTGAAGAGGAAGTATAAAGTTGTGGTCCAAGAAATTACTCAGGTAAGAGTAAAAACAAACCAAGAAAAATAAAAAACAAAACAAGCCACTCTGTCTATTTATAAAAGGCAAAGGAGAAATTTAATTTGTCAGTTTATTACATCTTGGTTAAGGACAAAAACAGACACACCAACATGTTACAGCCAAACCTGGACATGCCAGAGCTCAACGTCAAACATGCACCATCATAACATTTAGACCATTTTCAGTATTCTAAAAGCAAATACACAATATGCGAAGTGTATGCAATAACTTTGTAAATTGTGTATTGCAAAAGCAGCTCTTAGGGTAAAGAACACAGGGGATAGAACTTTTATATGAACTTCTCTGTGTACAGTCTGCTTCAAATTATAAATATAAGTTATTAGGGGTGTCAAATTATCGCGTTAATTGCGATTAATTAATTACAGTCATATTTAGCGGGTTATGTTTTTTAATCGCGTTAATCAAATTTTTAATCTCTAACTTTACTGTTTCTGTATGCGAGTTGCTTTATTAGAAAACAACCTGCATAGACTCATGATGTCTGCACTACTGTCCTATAGTGACCTGCCACATGAGGGGACACGCACACAAACACACACAAACACACACAAACACACACACACACACACACACACAAACACAAACACACACAAACACACACAAACACACACAAACACACACACACACACACACACAAACACACACAAACACACACAAACACACACAAACACACACACACACAACACACACACACACACACACACACACACAAACACAAACACACACAAACACACACAACACACACAAATACACACAAACACAACACAAACACACACAAACACACACACACACAACACACACAAACGCACACAAACACAAACACACAAACACACACAAACACACACACACACACACAAACACAAACACAAACACACACACACACACAACAACACACAAACACACACACAAAACACACACACACACACACACAAACACAAACACAACAAACACAAACACACAAACACACACAACACACACACACACACACACACAAACACACACAAACACACACAAACACAAACACACACAAACACACACAACACACACACACAACACACACACACACACACACACACACACACAAACACACACACACAAACACAACACACAACACACACACACACACACACACAACACACAAACACAAACACACACCTTCATCATCGTCATTACCCTGAGAACGCGCCGACCACGTTTCCTTCCGTAGACACTGCGCGGACACCGACGTGCTCCCGTGAGCTACGCGGCGTAAACTGCGCTTCCTCCTGTGAGCCTCTAAACCAGAACTAACACCAAGACTAAAACCAGGACTAATCCAGTCCAGAACTAAACCAGGACTAAACCAGAACTAAAACCAGAACTAAAACCAGGTCTAAACCAGGAATAAACCAGGACTAAACCAGGACTAAAACCAGAACTAAAACCAGACTAAAAACCAGAACTAAAACCAGGTCTAAACCAGGTCTAAACCAGGTCTAAACCAGGACTAAAACCAGAACTAACACCAGGACTAAAACAGGATTAATCCATTCCAGGACTAAAGTAGGACTAAAGCAGGTCTAAACCAGGACTAAAACCAAGGACTAAAACCAGTGATCTCATATATAAATCATTTCTCTATCAATAATATTTTTAATATGGTTAAGGAAAGACTGGACTTTTTATTGTCTTTAAGTCGACAAAAGTTATTATGTTCAGATTTCCTCGTCTTTGCTACTTTACAGCAAACAGTTTCTTATTCATGGAGACTTGGGCTCAACAGACAATTTGGAGAGATTTGTTAAACAATAAATGACTTTATAAAGTCACTTTTTTTTGTTCTATATCAGTCTTTTGATCTGCCACAATAATGTAATAATGAATTTAAATGAAAATACCTCAAATTGAAGGCTTTTCTCAGCAATTTTTAGGTGAGATTAAAATGAGATTAATTAGATTAATTAATTACAGATCATAATTAATTAATCTCTCAATTTTTTTAATCGCATGACAGCACTATAAGTTATATTGTCTGGGAATCAGGAAGTGTGTTGGTAAGCATGCTAGTTGTTTTCAATTCTTCTTTACCCTTAAATGTTCTTTATAGACTAGGGATGTTAAAAAAAATAAAAAAAATTGTCCAGATGTAAAACGCAGTGGAGTAGAAATGTAATCAAGTAAAAGTAAAAAGTGTTTCTGTTGTTGAAAATGGCTTCATGACAGTTTGAAAGTTCTGGACGGAGCAGAGATAAGACTCCCTCTCCCCAGACACTTCCTCCAACGCACCAGGACGAATACTGAAGACATACTTAGCCTACTTACTGAGATTTTTATAAGAATGTCTGAGTTTGAGTGACAGTTCTCCGCTTTGGGACGCGGTCTCCGACATGTGCCCAGATGTGTGCGTAAAAACTGGAGGATTACTGGACATTCGTGTTGGGGAATGAAAAATAAAAAAACCCACGTGTATTGTAAAGAGCAAAGGTGAGTTTCTAGACGTTTAATTGTCAGAGAGAATTATTATAAAATCTCCGGGAAGGGACTGCGCGGCTCTGCGGGATTTGGAGACGAAGTGACTGGAATATTCACAGTATATTGTGCGCACGAAATCTCAGACTTAGACAAAGTTTATTGATCCACAAGGGAAATTATTCGGACACAGTAGCTCAAACGTCACAGTATAATATAATAACAAAGACAAAAAATATAAATGGTGATAATAAATTCTAAAAAAAAGTATCAAAAATAGCAAGAGGTTGGTGTGCATAAGGCATAATTATAAAAATATATATGTACAAGTATAAATAAAATATATAAATGTAGTAATGCATATATATCTGGAGTTTGTAAGGAAAAACACTACAAAGATGAAATTACACAGTTGTTGTACAGTTGTAGGGAGTATTATCTGTTGCATAAGGGTGAGTTGTACAGTTGTAGGGAGTATTATTTATTATATAAGGATGAGTTGTAGGGAGTATTATCTATCACATAAGATAAGTTGTACATTTGTAGAAAGTATTATATATTAAATGATGGTGAACTGTTTCTATAGTTGTAGGGAGTATTATCTGTTACATAAGGGTTAGTTGTTGTAAAGTTGTAGGGAGTATTATTTATTCCATAAGGGTAAATTGTTGTACAGTTGCAGGGACTATTATCTGTTACATAGGGGTGAGTTGTACAATTTTAGGGAGTATTATTTATCACAAGGGTGAGTTGTAGGGAGTATTATCTATTACATAATGGTAAGATGTTGTGTGGTTGTAGGGAGTATTATATATTACATAAGGGTGAGTTATTGTACAGTTGTAGTGAGTATTATTTGTTACATAAAGGTGAGTTGTACAGTTGTAGGGAGTATTATCTGTTACATGGGGTGAGTTGTATGGTTGTAGGGAGTATTTTTTATCACAAGGATGAGTTGTAGGGAGTATTACCTATTATACAAGGGTGAGTTGTTGTACAGTTGTAGGGAGTATTATCTGTTACATAATGGTAAGATGTTGTGTGTTGTAGGGAGTATTATATATTACATAAGGGTGAGTTATTGTACAGTTGTAGTGAGTATTATCTGTTACATGGGGTGAGTTGTATGGTTGTAGGGAGTATTTTTTATCACAAGGGTGAGTGGCAGGGAGTATTACCTATTACACAAGGGTAAGTTGTTGTACAGTTGTAGGGAGTATTATCTGTTACATAAGGGTGAGTTGTTGTACAGTTGTAGGGAGTATTATCTGTTACACAAGGGTGAGTTGTAGGGAGTATTATCTGTTACATGGGGTGAGTTGTATGGTTGTAGGGAGTATTATTTATCACAAGGATGAGTTGTAGGGAGTATTACCTATTATACAAGGGTGAGTTGTGCAGTCGTAGGGAGTATTATTTATCACAAGGGTGAGTGGCAGGGAGTATTACCTATTACACAAGGGTAAGTTGTTGTACAGTTGTAGGGAGTATTATCTGTTACATAAGGGTGAGTTGTTGTACAGTTGTAGGGAGTATTATCTGTTACACAAGGGTGAGTTGTAGGGAGTATTATCTGTTACATGGGGTGAGTGTATGGTTGTAGGAGTATTATTTATCACAAGGATGAGTTGTAGGGAGTATTATCTATTATACAAGGGTGAGTTGTGCAGTCGTAGGGAGTATTATTTATCACAAGGGTGAGTGGCAGGGAGTATTACCTATTACAAGTTGTTGTACAGTTGTAGGTAGTATTATATATTAAATAATGGAGTTGTTGTACAGTTGTAGGGAGTATTATATATTAAATAATGGAGTTGTTGTACAGTTGTAGGGAGTATTATCAGTCATCATAGTGAATAATTGGAATGCTCAGAATACATAAGTTAAGTGAGGGATATAGATCTTTATTATTTGGATTACTTTTACCCAGGTGTAAAAAAAAAAATAAATAAATAAAAATAAATAGAAAAACCATGAGCCAATATGTATTCCCATTATAATTTATCCTTTAATTAAACCTCTTTTGGTGCTCACGTATAGGAGCCGTACTGTAAATTCTCTCAATGTTTTTTTTTTTTTTTTTTTCATGTATGTGTGCCGGGTCCCGTTGGTGCAGATTTGGCTCGGAGCCGTTTCCCCCCGCGAGTCATGTGACGTCCCCCCGCACAGGAAGTAACGGCGCGGTGCCAAAATCAGCAGGAAGTGGGTTAAAAGTGAACGTTGTTGTTGAGAGCTGTCAGGATCCTGCCACAGAGACGAGCTGAGCCAAACTCCGGCAGGTTATTCTCGGGCCACTTTGGAATAAATTGAGATGTGCCACTGACATTTTGAGTGAAAAAAACTGGGTTAGAAAGTTGAATTTGGATTGTATTTTTGAAACTCATGAATGTGCTGTCTGTAAAGTTTCCCTAAGCGCCTTTAAACTTTCTTGTAATCTATAATTTTGAGGAAAAATGGGGGGGGAGTGGAATATTTGAGATCCGGAACAAGAAGAGCCTGAATATGGTTACCTATCTGACAGGCCGGTGTCTATCCTCCACCAGAAAAGTTACCGCATAACAGTGTCTACTTTTGAGGCCGCTTCAAACTGAATATATTTTGTACAGACAATGAAATACACTGAAAATACTGCAGAGAATTACTGTGAAGGAACTGTATGTAGCGTTCACTTGTACTGTAAAAAAGGTTCTATAATCACAGCTAATCCGTGTATCATTCGTTCATTCGTTTTTCAATATAAAACCAAAAATAAGAAAATGAAAAAACTGTTTTCTTCATTATTTGTCACCAAAACCAAAATGAAAAAACAGATAACGAATCATTTTTTCAGTTTTCGATTTTGTGTTTAAATGATGAATGGAAAAAAGGATAACAGCCGTTTCCCGTTTACGTGACGTCCGTGACTGCGATGTCGGACTTTTGCACTGCATACGGACTGAACCAGGACTGATCCAGGTCTGGGACCAGAGTGAACTCTGAGCTTTGACTCCGAGCCTCCGCAGGGTCCGAGCCTCAGCTTCGAGCTCCGGTCCTGCTGTGGACTCTGAGCCTCCGGTGTGGTCCCAGTCTGGTCCTGGCCTGGTCTCGGTCTCAGTCCCGGTCTCAGTCTCGGTCTGGTCCCGGCCTGGTCCCGGCCTGGTCCCGGCCTGGTCCCGGCCTGGTCTCAGTCCCGGTCTGGTCCCGGCCCGGTACCGGCCTGGTCTTGGTCTCAGTCTTGGTCTGGTCCCGGCCTGGTCCCAGCCTGGTCTCGGTCTCAGTCCTGGTCTGGTCCCAGCCTGGTCCCGACCTGTTCTCGGTCTCAGTCCCGCTCTGGTCCAGGTCTGGTTCTGGTCTGGTCTCAGTCTTGGTCTGGTCCCGCTCTCAGTTCTGATCTCAGTCTCGGTCTGGTCCCGGTCTGGTCCCGGTCTGGTCTCGGTCTGGTCTCGGTCTGGTCTCGGTCTGGTCTCGGTCTCAGTCCCGCTCTGGTCTCGGTCTCAGTCCCGCTCTGGTTCAGGTCTGGTTCTGGTCTGGTCTCAGTCTTGGTCTGGTCCCGGTCTGGTCTCGGTCTGGTCCCGGTCTGGTCTCGGTCTGGTCTCGGTCTGGTCTCGGTCTCAGTCCCGCTCTGGTCTCGGTCTCAGTCCCGCTCTGGTTCAGGTCTGGTTCTGGTCTGATCTCAGTCTCGGTCTGGTCCCGGTCTGGTCTTGGTCTGGTCCCGGTCTGGTCTCGGTCTGGTCTCGGTCTGGTCTCAGTCTCAGTCCTGCTCTGGTCTCAGTCTCAGTCCCGCTCTGGTCTTGGTCTCAGTCCCGCTCTGGTTCAGGTCTGGTCCTGGACCTGGATCGGTCCTGGTTCAGTCCGTATGCAGTGCAGAAGTCCGACATCACAGTCACGTAAACGGCCGTTATCCGTTTTTTTTCCCATTCTTCATTTAAACACAAAATGTTAACGAAAACTGAATAAACTAATCATTATCCGTTTTTTTCATTTTGATTTTGGTTTTTAACAGTTGACAGGATTCCCACGGTCATGGAAATCTTGGAAGAGTCATGGAAATTGAAAATGTTACGGAATTCGGTAAATTCAGTGAAAGTTTTTGGAGAAGTCATGGAATTCTGATGCGCATGTAAATGCACTCACTGAATCTACCAGCCCAAATGACAAACAGAAACTCTTTATCAGATGGACGGCTTTATGTTGTGATGATGAGGAGAAAATTCAGTTTGTCGACTGGACAAAAGTTAGTTTGGTTGAAGACGTTTCGCAGCTCATCCAAGCTGCTTCTTCAGTTCTGGTCAGACGCTGGTGGACACTTCCTTATATCTGCAGGGAGGAGCTAACTACACTGAAACTAACACACACTTGTTTACAGTTTCTGTTTGTTAGTTTGGCCTATTGACCTGTGCAGGGTGTGGGGTCTAATTAGCAAAACAATTAATGGCCATAATGGAGCTTCCACACCTCTGGACCTGACCTGGATACACCTGTTGTTCTCTTGTTTGTTTTGATTTAGGTTTGAGGATGGAGTTGTAAATAGGAGACAGATGGTGCCTCCATTTCTGTTTAGAGAAGGATTCTCTTCTTTCACTCCCCTCTCGAACCAATTCTTTTCTCTGGCTAAAATCTGTACCTCGCTGTCCTCAAATGAGTGGCCTGTGGCTTTTAATTGGAGATGTACAGCAGACTGAGGTCCACTGTTGCTCTCTCATCTGTGTTGGTTCATCCTCTTGTGAAGCAGCTGTTTAGTTTCTCCAATGTAGCGTTCACCGCAGTCTTCACTACACTGAATGGAGTAGACCACATTGCTTTGTTTGTGGCTCTGTGTTTTGTCCTTTGGGTGGACAAGTCTCTGTCTTAGAGTGTTCGTAGGTTTGAAATAGACCGGGATCTCATGTTGTCTGAAGATCCTCTGTAGTTATCCCGAAACACCAGCCATGTACGGAATAGTAACCCACTTTCTCCTGGGTTCTGATTCTCTGTTGTCCTGTTTTTTTTAGTTCTCTTGGTTTTGTTGAAGGCCCATTTTGGACAAACAGAGAGGGCTTTCTGCATATGTTGTTCTTCTTTCTCCTTTCCCTCTGTGCTTGTAGGCACCACTTGAGCCCTGCGTTGTAGTGTCCGAATAACTCCAAGTATGTGTTGCAGTGGGTGGTGAGAATCAAAAAGCAGGTACCGGTCCGTGTGTGTGGGCTTCCTGAAGACCTCAGCCTGGAGTCGCCGGTGATTTTTGTTGTGATAGACTTTTTTTTTTTGTTAGTTTTTGCAACAACACGTGTCATTTTAGTCAATAATAAAATCATCTGTTGCTGCTGCTTAAGCTTCTACTGAGGCTGTCAAATAGTTACAGTAATATACAGCACACTGGCATTAAGCACTCGTAGTAATCTTGTTTGAGGTACTAAAGTAGAAGTTTTTATTAAAGTTTGTCAGTTCCCATCTCTGTTTTTCTATATGTTCCATTTATTTATTTACTTGTGTTTTTCTGTAACGATAAAAGCTTTTCTTCCTTTATCATTTGTGCTGCTGCTGTCAGAGCGTTTCAGTGATCCAGTCTCCGATTCTCCAGCCTGTTCCTGTCTTCCCCTGTCCTCTCCTCTCTCCTATAGCTCCTGTCTACTCCTGTCTACTCCTGTCTACTGTCCGCACCTGTCTGCTCCTGTCTGCTCCTCCGTCGGGTCCTGTATGTCTGTGTCCATCAGCGCCGTCCGCCGGGCTTCGTCTAAAAGGATTCTCGTGTTATTCTTCCATCTGTTCTCAAATCGCTGCCTTATTTTTGTATTTATTTATTTTTTTTATAAGAGTGACTGTTTGGGGAAAGCAAATTCTTTTTCATTGCGCGAGTGTACGGTAACTTTCTTTCTGGATCTGGACCAACTCTTCATCTCCGGTAACAAGAAACAAAGTGTAAAATGTGACTGTCGCTTATAGGTCCCAAATCTTCACTCTGATTTATTCTAAATTACAAAATGACACGAGCGCAGACGTGTTTATGTTATAATTTTGTATTTTGTTTGTCCAATTATCCAATCAGAAAGCAGAATGAGCCTCACACGAGTCTCTCATTTGGGTTGTTTACAGGAAATAAAGCTTTAAACAGCCCCGTATTGCTTTCACTGATAATAATTGTACTGCTGATTGACAATTACAAACTCTCTGTACGTGATTACCAAGGAGTTTATCTTGTAATTTGAGGTTTTGGTTCTCAAGATGATTATCCAATCAGAAAGCAGAATGAGCCTTTAATGTGGGTTGCCAGATTCGATGCGGAAATCCAGTGTGTTTAAACCTAAAATGCGTCTGAACGGTCTCTCCCTAAACCCCAGCTCCTTCAGCCCATTGGAAGTCAGTGCTAGTGCAGCCTCTGCAGCTCAGAGAGGGAATTCTGGAGGTGTCTGAGCTTCACATGAGGCCTAAACATAAACTGAGAATGAGACAAACGTTTATGTGTTTCCCCAAACTTTTTTTCTGGGGTCCCATATTTTAAAAATCACAAACCTTCACGGCCCAAGTCAATAGACATTATTCATAAATCACAAAATAAAGGTACATTTGACCATTATTGAACATTAATGAGGATATTTTATTGTTGACTGAGTGATAGTGTCTCTCTGAACAATTAGTACTTGTCAAGTTTTACAGCAATAAACGGATCAGTCACCTATTTGGACATTAAATGTAGCCTATTTTCTTTAGTCTTTAGTCTTTTCAACATTATATTGAACCAGCAATATTGGAATGAAGTAGTCATTAAATAATTACAAAAAGATTAGAAATTATACAAAACAAGTCTAAACATTTCAACATTTCTAATGAGATAGATGGGCCTGTCTGTGTGTTTGTAACGTGTTCCAGTCCAGGTGCAGGAGGAGACGCAGCAGCAGATCAGATCAGACGCAGTATTCAGTCTGTTTCTGTCTTCATTTTGGTGAGCACAGATGTGTCATGTGTCAGAACTCTATATTAGAGACCTAGATGCAGATCGTGACAAGGTGACCCCCTCCGAAAAAATTTCTTGCGACCCACCTGAGGGTTGTGACCCAGTCTTTGGGAAATGAAGTTCTACAGGGTAAAGCTCCTATATCCTATATAAAATTGACTCTTGTGAGCTTTTAGACATGTTGTAATGTTGGTATCTACTTAAAAACAGACCTGGAGTTGTGTTTAGTTTCATTCACAGGTTTGAGTAACACTTTATTATTCTTGTGTCTGCATCTCCAAAATTAACAGCTACATTTTTTTTTTGTTCAGTAGAGGTTGGCAATCCCAAGGCTGAAATTATAAGAATGATCCTAGTGAAGATGTATGGAGTTTAAAACCACAGTGGAGCACTTCCTGTATTAGCACATGACATCACAAGGTGTTTTCTGTTTGAGACAAAAACTCAGCCTAAAAACTCAGCTAAAATATACATTAGATCATATCAGAAAAGATCAGAAAATAGTGTAATATGGGTCCTTTATGGCAGCAGTCCCCAAATGTTTTTGCTTCACGAACCGGTTAAATGTCCCGACAATATTTTCGCAGACCGGCCTTTAAGGTGTGGCAGATAAATATGACAAAATAAAATGATACGACCAAATACAAAAACTGGTATTTTGTTAATATAACAATAAATGTTTCCAAAAGACGCCTGTTTTTTACTAATTTTGCAGCTTGTGAGTTTAATATTAACTTTAATGTTTTACTTGACCGAGTTATAGACAGATGTAACAGAGAGAATTTGGTCATTTTTCAAAATAAAACATTGTTCAGACTCGGATAATAAATAAAAAGGAAATAATGGAAACAATGTTGGGGGCCGCTGCTTTAAGGCACTAGCAGCCCAGGTTCATTTGTGATTGTCGTACTCTACTTTGTGTTTAAAACCCACTTCGAAAACAGCATTAAATTTTTTCAACAATATTGTTATAACAACACAAAATAGTTCTCGAATGTCTTACCCTTTTTCTCATGGTGCAGCCCTGGCCCCAGCTCTCCATCCAGCCTCCAGCATTTACATTTCTTTACTGTACTTCTTTTTTCTTTCCTCCTCGCCCCCTTCTCCTTTTGCCTTTTCATCTTTTGTGCTCTCATAATCAAACCAGTTCAAAGTATTTTCCTCATGTCAGAACAGGTATAGCTCTATGAAATATGAATGGAGCACATGTTGGAGGTCTGTGCTGTGTTCTTCTCTTTTAATTATGCATTAGTTCATGTTTTTTCCCCCAAGAGGGAAAAGTACAGAACGAAAAGACTTCTCAGGTCACTCATAAGAAAAAGTTTAAGTGTGAGTGGGTTTTAATATCGCTCTTTGAACACCTGCTGTGTCTTTGGAGATTGTTAAAGAGGGGCTATTATGAAAAGTGAACTTTTTTCGAACTTTCTATGAAATTATAACATTGTTCCTCAACAAAAAAATCACACTTTTCCTCCTGGATCTGAGGTTCAACTTTCGGTTGGATTCTCCTCTCCAGTCCCTGGCATAGACTTTACCGGGGAGTCTGAGGAGTGTGATTCCCCTGAAGTTCGAACACACCGTCCGGTTCCTCCTTCTTATACAGAGGGACCACCACCCTGGTCTGCCAGTCCAGAGGTACTGTGATGTTGAAGAGGCGTGTCAGCCAAGACAGCCCCACAACATCCAGAGACTTAAGATACTCAGGACGGATCTCATCCACCCCCGGAGCCTTGCGACCAAGGAGTTTGCCAACCGCCTCAGTGACTTCAGCCAGGGTGATGGACGAGTCCACCTCCGAGTCCCCAGCCTCGGCTTCCTCCTCGGAAGACGTGACGGTGGGACCGAGGAGATCCTCAAATTTTTCCTTCCACTCCCCAACAACAGTATCCCCAGTCGAGGTCAGCAGCTCTCCCCCCGCACTGTAAACAGTGTTGGTGAAGAGCTGCTTCCCCCTCCTGAGGCGCCGGGCGGTTTGCCAGAATCTCTTTGAGGCCGTCCGATAGTCCTCCTCCATGGCCTCCCCGAACTCCTCCCAGCTCTGAGTTTTTGCCTCAACACGCTTGGCCCATCAGTACCCGTCAGCTGCCTCAGGAGTCCCATGAGCCAACAAGACCTGATAGGACTCCTTCTTCAGCCTGACGGCATCACTTACTTCCGGTGTCCACCACCAGGTTTGGGGATTGCCGCCATGACAGGCACCACAGTCCTTACGCCCACAGTTACGAGTGGCCGCATCGACAATAGAGGCCGAGAACAAAGCCCACTCAGACTCCATGTCCCCAGCCTCCCCCAGAATCTAGGAGAAGCCCTCCTGGAGGTGCGAGTTGAAAGTCACTGTCTAGTACCTCTTCCAGGGTCTCCAAGAAGGCCGGGTACTCTGCACTGCTGTTCAGTCCATACGCCGACACCACAGTGAGAGACCTGCTCCCTGTCAAGAAGCTGAAGGTGCAGGGACTCGACCCTCTCATTTACTGAGGTGAACTGCAACACACGGCAGCTGAGACAAACATCTCAGCATTTATCAGAGCTGTAATCAACTCATTAAAATCTTGTTCAACTGAAGTTTACACAAAAAAGTACTATAACAATGTATTTATAAAAGAAACCCTGATGAAACAAATGATTCTCTGCAAAATAGAAATTTCACAATATCAAATGTCTGCGTTACGATAATTGTGAGAAGAAATGTGAACGTGATCTTTCAATTCTTCACGATTATTGACAAAAACCAAACAACAGTGAAATATTTACTTTTCTTTTATTTCCATTGTCCAACATTATTTTCTTCATGTATATAACCTGTTTAAACTCTGAATAATAACGTCAAGTTACAGCGGCCTAAACCGACAATAGTATGAATTGAAAAAGGCTTAATTTTGCTTCTAAAATGGGCACGATTATAATGTTTTAGCTTTTATGATTATATTGTGACCTGAATAATTCTCGATTAACCAAATATTATTAACATCCCTATTCACTTCCTTCTCTTTTTTTGACTAATAAAGGGATTACAGCTCTAACATTTACCCACGAAAGGTCATCTCGAGGTCACATCCGCGTCCTACGTTTCCCACAATCCCCTGCTGTTGATGAAGATGTTCTTAGATGAAGCCTGCTCAGATATTCCCTCCTGATTTAAATGTTCGGCAGAGGAGAAGGCGCTGGCTCAGCAGAAACGTGTCCCCCCGCTGAGTTTAAACCCCCACACTTATAGTAAACCTATGGGGGAGCAGTTATGTGGACGGATGCACTGCTCAGATTATGATGTTACTGCAAAATGTTTGTCTAATCAGCGCTTTTCTTACATCATTTAGGGGCGGAGATGGCAGAACTGTAGCGCTATCGAAAAAATACATATAACTTCAGATAGAGACGGACCGCTGACAAATGAAAGTGAGTCAAATAAACACAGGAGTGGATCTATAACCCGACTCTCACTGGACTGATATTTGTTTGTGTGACAGAGACGGGACAAGATCTCGTGCTATAAGATCTTAAAGGGCCCATCTCATTCAAAATAACTCTTTTCACATTATATCTTCTGCACATAAACAAGCACAATTTGGGTTTGGGAACATCCATTACACAATAGTTCTGAAATCTTATTGATTTCTTGGAGAGAGTCACAGACCAGGAAGTATGAAAGGCCGACTATTGCTCCTCCCCCCGCCCGTCCTGAGAAAGCACAGGCTCCGCCCTCCAAACGTGGCGTAGGCTCTGAGTGAGCCGCCCTTCCTCCGCCATCTCAGGGAGGGAGGGGGAGACAGACGTGCACCCTGATAGTGGTAGGAATAAACTTTTATTCATCATGGCGATTAGGGATGGGCATTTGATGAAATTTTCTTAATCGATCGTCGGAAGAATTAACGAATCGATTATTGATTAATCATTAAAGTTTTTATTTTAAAATGATCATCATTATTATTACTATCTGCACTACTAATCTGCATAAATAAATTCAACTTTACGACAAATAAACTGTAACCACTCTAGAGCCACATCAGCCCGTTTATTATAATGTGTTTAATTCAGTTTTGCGCAACTCTCACAGAAACTAAACTTAAAACCGCATCGCTAATTTGCATCAACTAAGCGAAGATAAAACTACAGCTCTTGTGTCGCTGATGTGGTTCAACTTCTGTTGGATTAAAAGACATGACTCAGTGGAATACAGGTTAGTGTGACCATATTTGCGTTTGTCAAAACCAGGACACCGTACGGGGGGAGGGAGGTGGGGACTCATCATCGACATTGCGCGACTCTCACCTGGTAAAACTTTTTCCCACTGGACACCGAAACATATGTGCTGCTTCGTACACTGTGCACATGGACTCACACTTGTCCCGACCGGAAAGGAAAGTGTGGAATTTCTTGTACAAGTCATCGTTAAATACGCATATGCACTTCAGTACGTTGCAGGCTGAACGAATGTTTGTGTCTCGCTCCTTCTGAGTGCAGAGAGACACATGTACGGAACCCTACGCACAGCAACCTACATTCTGTTTGTCGATTAAAATGAACGTAATCGATGAAATTCTTAATGATCAATTATCGATTCATCGACTAATCATGCCCATCCCTAATGGCGATACAGCGCGTTCAGCCGCATGTGTTGGACCCGGAATCGGACGAGGACTTTGAGGAGCACGAAGCCCAAGCACCTCGTCGACATCAGCTGAACATTATTGATTGGTAAAGTATTAATAAACACGAGTAGATAAACTTTATATATCGTGTTCACTGCAGTGTAGAACAATGAGCTCATGCTGTCGCTTTTGTTTAGGTTCATGTGGGAATTGTCAGACGATGTGGGGCGGAGGCGGTGGAGTGGGGGAAGGGGTGGGTGCGAAGCGCTTTCTGCTACGTCAAAAGCGTCATAGGTGTAGCTGCAGCGTCTTGGTTGTAGCAGCTTTAGTTTGTCGTCACGTGGGAGGGTGGCAGAAATACACTGCAATTTGTAAAAAAAAAAAAATCCTGAATCAATCTAAAAAACACTTCAGTGACATATACAAGGCCACACATAGTAATAATGTTCTATGTTTTAGCAGCTGGACGTGTTCTTTGTTGTCAGTATTGTCAGTCCGTCTGTAAAAGGAGCAACAAACAACTTAAGCCCTGATATAAAATCAGCCCGAATGTTTAACAGTAACGCATTTGTGTTGGATCAGCCCGTTTGGAATTTCAGGCAGAATTTAGAATGAAATTATTTATTTAAAGAGTAAAATAACATTACCCACCTGAAATATTTTGTTGCGTACAGTGTGGAAACAAACGTGAGGCTCAGCTGAATGTTGGGGAGATATTTACGACAAGTGCATTCTCACAATTGACCTGTAGGGGGAGAACTACTGATGAAGTTACTTAGTTCTGCTTTAAAGTGCGTTATAAATAAAAGTTGCAGTTGGAGTTTCAGTTAAAACTCAGCACTACTTCCTGTATTTTTGTACTTTTCTTTCCAGCTTCTGTTCCCGCCACTTCACTCTGCATCATGTAAATCGACGATAAATATTTACCTGATGCTCTCGCACCAAAACCAAACCACACTTAATAAACATGAACACCTGTCATGTGCACTTTACCTCTGTTTTACCTGTGGTGGGCGTTAGTACATCCGCAGCTCAAGTTCAAGTTGTGTGTAAAAATCTGAAAGCTGAAACGCAGCTCTTCACACGTACCCTAATAAAAAATGATAAAATCCAGGTAAAGGTGTTTGCAGTTTGACAGGGAGCGAGAGACGAGGGAATGAAGAGAGAGAAAGACGTGATGAAAGAGCGAACGGTGGTTTAGAGCTGGTTTGGACCTGGTGTAGTCCTGGTTTAGTCCTGGTTTAGTCCTGGTGTAGTCCTGGTTTAGTCCTGGTTTAGTTCCTGGTGTAGTCCTGGTTTAGTCCTGGTGTAGTCCTGGTTTAGACCTGGTTTAGTCCTGGTGTAGTCCTGGTTTAGTCCTGGTTTAGTCTTGGTTTAGAGCTGGTTTAGTCCTGGTTTGGACCTGGTCTAGTTCTGGTTTAGACCTGGTCTAGTCCTGGTGTAGTCCTGGTTTAGTCTTGGTTTAGACCTGGTGTAGTCCTGGTTTAGTCTTGGTTTAGAGCTGGTTTAGTCCTGGTTTAGTCCTGGTTTAGACCTGTTGTAGTCCTGGTTTAGTCTTGGTTTAGAGCTGGTTTAGACCTGGTTTAGTCCTGGTTTGGACCTGGTGTAGTCCTGGTGTAGTCCTGGTTTAGTCCTGGTGTAGTCCTGGTTTGGACCTGGTGTAGTCCTGGTTTAGAGCTGGTTTAGTCCTGGTGTAGTCCTTTTGTAGTCCTGTTGTAGTCCTGGTTTAGACCTGGTGTAGTCCTGGTTTAGACCTGGTGTAGTCCTGGTTTAGACCTGGTTTAGTCCTGGTGTAGTCCTGGTTTAGACCTGGTTTAGAGCTGGTTTAGACCTAATTTACACTCAGCTAACTCTTCCTGTATTTTTGTACTTTTCTTTCCAGCTTCTTTCCCGCCACTTCACTCTGCCTCATGTAAATAAATGATAAATATAAATATTGACCTGATGCTCTCGCACCAAAACCAAACCACACTTAATAAACATGAACACCTGTCATGTGCACTTTACCTCTGTTTTACCTGTAGATTGATATTCTGGTCCAGTCGGCTCCACGCTGGACTCCCATCTCCCCGTGTCCCCGGGCGGAGGGGGACATTTGGACGTGTGACGCCCCCTGGAGGAGACACAAAGCTGCAGCGGGAGATAAGACGCACCTGGACATGTTTCGCTCGGAGCCACAACTCAACTTTACTCAGATCTGTTTGGAGCTCTGACAACTGCAAGACGCTTTCACTAACTTATTTTATCTGGGAAATATAAGCAGCACTTTGGAGTTTGGTAACGAGTGATACTAAACCAGGTCTAAACCAGGTCTAAACCAGGACTTAACCAGGACTAAATGAGGACTAAAACAGCTCTAAACCAGGATTAAACCAGGTGTAAACCAGAATTAAACCAGGACTACACCGGGACCTAACCAGGACTAACCAGGTCTAAACCAGGTCTAAACCAGGTCTAAACCAGGATTAAACCAGGTCTAAACCAGGATTTAACTAGGACTATACCAGGACTTAACCAGGACTACGCCAGGACTAAACCAGGTCTAAACCAGGTCTAAACCAGGATTAAACCAGGATTAAACCAGGTCTAAACCAGGATTTAACTAGGATTATACAAGGATTTAACCAGGACTTAACCAGGACTACGCCAGGACTAAACCAGGTCTAAACCAGGTCTAAACCAGGATTAAACCAGGTCTAAACCAGGTCTAAACCAGGATTAAACCAGGATTAAATCAGGATTAAACCAGGTCTAAACCAGGACTACACCAGGACTAGACCAGGTCTAAAGCAGGTCTAAACCAAGTGTAAACCAGGTGTAAACCCGGACTAAACCAAATCTAAACTAGGACTATACTGGAGCTTGGAGCTTGGGGCTAAGTGCAACCATCACCTGATCTTGCTTTGCGGACACCCTGCTCTGCCAACTTGGGGTTCTCCCTCTTTTTCTCTCAATCCAAAATTAGGCCTGGTTTAGTCCTGGTTTAATCCTGGTTTAGACCTGGTTTAGTCTCGGTTTAGAGCTGATTTAGAACTGGTTTAGACCTGATTTAGTCCTGGTTTAGACCTGGTTTGAGTCCTGGTTTAGACCTGATTTAGTCCTGGTTTAGACCTGGTTTGAGTCCTGGTTTAGACCTGGTTTAGACCTGATTTAGTCCTGGTTTAGTTTAGACCTGGTTTAGACCTGATTTAGTCCTGGTTTAGACCTGGTTTAGTCCTGGTTTAGACCTGGTTTAGTTTAGTCCTGGTTTAGACCTGATTTAGTCCTGGTTTAGACCTGGTTTAGACCTGATTTAGTCCTGGTTTAGACCTGGTTTAGTCCTGGTTTAGACCTGGTTTAGACCTGATTTAGTCCTGGTTTAGACCTGGTTTAGACCTGATTTAGTCCTGGTTTAGACCTGGTTTTAGTCCTGGTTTAGACCTGATTTAGTCCTGGTTTAGACCTGGTTTAGACTGATTTAGTCCTGGTTTAGACCTGGTTTAGTCCTGGTTTAGACCTGATTTAGTCCTGGTTTAGACCTGGTTTAGTCCTGGTTTAGACCTGGTTTAGTCCTGGTTTAGACCTGGTTTAGACCTGATTTAGTCCTGGTTTAGACCTGGTTTAGACCTGATTTAGTCCTGGTTTAGACCTGATTTAGTCCTGGTTTAGACCTGGTTTAGATCTGATTTAGTCCTGGTTTAGACCTGGTTTAGTCCTGGTTTAGACCTGATTTAGACCTGGTTTAGACCTGGTTTAGACCTGGTTTAGTCCTGGTTTAGACCTGATTTAGACCTGATTTAGTCCTGGTTTAGACCTGGTTTAGACCTGATTTAGTCCTGGTTTAGACCTGATTTAGTCCTGGTTTAGACCTGGTTTGAGTCCTGGTTTAGACCTGGTTTAGTCCTGGTTTAGACCTGGTTTATCCTGGTTTAGACCTGGTTTAGACCTGGTTTAGACCTGATTTAGTGACCTGTTTAGACCTGGTTTGAGTCCTGGTTTAGTCCGTTTCTTCAACCTGTGAAGTGATATTTTATTTTTGACGGTCGAGTTGCGTCTGTGTATTTATATTCGTTCTGTATTTGTTTTCGTTCTGTATTTGTTTTCGTTCTGTATTTGTTTTCGTTCTGAAGAAAGTGTCATTTTCATTTCGTGATTTTAATTCTCGACGTCGTAACTCTTTCAGTTCGTATTCTGACGGATAAAACACACACAACACATTTTACGTACGACTGGACTCATTCGAGAGTTTACGAATATTTATTTTATGTTCAACTACAGCCAAATACTCACGGATTTCTGTCCTATGCGCACAAATATTTCTGAAAACTTTCATACTCCATATTTTAAGTAAACAAGTCCATTTTGCGTAATGTGGGACCTTTAAATCCCCGTTTCATAACATTATTGAATCTGTTTTGTGATGCATTTATGGAAAGACATAATGACAGCGAGTCTTTGCAGTATTCATTGATTTTGAGTATTTGGAGCTTCGTCAGGACTCAAAAGGCGAGGATTATATATACGTCTGTTCAGCCAAAAACAATAGCTGTTTTCCGTCCAAGCTGAGGCCAGGTCTTCGCTGTATCGACGTCTGGTTGTACTGAAGTGTCAGCAGAAAGCTCAGAAACACAGCATGAATACAATCAGAGAAGAAGACCAGAAGAGACAGTTTTTCCTATTGAGAAAGTTTTTTCCTATTGATTACGCTCTACTTTACCATGAAATTCAAAAAAACAAACGCACAAACCTGATCATTTCTACAGTTTTACTCAACAACTCGGTGTAAAAATGCAAAAATTGGCACTTTGTTAGTCCTGGTTTAGTTCTGGTTTAGTCCTGGTTTAGTTCTGGTTTAGAGCTGGTTTAGTTCTGGTTTAGTCCTGGTTTAGTTCTGGTTTAGAGCTGGTTTAGTTCTGGTTTAGTTCTGGTTTAGTCCTTTTTTAGTCCTGGTTTAGTGCTATTTTAGACCTGGTCTAGTCCTGGTTTAGTTCTGGTTTAGTCCTGGTTTAGTTCTGGTTTAGAGCTGGTTTAGTTCTGGTTTAGTCCTGGTTTAGTTCTGGTTTAGAGCTGGTTTAGTTCTGGTTTAGTCCTTTTTTAGTCCTGGTCTAATCCTGGTTTAGTTCTGGTTTAGTCCTGGTTTAGTTCTGGTTTAGAGCTGGTTTAGTTTGGTTTAGTCCTGGTTAGTCTGGTTTAGACTGGTTTAGTTCTGGTTTAGTTCTGGTTTAGTTTTTTAGTCCTGGTTTAGTCTAGTTTTACTGGTTAGTCCTGGTTTAGTTCTGGTTTAGTCCTGGTTTAGTTCTGGTTTAGAGCTGGTTTAGTTCTGGTTTAGTCCTGGTTTAGTTCTGGTTTAGAGCTGGTTTAGTTCTGGTTTAGTCCTTTTTTAGTCCTGGTCTAATCCTGGTTTAGTTCTGGTTTAGTCCTGGTTTAGTTCTGGTTTAGAGCTGCTTTAATCCTAGTTTAGACCTGGTTTAGTTCTGGTTTAGTGCTATTTTAGACCTGGTCTAGTCCTGGTTTAGTCCTAGTTTAGACCTGGTTTAGTTCTGGTTTAGTTCTGGTTTAGTCCTAGTTTAGACCTGGTTTAGTCCTGGTTTAGTTCTGGTTTAGAGCTGGTTTAGTTCTGGTTTAGTCCTGGTTTAGTTCTGGTTTAGAGCTGGTTTAGTTCTGGTTTAGTCCTTTTTTAGTCCTGGTCTAATCCTGGTTTAGTTCTGGTTTAGTCCTGGTTTAGTTCTGGTTTAGAGCTGCTTTAATCCTAGTTTAGACCTGGTTTAGTTCTGGTTTAGTGCTATTTTAGACCTGGTCTAGTCCTGGTTTAGTCCTAGTTTAGACCTGGTTTAGTTCTGGTTTAGTTCTGGTTTAGTCCTAGTTTAGACCTGGTTTAGTTCTGGTTTAGTTCTGGTTTAGTCCTAGTTTAGACCTGGTTTAGTTCTGGTTTAGTGCTTTACCATGAAATTCAAAAAAACAAACGCACAAACCTGATCATTTCTACAGTTTTACTCAACAACTCGGTGTAAAAATGCAAAAATTGGCACTTTGTTAGTCCTGGTTTAGTTCTGGTTTGATCCTGGTTTAGAGCTGATTAAGATCTGGTTATTTCTGGTTTCAAGCTGGTTTAGTCCTTTCTTAGTTCTGGTTTAAGGAAGTGAGTAAGTCCCGATTTATTTAAAGCACTTTTCACAGATTATTTATCTGACCTTGACTATCAACTGTTCCTGGAGACTTGTACCAGAACCTTCTTGCTGTGAGGCATGAGTGCTAGCCACTCAGCCATTGTGCCACCGTTTAGTCCTGGTTTAGTTCTGGTTTAGTCCTTTTTTAGTCCTGGTCTAGTCCTGGTTTAGTCCTGGTCTAGTCCTGGTTTAGTCCTGGTTTAGTTCTGGTTTAGTTCTGGTTTAGTCTGGTTAGTCTGGTTTTAGTCTATTTTAGACCTGGTTTAGTCCTGGTTTAGTTCTGGTTTAGAGCTGGTTTAGTCCTAGTTTAGACCTGGTTTAGTTCTGGTTTAGTGCTGGTTTAGTTCTGGTTTAGTCCTGGTTTAGTCCTGGTTTAGTCCTGGTTTAGTTCTGGTTTAGAGCTGGTTTAGTCCTAGTTTAGACCTGGTTTAGGTTTAGTTCTGGTTTAGTGCTGGTTTAGTTCCTAGTTTAGTCCTGGTTTAGTTCTGGTTTAGAGTGGTTTAGTCCTAGTTTAGACCTGGTTTAGTTCTGGTTTTAGTTCTGGTGGTTTAGTTCCTAGTTTAGACCTGGTTTAGTTCTGGTTTAATTCTGGTTTAGTCCTAGTTTAGACCTGGTTTAGTTCTGGTTTAGAGCTGGTTTAGTCCTAGTTTAGACTTGGTTTAGTTCTGGTTTAGTGCTGGTTTAGTCCTAGTTTAGACCTGGTTTAGTTCTGGTTTAGAGGTGGTTTAGTCCTAGTTTAGACCTGGTTTAGTTCTGGTTTAATTCTGGTTTAGTCCTAGTTTAGACCTGGTTTAGTTCTGGTTTAGTCCTGGTTTAGCTGGTTTAGTTCTGGTTTAGTGCTGGTTTAGTTCTGGTTTAGAGCTGGTTTAGTCCTAGTTTAGACCTGGTTTAGTTCTGGTTTAGAGGTGGTTTAGTCCTAGTTTAGACCTGGTTTAGTTCTGGTTTAGAGCTGGTTTAGTCCTAGTTTAGACCTGGTTTAGTCCTGGTTTAGAGCTGGTTTAGTCCTGGTTTAGACCTGGTTTAGTTCTGGTTTAGAGCTGGTTTAGTCCTAGTTTAGACCTGGTTTAGTCCTGGTGTAGTCTTGGTTCAGTCCTGGTTTAATCCTGGTGAAAACCTGGTTAATCCTGGTTTAGACCTAATTTAGATCTGATTTAGACCTGGTTCAGTTCTGGTTTAGACCTGGTTCAGTTCTGGTTTAGACCTGGTTCAGTCTTGGAATCAGTCCATATGCGGTGCAAAAGTCCAGCGTCTCGGTCGATGTTTCTCCTATTGAGAAACGTTTTTCCTACTGAGGTCGTTCACATTTCCAGTTAAATGTGACTTGTATGTGATCTCCAGTGTGAAATTTAAACGCCCCAAAAGTGTCCCACATGAGCATTGGAGGACACGATGACATCACACACAGCGAGCGTGGGCAGCGTTTATGGAAGTCGCCTAAACACTGCGCTTGTCTGCCAAAGTCTGGTCCAGTTTTTTGTAATATGGACATGTTACACGTCCACGGCGGCTTTGTTTGTCTGAGTCTTTAGCCTCCTTGTATTTGTCTCGCAGGCTCTTTATTTTTTGTTGATGCTGGAGCCAGGCCCGTCTGTATCCACGCATGGACATTTCTTTGGCAATCATTTAAAAAAAACGCACGGTTCCGATAAGAGTAACAGGACAAATCTGATATTTGGGGAAAATTATCATATGGGGTAGTAATATACAATTCTGACTTCACATGAAATGCATTCTGGGATGTTGCAGATTTGCACCATTGGCCCGGTGTTGTAAATTAACACTGAAGACTTTATGTGTATCCCACTTTTCATAACAATGAAAACAAAAAGCACAGTGTAACAGCTTTACAGTGGCAGAACAACCACCAAAACAACTTAGTATAGATCACTTTTTCGTGTGGTTCTCCAAGAAACAATTTTTATCCTTTGTAAAGCTCAAAAGTACTTTGCACTTTAGGCAGGCCGTCTGTGTGTAGTCATTCTTGCACAGTCTGCATCATCCACGTTTATCAGCATGGATGGGAAAAAAGGCTCCTGAGTAAAAAAAGCTCATAAAATATGGATGTGGAGTAAGTAGGTAATTGTAATTTAACTGTTGCAAATCTGCAACGCCTGCCTGGAGAGGGTTAAAAGCGTGAAAACAAAACAATTTGATTTTATAGAGCCCATATTTCGCTATACGCTCTATTCACGCTTACGTCACAAACCAGGAAGACGTTTGGAAACATGACATGATAACTTTAGGCAGGTTCTGTTCGTGGTAGTAAGTCGCTTCCTCTTCTGTGTCGCTGTCGTCAGACTCAGGATCAGTTCCAGTTAGAATTATTCCGGCCTCTCTGAATCCCGACAGGATGGTTTCTGTGTCACTGACGTCCAGGCTTTGTCGATCCATCCTGTGACTTCCAGGAAAGTTTCATGGTTCATCCTCCCGGTGTCACAAGTTTCTCGCTCACTCTAAACTTTCTTACGTCTCTCAGTGCTCAGAAATCTACTGCAATTCCATGACTGGAAAACTTAACATGAGGCTTCACTTCTTTTTAGTACAAAACTTTCATTCTTTTTTATTTAAGCACTGTGTAACTTTTCTGCTTATCAGCTTGTCTCCATGGTGATGTTATTGCGTTGTTTGAAATGTTTCACAGTGTGCAATTAATTGAATTTTGTGATTTCGATTTGTGTTTCTCCAAACTCATATATCAAGTTGAAACTATTTAGCTTAACAAAGTTTATTTTGGGATGGTGACACTTTATAATAACTACACCTTATTTAGCCTTAATAAAGCATGAATAAAGACTTAATTAATAATGAACAAAGACTTAATTAATAATGATTCATGCTTAGTAAATGTTTAATAAAGCATAATTCGTTTTCACTTTAGAAAAGCTCTCAAAAAGACTTAACTAACAGATAACAGCTGCCTGAATTATCATTGCATTGCATTATTAGTAAATCATTATCTCATAGTTTACTAATGATTAATAAATGCTCAGATGGTTAGTTCATGAGTAATTAAGTATGAAATAATTATGAGTAACTATTTACAGCACAGGCAAAATAAGTTCAAGTGCTATTTAAGGTAGTAATTAAGTAGTTACTAAGAGTGAATCATTATTAATTAAGCTTTTGTTCATGCTTTATTAAGGCTAAATAAGGTGTAGTTATTATAAAGTGTTACCATTATTTATTTTATTATTATATATTTTTTTTAAATATAGATATTGTAAAACAGCTGGACATATAGTTTATTTTGGATACATTTATGTTTTTCTTTGTCGATCCATCCAGTGACTCCAGGAAATTTGCCTGGTGCATCCTCCCGGTGTCACACGTTTCTCTCTCACTCCAAACTTTCTTTCTTCTCCTCGATTACCGTTTTCGGCTGAATATTTCACGACTTGCAGCTTGTAATCTGCAAATTATGATTTTCTTTTTGGGGGTGTATGTGTTCAGTCTTCTCAGTCGTCTTTATAAGTTTGTTTAAATGTTAAATTGTTCAGAGGTGCAGAAGTAATGGTGCGATCGACTGACATGATACAGACAGGACAGAGGCTCTTTCTGCAGGAGACATGCGCAGTAGAGTGAAGTGACAGTGGTACAGGAGGAACAGGAGCAGCAGATACTCACACACAAACCTAGCGCCCTCTGTCATTGTGAAAATTTTAATATATAAGTCACACTGGAGTATAAGTCGCAGGAAACACCCAAACCATGAAAAAAAGTGCGACTTATAGTCCAGAAAATACAGTAATAGAGCCTATTGTCTGATCTATGTTTATTTATTTATTTGATTGGGACACAGCATGTTAATGAACAAACATGACAACATGAATGTAAACACACCGGATTGTAGCTTAAGGCTAATTTCCATCCGTTGTCCCAAGGGCAAGGGTCACAGGGGGTCAGACACTAAAAATATTGTACACTCCACTCATTATACAGTTCCATCATTGCATAGTTCCCATTCATTGCACAGTTCCCATAGTTGCATAGTCCATTCCAGTCCATAGAAAGACAATTAAAATCACAGTGCAGTTATACATGTGTACATGTTTGGTTTGACCATAACCAAGTTTTCATTTGAGCTTTAAAAGAGCTGTATGTGGGGCATTGTTTCAGGGTCAGAGGGAAGACTGTTCCACACATTTCCACCTTGTACAGATAAAATATTCATTCATTCATTCATTCATTCATTTATTTATTTATTTCGGTCACAGGTATATTTTGACTTTAATTCATAAACAGTGATATTTAACATATACAGACCGAAAAGGTGCAGGCTGAAGCTTAAGCTTATTCTGCCTTTACCCTTTATTCCTTTGTCAGAGCTTCAACTTGACACCAGTTCATCTTCATAAATACAGCAGGAAGAAACAAACTAATCAGTAACAGAACAACAAAGTTCTACAGCACAAACTAAGTCTCATATTTCATGTATCTGTCCAGAGTTAAACATTTAAACTTCTTTATGAAGTGAAAGAAAGTGGTGCACAATTTTAGGTTTTCTGTACAGTTGTTCCAGAGCTCCGCCCCTTTAACAGATTTACAAAATTTCATAATGTTTGTTCTGATTTTCTTTTTAATAAACCTGGTCGTGCCTCTGAGCTCATATCGGCTCTTTCGGATTTTGAACATGTTCTGTAACGATTTCGACAGGAGATTGTTGTTTACTTTGAACATGATTTTAAGAGTGTACAGGTCGACTAAATCATAAAATTTCAGCGTTTGAAGGTTTATAAATAATGCATTGGTTGGTTCGTTATAAGTTGATAATGTGATGCTCTTATTGCCTTTTTTTGTAGGGTAAAGATTGGCTTTGTATTCGTCTTATATGTATTGCCCCAAAGGTGGTCCGTCTCTGGGGTATGACCAAGTGACCCCTGGTGGTGGCTTGCGTGATTCTTATTGAAATGTCTTTATGTTTAATGTAATTGTTTAATGATGGTTGTCCTTTTGAGTTTGACCAAATTGCTAAAATGCAGAAGCCTGTGCTTTTTCAGTATGTGACAGTGGTGGTGGGAAATGGGTTTTTTGTCAAGTATTTTTAGACCTCGTTTATAGAGGTTTTCAATGGTTTTAAGTGTTGTGGGGCAGGCAAGAGACCAAGTCGTTAAGCAGTAATCGATGTGAGAGATAATCATAGAATAAAATAAGTTTTAGCAGCGTTCATGTTTAAGTTATTCCTGATATGACGATGTTCTGGATAACCTGGGATACTTTTTTAACATGACTTTTGAAGGATAGTGTTGAATCTAGAATTACTCCAAGGTATTTAAATTCTGAGACCAGATCAAGTTAAACTCCTTAAAAAAAAGACAAAAAAAAAACCAAACAAAAAAAACGTTGTGTTAACAAATGTTATAATGTTGTTTCCTCATCGCAAACAGACCTGGAGTTGTGTTTTTGTTTCATTCAAATGTTTAACACACAAACCCTGCATGTTTAAGCTGAGTTCTTCTCTCAGAACAGAAAAAAAAAAGCTCTGTTCCACCTTGTGATGTCATGTGGTAACACAGAAAGTGCTCCGGTGTGTTTTTAAACTCCACACACCTTTACTGGAATAATCTGGATGATTTCAGGCCTGGAATTTCCAATCTCTACTGAACTAAATGTAAAAGGAGCTGTTAACTTGACAACTGCCACGTCATGACATCACAAGGTGGAGCAGAGCATTTAGAGTTTTGGAGATGTAGACAGACTGAAAAAAGGATTAGTCAAACATGTGTGAATGAAACAAAACACAACTCCAGGTCTGTTTGTGATGAGGAAACAACATTATAACTTAGGGTTTGAACACTTATGGGTAAAAATGACAAAATATTTTATCGGAAGTGCCTTTCGTTTAGACGGTGACGGCGTTTTTTGGGGCTTAAAAACGCAAAAATCTGAAACCACCATCCAGAGTTGAAAAGTTGAATATACTCCGCAGTGGCGTTTCCGTCTCCACTGCCCAAGACGCAAAACTCTGGTCAGATCTACGCTCGTCTAAACGCGGAATAAAAAGTGAAGACGCGACGCCACTTTTGCGTCTTCTGTTCAGACCGTCTTCATATAAACGGAGTCGTAGATCAGAAAACAGCGTAATACGGACCCTTTAAGAGAAAGTGCAAAATAACACACTCGGATTTCTTTGCCTTTCCAATTCCCTCTCCTCTTCGTTAACATTTGGCCGTTATTATCTACTTCTGTCGCCATAGTCAACCCCGAGGCGGTCTGACAAAAATGTATTGGCAATTTCCCAATTTGCCCCTGCACCCAAAAGCAAGACTTAAACTTAAATTTATCTTTTAAAGTGGACATGAAATGAAAAACGGATCAAAATAAATTAAATGAAAAACACGTATCCGAGTTGGATTTTTCTTCCTTCGTGTTTGTTTTATCCATTTTGTTTACGAGTCTCAGTGCTCAGAACCTACTGCAATTTCACGACTGGAAAAATGACGAGACAGTTGATAAAGGCTTCTCGTCTTTTTAGAAAATGAAAATGTTTATATTTATTCAATTACAGGTGGCTTTAAAACTCAAAAACACCTGGAAAACAACATTGTGACTGTGAGCAGGTTAATCTGTGTATCATTCGTTTTTCAAAATAAAACCAAAAATAAGAAAAAAAAAAACAAAAGCATTTTCTTAATTATTTGTCTCCAAAACTGAAAATAAAAAAATAAAAAAATGGTAACGATTAGTTTTTTTCAGTTTTCGATTTTGTGTTTAAATGAATAATGGAAAAAATGGATAACGTCCGTTTCCCGTTTCCTGTGACTTAAACTGTGATGCTGGACTTTTTGCGCCACATACAGACTGAACCAGGACTGAACCAGGTCTACATCAGATCTAAATCAGGACTAAATCAGGTCTAAATCAGATCTAAACCAGGACAGAACCAGGACTGAGTGTCGGGACGGGCCCAGAAGTGCCCGTGTAGACTGTGCGATCGGGACTGAGACTGGGACCAGACCGGGACAAGTCAGGGACAAGATCAGGACTGAGACCAGGACTCAGACAGGAACTGAGATTGGAACTAAGACTGCTACCAGACCGGGACCAGACCAGGACTGAGACCGGAACCAGACCGGGACTGAAACTGGGACAAGACCAGGACTGAGACCAGGACCGAGACTGGGACCAGACCAGGACTGAGACTGGAACCAGACCGGGACCAGATGAGGACTGAGACCAGGACTGAGACTGGGACTAGACAGGGACAAGATCAGTACTGAGACTAGGACTGAGACCAGGACTGAGACCGGGACCAGACCGAGACAAGATCAGGACTGAGACCAGGACTGAAACCGCTACCAGACCAGGACTGAGACGGGGACCAGACCAGAAATGAGACCCAGTCCAGACCAGGACTGAAACCCCTACCAGACCTGGACTGAGACCAGGACCAGACTGGAACAAGACAGGGACAAGATCAGTACTGAGACTAGGACTGAGACCAGGACTGAGACCAGGACTGAGACCGGGTCCAGACCGAGACAAGATCAAAACTGAGACCAGGACTGAGACCGGGACCAGACCAAGACTGAAACCGCTACTAGACCAGGCCTGAAACGGGGACCAGACCAGAAATGAGACCCAGTCCAGACCAGGACTGAAACCCCTACCAGACCTGGACTGAGACCGGGACCAGACTGGGACAAGCTCATGACTGAGACCAAGACTGAGACTGGGACCAGACCAGGACTGAGACTGTAACTGAGACTGGGACCAGGACGAGACTCAGACCAGGACCAGACCGGGACAAGATCATGACTGAGACCAGGACTGAGACTGGGACCAGACACGGACTGAGACCAGAACCACCCCGGGCCTGAGATCGGGACTGAGACCGGGACTGAGACCAGGACTGAGACCAATTTAGTCCTGGTTTAGTCCCGGTTTAGACCCGGTTTAATCCTCGTTCAATCCTGGATCTTTTTCTTATATTTTGGTTTTATTTTGAAAAACGAATGAACGAACGTTACACGGATTGAACCCCGCTCGGACCTCTCCACAGATCTGACCTGTAACTCGGTCTGGTTTGGTCTTAGGGCTGTCTTTAAATTTCACATCAAAGAAATCTAAAATAAAATAAAAAGATTAAACGTACAGTAGTGATTTTCTGTTCTGTGGTGTAATTGTCTTGGGGAAGTGTGAGATCGGCGCTCGGGTCTGAAAAGTGCTGAGGTCGGACTTTACCACAAATTGCTCATAAAACGTGTCCATTTCCTCCTTCTCCCCAAAGACACTGATGCCTCCTCTCCATTGATTTTTAAATACCTCACGCGGCGCCTTTAATTTAAAAAAGGACTGATGAATAGCCCCGAGTCCACCAAGCAATTTGTGCAGGCGGAGATAAAGCTGTGTACATCACTCTCTCCAAAATCTACACTCTGACAGTTTTAAGGTCAGAGGAATGTCGCGATGGGAAATTACACATAAAATCTAAATAATAAATTAATCTAAGTATTCTAGTTGTGTGGCCCATGTCTGGTTGAACATGGACCACGGTTATGACGTATGGTTACTCTGTTTTCTATGTAAAAGTGAGTGAAACGTGACTTTTGGTGGAATAGAAAATGGTTCTTCTTATGGTAGAACGCTCAAGTGTCCTGGTTTATGATTTCTATATAATCCCACAACTGTTACCGTGACACAAGAACCAAAATTCACTGCTAATATTTAACGTGTAATGTGTAACTTTTTGTCCTCTTCTCAAACTATCCTGACTCCCGAACCTCCATGACGTTGGACCCCCATCAAACGTACACCTACACAAAAACTATGTCAGTCATTTGTGCTTCATTTGTGCTGCAAAAAGTTTCACTTCTGCAATTATGGTTCTTCAGATATTGTCAGCTTCTCCTGGAGGCAACCTGAACAGAGGATCTTAAAGGGATAGTTCGGGATTTTTGACATAAACCTGTATGGCATCCCCGTGAGCAGTGTCGTGCATCAACACTGACTTACCCCCGACAGCGTCCGGTGAACCGAGATACTGGCCGTTTTCAGTGCTGATGAAAGTAGTCCTGCAAGTTGGCTGGGGACTGTATAATAAAGCGTTTTTCTTCTCAAAACAATGAGTGCGTATACATGCACATCAATAACCCGGTTATGATCGGGTTTTTTGAGTATCCCGGTTTCTTGATGGTGCATGTTACGCAGTAACCCGGTTTCAGTAACCCGGTTATGGCAGTATCCAGGTTATTAGAAACCGGTTACTGTAGCTGGTTTATTCCGATAGTAACCGGGATTACTTGTGTCATGTAAACGCAGTACCCCGGTTACTGCAACATAAAGTTGAGTCGCATGCGTCCAAAAGACACTTTCCAGCCTTTCACCACAACAGTAGTGACATAAATAAATTGACCAACATAAATAAAGTGACCAAACGAGTGAAATGACTGTAAAATAAAGAGCTGCGCTAAACCTGCACACGTACAATCTGCACTCGTACGACCTGCACTCGTGTGACGCTGAAAAGCTAAAACATGAACTATCCCTAAACTCTATACGCACAGAACACACTTACCATCATTAGCGCCTCTTCTGTCACAGAAATAACACACATAATCCACAGAGTCGTGTCATTTAGTCCAAAAGAAACTGATCGCATCAGCGGCGCAAGGAGCGAGTTGTTTTTATCGCCGCTAACAGTTTATGCTAATTAGCCAAACGGTCTTAAGTTTCGTTTCTGTAAAACGTAAACAAATGTGATCACAGCTGAATTATCTGATCAAACGGGCTGATGTGTCTATAGTGTTTATGGTTTATATGTTGTAAAGTTGAGTTTATTTATGCAGAAGATTTTAATGAAGAATCTGCACAGTGGATTGTGGGAGATCTCGTAGCTCCTTAGCTTCTTATGCTAAAGGAGCTCACGGTTTGTATTTTTCCTGGTTTATGAAATTGATTTAAGTTAATTTTTGCGCCTGCGCATTTGTAAGATTATGTCAAGAAACCGGGATACTCCATTTGATCATGTATACGTGGATATGAGTGTCCCGGTTTCTCAGTGCGCATGTAAACGCAGTAACCCGAATACTGACATAACCGGGATATGGCTAATAACCGGGTTATTGATGTGCATGTATACGCACTCAATATGTGTTCAAAAGAGTGATACATTTGCATCACAAAACCATCGTCGCCAAAAAAGTCAGACCTCATAATCACTTGGCACTATTTTCTTTCCGTTCGTATCACTGCGCGCTGCAGCCAGGTGACAGCCGCGCCTGGTTCACTGTGTTTACTGCTCGGAATGTTAGCGACAACATGTCTGGTTACGACACCGACAATAAAGACTTTGCCTTTACCACAAAGCCAAGGGGAGATCCTTATGAACCCGAATATACTGATGCCGAATTTCGCCAGATGGAGTTAGAACGAGCAGAGAGAGAAGAGAGACAGAAAAGTGGTACAAGTTGAAGCTGGAGCCGTGAGAGTCCGAGTGAGCGACAATCACCATCACGTCATTTATAAACTCGTATACAGCGAACATAGAGCCTACACTGTGACTGAAGTATGGACGACTAACAGAAACATAGAATCATCCACACGTCCACGTAGCTGCTGCCAATAGTGTAAGCGACATTTACAATAGTAATAACAGTCGACTTATAAAGTTACGTTCTGTAGAAGCTTCACTGGTGATATGACACTTGAGCCTGTCCTCTTGTGAACATAGCGGCACTTCTTCGTTCTTACCTGGTTTGGTTTCCACGTTGAAGCCTAAGACAAGAAGCCAAAGTTTCCTCAGCACAAAGTCTGTGACAGGAAAACGGTGAAATGTGCGTGGAGATTCAGCCAGATTTTTGTTGTTACAGCCTGGAGAATCAAGAGTTTGCACCATTTTTTAGATATATTCTTATGTATCTTGTACAAGCTTATATACTTATCGCTCTAGCTCTCATGTTAGCTCTCTCACATCGCGGCGGTCTGCGCATGTAAACACTGCCGAACTACTGCACAAAGTGATGGATTCGTGCGCGGCTGTCACCTGGCGGTAGTGCGCAGTGATACGAACGGAAAGAAATTAGTGCCAAGCGATAATGAGGTCTGACGTTTTAGGCGACGACGGTTTTGTGATGCAAATGTATCACTCTTTTGAACACATATTGTTTTGAGAAGAAAAACGCTTTATTATACAGTCCCCACACAACTTGCAGGACTACTTTCATCAGCACTGAAAACGACCAGTATCTCGGTTCACCGGACGCTGTCGGGGGTAAGTCAGTGTTGATGCACGACACTGCTCACGGGGATGCCATACAGATTTATGTCAAAAATCCTGAACTATCCCTTTAAAAAAGAGTCTTGGAGAGTTAAAACAGTTCTCAGACATGTTTCTTTATTGGTTCAGGCAGGTACAGGTCTCCGATTCAAGTTGATTTTACATGATTCAGCCACACGGTGTCTCTTTGCGTCGTCGTCCAGGGACAACGCCCTTAGACAACGTCCCCCATTTTCTCTTCACAGAAAAACCAGGTGCCTTTATACTAGCATAACTTGTTGATGTAGCATTTTCAGCAGAAACATACCCAGCAGTTTTGACCAAACACGTGTTTATCATAGACTGGCATATGCTAAAGGTTTAGACACACCCCTTATCTGTCCCATATACAGCCATAGTCCATATGACATCATATCCCAACCCCAGTGACACTCCAAAGTCCAGAAACATACACATCGCATCAAGGAACACAGTGACTTTTATATTACACGGTGAATTAACATGAATGAAACTTTAAAAACACAGAGAATAAGTCCACAATATTAAGTTCTTGAGTTTTATTTTTGGCTGATGATGTCATTCAGTAGGAATCCCGGAGGAAGAAGGGCAATAACGTCTTTCCCCTTGATAAAATTCACCAAACATTCTCTTTGTTCCAGCTTTAAATCCTCGATCTCAGAAATCGTTGCCAACACAGGATGTATGACTCTTCACTGATTGGCTGGTGCCTGAACTCGGACTTCCAGGGTTCTTGCAAACCATCTAATGTATTCTGATTCCTGACCTAGTCGCTGGAGAGAAATGAAATTGAGCGGAGGCTAGTCACCTCAAAATATTAAATTATAATAAATTATATGAAACATTTCTATTTTGTTTGTGCTGTTTTGTGCTGTGACAATTTTAATTTGTGTGAGTATATTTCTAAAAGTATTAATTATATAATTTGTGGAAATTATTTGACATATTTTGAAAAACAGATCTAAAATAGGTCTAAACCAGGTCTAAAACAGGACTAACACAGGGTCTAAAACAGGTCTAAAACAGGGTCTAAACCAGGTCTAAAACAGGTCTAAAACAGGGTCTAAAAGGGGACTATAACAGGTCTAAACACGGGTCTAAAACAGGTCTAAAACAGGACTAAAACAGGGTCTAAAACAGGTCTAAAACAGGACTAAAACAGGGTCTAACATCGGGTCTAAAACAGGTCTAAAACAGGACTAACACAGGGTCTAAAATCAGGTCTAAAACAGGTAAAAAACAGGTCTAAAATAGGTCTAAACCAGGTCTAAAACAGGATCTAAAACAGGGCCTAAAACCGGTCTAAACCTGGGTCTAAAACAGGTCTAAAACAGGGTCTAAAATCGGGTCTAAAACAGGTCTAAAACAGGGTGTAAAATAGATCTAAACCAGGTCTAAACCAGGTCTAAAACAGGTCTGAAACAGGACTAAAACAGGGTCTAAAATCGTGTCTAAAATTGGGTCTAAAACAGGTCTAAAACTAGGTCTAAACCAGGTCTAAATCAGGGTCTAAAACAAATTTGGGGAACATTGTTATAAAGTTCCTGGAAAAGCAGTGCAAAACTAATGGATTATTATCTCTATCTACACAACTTTTCTGGTGGAGAGTCTGCCAGCTGATTGTTTCAGATGTTCCACAGTACACAGGTAAACATATCTCCATGGAGACGAGCAGGTGAGGCCACAGGGAGAAGTTACAGGTCAGATCTGTGGCTAAGCAAGCCCACTCACCCAAAAGTATGAACGCATGTGTTTCAGTGGTAGATTTGTTGACCTATTTTATAATTATGATGTAAGACAGAGAGATGTTTTGGTTGGTGATGAGAAAATATAAAAAGTCTGTAGCATCTCAGCGGTCTCCACGGATACCGGAAAAACAAACAGCTATTTCACACAAACCAACAATCCCCAACGTCCGTCCTTTGAACTGCACACGCTGCACTTCCTCGTCGGTAAAGCCCCACGACACGAACGACTGTCTCGGCTCCAGAAAACCCATCACAAACCCTGAAAGTTTCTGAAAGATGTTTCTCCTCATTTCTCCGCATCTGATTGAAGAGGTTTTGTGACTGATTGGATGGAAATAATCACCCCGAAGACCAACTATACGGCGTAATAAAGGCCGTCAGTGTTGCGGTGTTTAATTTCTCTGAACAGATGAAGAGGCCGGTGCTGTTCTCGTGGCTCTGCTTTCGCTCTGATTAGTGGAGTGTTTACAGCTCCGACGCACACACAAACACACACACACACAGCCTGTAATCAGCACTATAGCCTTATTAGATCTGCTTTCACAAAGACTCTGTTCTGACTCCACACAGGATTAAACACAAGAGCCTGAGCTGTCGGGCTGTTGCATTGATACTGTTTTTGGGCGACAGACGCTCAGTCAACCAACCCCAAAGTCTTCTGCTGTTCTGTTGTTTTGTCCTTTGGGAAGACAAGTAGTTTATTTCCACAGAGTATGAATAAGTGCCTTTGTGACCTGGTTGCTCTTTTCTTTACTTTGAGTGTGGTACCCAAACACCATGACCATACGTGAAGAAGGAACGTAGATTAAACGCCAAATTGAGAGCTTTTGCCTTTTGACTACAGCTACGTTTCAAATTGATATCTCTAAATCTTTAATATAAGCGACGTCTTCAATTTATTTGGCTTCATGCTGTCCGCTGCCAACATTTTTAGACACCAGAACCAGTGTTTCCCAAACTATTTTCCGCGGTATACTTTAAAAATCACAAACTTTCATGACCCAAGTCAAGGTGGATTTGACCATTATTGAACATTAAGGATATTTTATTGTTGACTGAGTGATCGTGTCTCTCTGAACAATTAGTATTACTCAAGTTTTAAACAATGGAAAAACCGTTACGGAACCAGCAATAAAAAGGATCCATAAATCGCCTATTTGGACATTAAATGTAGCCCATATGTTTTTCTTTTCAACATTCTATTGAACCAGCAAAATGGAACAAAATAGTCACTTGCTCTCTCATTTGTCAGAACTGTATATTGCAAACCTACATGCAGATCGTGACAAGCCTGATTCATCAGCCAGTTTCACTTCGTGGAAACCGTCTGACCTCACAGCGTTAGAATTCGTTCGTTCGATGGTAGGCGTTTGGTCGTGACGTTTGTAATGCGCCGCTAACGGGGCTAACTGGTATATTAAGCTTTTCCCAAATCCCGTAGGAAGAAGGACAATAACGTCTTTCCCCTTGATAAAATTCACCAAATATTCTCTTTGTTCCAGCTTTAAATCCTCGATGTTGGGAATAGATGCCAACACAGAATGTATGTCTCTTTGCTGATTGGCTGGTGCCTGAACTCGCATTTCGGGGTTCTTGCAAACCGTCTATTGCAGGAGTGTCAAACTCATTTTGGTCCAGGGCCCGTATCCAACCTACTTTGATCCCAAAGGGGCCGGATCAGAAAACTCATGTCATATAAACCCCAAAAATAACAATAAGTTCAAATATTTGTGCAGAGAAACACAAATCTATTACAGAAATCTTTTTTAACTGATGAACTCTTTCTTTTACAAAATATTATAATATTATGAACCTGAAACTTTAAGAAAAATACAATTTCAGCATAATGTTTTAACATGAACTTGTATGTAAACAGGAATAAGTCAATTTTTCTTGGAAAATCCTGCAGTCAGCTCCACTTTTCTGATGTTGGACATTTTTCTGATGAGGGTGTCACGGTCAACAGTCAAAACGATCGTCCTTTAAAAGCGTTTGGAAAGAGACAAGTCTTCATTTGTGCTGCTCTGGTGGGAGGGGCCACGTACAGAGACACCGGAGATGCTGCTGTGATAAACACCACAGAAAATTAAGAATATTTTAATAGAAAATATAATTACAATATTTTAGTAGAAAATCAGCTGAGGGCCAGATTAAAGGTCTTGGAGGGCCGGATCTGGCCCCCGGGCCTTATGTGGTCTATTGTATTCTGATTCCTGACCTAGTCGCTGGAGAGAAATGAAATAGAGATGGCACCAGCCTGGCTAAAAATTTACTTCTACTATCTACTACATTTAAGACATGAAAAACAACATCTTTTTGCACTAATTCAAGCAACATTAGATTTCATTTCTTATTTTACTTGTCAAGTTGAATCTACTCAAATAACGTCAAATGTTCTTAATTCAAGTCATTTTAATTTAGCTAGATATCATTTTTCCCCAGTGTTTCAGGCCTGAGATGATCCAAATTATTCTAGTGAAGGTGTATGGACTTTAAAAACACAGTGGAGAACTTCCTGTATTACCACATGACATCACAAGGTGGAACAGAGTGTTTTCCGTTTGCGAGAAGAACTCAGTCTAAATATGTAAAGTTTGTGTGTTAAACATAAATGAATGAAGCAAAACAAAATTCAAAAGCAAAACTAAAATTTAGAGGAGGCACTAGGTGGCGCAAGTCATGACAAAGCGAAACCAATAAAAACTCTGAGGGTCGCAACCCAGTCTTTAGGAAACAATGCAGTAAACACACCAGTCTTTCCTCATTTCCCACCGTAGCTACAGTGAAACCAATCACGACGTACTCTTCATCGTGTTTTCTCGTCTTAGCTTTTGGGAGACTGTCGCGTGTTTCATTATCTCCGTCTTTCTCCGACTGTTAAATATTTTTCCATGGTGTCTCTTGAGGGTTTGTTCACTGCACTTCATATCTCCTGATCTGTGCTGTGTGTGTGTGTATGCTCGGGGCAAAAAACCCGACACTATAGCGCTAATACTCCCTGACAAAGAGAACGCCACTGCCAACTACTGTAGTGGATGTGCAATTACACTTTATTGTCCACTTTACACTTTGTTTATAACATTAAACTGCCCAGGGACTACAGGTATAAATTAGCACTGGCGCTACAACCTGGTACAGTGCATCTCTCCTGTTAATGTTAATGTTTATTGTACACACTGTTCCGTGTCTCATTCAATAAATGAACCACTATTTGAAGATAGTTAACCCACTATCCACATTCCAAATAGGATGTAAACATGGGGGCGATTCCAGCTCCTTCAACTCTGGCTCCAATTGACTAAACACTGGAATATTGTCACTTCTCTCTCTGTAACTGCTACTGTGAGCCTAGTGATTTTGGTCTTAAATTAACTCTAAGTATTAACCCTCTTTACGTTATTTTGGTGTTTTTATTTCGTAGTTTCGTCTGTAAATAAATAGCAATTTCAAATATGGACCTGGCTTCAAATTTGCTCCTATCACTGCTGGCCTCATGAGGTTCATTTGACTGGAGCCAAACGCTATAAATCAGCGCTACTGCTTTAGATAAAGTCACACTCCGTTAGTCCACTTCTTTATACAGTCCGTGGTCTGACAAAGAGAGAGGTGACAGTTTTTCAATGGTAAGTCAATTGGAGTCAGAGTCGATGGAACCAGAAGCGTGCCCATGGTCACTTCCTGTTGCCATGTCTCTGGTCTGAAGCCGCCTCCACCTTTCAGAGCGTTATGTTAATCTGATTGAGCGGCTGCACGCGGGGAGACGGTGACATAAAGGTTAAGTGTGCGGGGCTGTTCTCCATCACACTGTGGTAATTGGACTCAGTGTTTCTAATAGAGTCCAGTGTTTGTGGGAGACGTATTACCTGCCCAGGTTCTACATCAATATGTCCACACGACTCAATGAGCACAGGCACCGACGCAGACACGTTAACACCGCTGGATCACAGAGGGAGAGACAGCCAGGGAAAATGTTTTGAAAGTGAAAATGTTAATGGTTTGATGAACTAGTCAGCTGTAATGAGTGTGTACACATGTGCTAGAGTGTCCCCGGTTATCTTCAGGGTATTTGAGTATCCCGGTTAGGATTGAATTTCTCGAGTATCCTGTTCATGTAAATGCAGTATCCTGATTTCAGTGTCCTGGAAATGCCTGTATCCCGGTTATGAGAAAGGAGGATACAGGGTTTTTCTCAGAGTATCCAGGACACTGTGTCCTGTAAATGTGGTGTAGGTGTAGGTGTGAACTCAAGTAACAAAAACAGTAAGAGCAGTTACTTTCCCAAAACAAATGAAACTCCTACCAGGACTTTTGTGTGTAAGTACTTAAGTATATAAGTATATAAGTACTGCTTTTCACAGACATATGTCACAAAGACGCTTTACAGAGCATTATTCAGCATTATTCAGTCACTCCATGTGGTGGTAAGCCACTATTGTAGCCACAACTGTCCTGGGGCAGACTGACTGAAGCGCGGCTGCCAATCGACCACCACCAACATTCACACACACACCACTTTTGAGGCAATGTGGATGAAGTTTCTTGCCAATGACATTTTTTTTTCTCACTGGCGCCCCCCTGTGGCACCTGGAATTCACAGTGTCTCCCATCCAAATACCCAGGCCCATCTGAGCCTCTGAGACCTGACGGGATCAGGATTTGACAACAAAGCCACAATGGTTTGTGCTGTTCTTGACCCAAACTAACTCTGTGACCCTATGTTGTATTTGTCAACTGTTAGAAACGACTTTTACTGAAGCTGTGACTTTTTTTTTTTTTTTTTTTTTTTTGTAAGAAACCTGTTAAAAAGCCTCAAGTTTGCAAAGTTGCTCCATGTTTGTCTCCTTGCCATATCTGATGTGCACAGAGGTATGAGTATCCTGGTTTCTCTGAACACATCTAAATGCCAAATCCAGAATACTGTCAGAACTGGGATGAGACTGAACTGAAATACTGCCCTTCAAAGGCAGAAGGCAGTAACATCATGTTTGGTCAAAAATGAGTTAATGGGTATATGAGACCTCCTTTATCATGTGAATAAATATCATGAAAGTCCTGGTTTAGTCCTGGTGAGCGGCTTGGCGGCTGTGTCGTGTATATATTTATACTCTGCTAATGACACGCTGTGGATTTTTTGCTCTGGTGCTCCAGGCCCCAGATCTTTCTTCTCCTTCTTCCGGGTAATAATGTCACTACGTCACTAGATAGTCGTCCCTGATTGGTTGATGCGGCATGTCTGACACCAAAAATTCATCATTTTCAACTTTTAATGTCAAAAGACAGATTCGTGCTGCCCTGACGCCTGAAGACACGCCGCAAAATCACAGAACGCTCTAGTCACGCATCCACATAGACTTTGCATTAAACTGCACACCTTTACGCTCCAGTCTGAACGCACTATTAGAAGAAAGAAAGTATTTTATTGTCCGATAATGAGAAAATCCCGTTTACGTTACGGCAAAAATCCACTCTGGTCTCTGAAAGTTGAGGAAAGTGGAAAAGTTCTTATAGACTAAAAGGTAAGTGAGGAATAATGTTTTAGTTTTTCATGTTTTTATGACAAAAGCATAAAAACCAGGTAAGGAAAGTGACCAACTAGACAAAATGTAAAACCTTATTTTAAAACTATACTCTTTGTTTATGTGTTAGAGTGCATTATTGATATTGTAGAATAACGTTTATCTAAAATACTGCTGTGATTTAGCATTAACATGGTTCTCCCGGAGCCCACAGGGAAATCCATGAGTTTCAGATCCAGACGTGGCACCATCGATCCGGGCTCTTTTAATGAGAGGGGCCCCTGTCCGTCACTCCGCCTGCTCGTTAGCGTGTGTTGTAGCTTTGTAGCTCCGTCGTTTTGCTGTCGTTAGAGGATGGGCTAATTGCTGAAGTTGCCAAATAATTAAGTGTTTCTCATGTTGGGATGGAGAGCGAACGGAGCGCTCTTTGAAGGTTTGTTTTCAGGCTTTAAGTTTGGAGGAGAGTTTAGGGAAGTAAGGATTTTGTGTTGCGTTTCAAAGGAAAATTAGGATAGAACTTTTAGCAAAAAACAGACTAAAATAAAAGCATGATGTCTTTATTTACTGCACTGGAAAACAGAGAAAAAACATGCTTTTCTCCACGGACATGTTATTGCTTTGCCTGGAATGTTTCACAGTATGGCATGAAACCTTTCTATCTTTATGGAGACCAAACCAGACCAAGTTAGAGATCAGATCTGTGGAGAGGCGACCCCCTCACAGTCAGAATGTCTGTTTTTTCTAGGTATTTTTGAGCTGTAAAACCACTTGTAATTGAATAAATGTAACGTAGAGCTGTTTAATGTCATGCTTAGGGGTGTCAAATGATCGCGTTAATTGCGGTTAATTAATTACAGTCATATTTAGCGCATTAATCTCATTTTTAATCTCTAACTTTACTGTTTCTGTACACGAGTTTCCTTATTATAAAATCTGTTTTTATCGCTCCAGCAAAGAATTGTAATTTTCATTCCCGTTTCCACCCACATTTGCGATAAATTTGCACATTTATGATCGACACAAACACACACAGAACAGACTCACCTTCACCATCAACACCCTTATGTCACAGAAACAACATTCACATTCCACTGAGTCATGTCCTTTAGTCCGACAGAAGCTGAACCACATCAGCGCACAAGAGCGTTTTTTTTTCTTCGCTTAGTTTATGCAAATGAGCCATGCGGTTTTAAGTTTTGTTTCTGTAAAAATTGAGCTAAGCTGCATTAAGCACATTATAATGTCAAACGGGCTGATGTGGCTCTAGAGTGTTTATGTTTATATGTTGTAAAGTTTCATTTATTTATGCAGATTAGTAATAGTAATAATAATGATGATACTTATTATATAAAAACATTAATGATTAATCAAAAATCGATAAAAAAAAAAAAAAATCGATCGTTAATTCTCCTGGAAATCGATTAATAAAATCCCATCCCTAATTAAGCTCTATCGAACATGGAGAAGCAGAAAGGAATTGTCTAAAATGTGTGCAAGAATAGACCACGTCTGCAAATTCAGGCTGCTTAAAATGTTTTTATTAATGCCAAAATAAAATATCCAACACAAATGATGAATGAGGCAAACATGAATCATTTGTAAATTTTACTTTACACTCATATTTAGTTTGTGGCACTGTAGTTTATCATCCCGCCTGCCCGCTCCCGCATCGTGCAGTCTTGTTCCGCTCGCACAGCAATGAGCTTTCAGAATGTGTCCTGCACTGCACTGTTTTGCGTCGGGTCCCGCGGGTGCAGGGCTCTAACCTGATGTTTTATTTTATTTTTATTTTCTAATTATTTAGGGTTTGAAAAAGAACACAGAGGAATGTAAATGACTACATCTTTTAAAGTTTGTTAAACAATAAATAATTTTTGTTCTATATCAATCTTTTGATCTGCCACAATAATGTCATGATGAATTTAAATGAAAATACTTCAAGTTGAGGCTTTTCTCTGCAATTTTTAAGTGAGATTAAAAAAGAGATTAATCAGATGAATTCATTACAGATCATTATTAATTAATCTCTCAATTTTTTTTTTTAATCTCTTGACAGCATTAGTTATACTGTGGGACATTTTTGGTAGTGCAATGACATTTCCATAGAAACAAGCAGGTTACGAACCCCCCAACCAAAAAGTTACACAGTGCACCTTTAAGAGCTGCTTATACTATATCCATACTGGAGCAAGACACATGGAAAAATCAGGTAGAACCACTTTAAATAGTCAACAAATCTAAGGTGCAGGATGTCCAAAAGGCCTGATAATGCATCAGATGGGACCATTTAACCTTTATTTTTACCCAGAACTGTTCTCAAACTCAGAAGTCCACACGGTCCATGAAGATGTGCCTGGATCATCAGTCTTGTCTTGTCGTGAGTCTGCGCTAATTGCTTTAACAGTGAAACGGAGCGCTCCCCATAGACGGGGGCTACAGAGGGCTTTACGGGCTCTCTGATTGGACGATTCGTGTCAGAGGGAGATGAATAATGTGTTGTGATTGGCCGATTAATGGTCGTCGCGGGTGACTGATGTTGGAGCCAAGAGACTGTGACAGAAACACTTTGGAGAATGCGCAGAATTAATGGCACTAAATATCCAGGTTGAACTTATCCATGTGACTTATGTTAAAAACCAAAGCCTGTAGAGCTGGCTGATGTCAACATGTTTAAAGACGCACTGTGGAATGTTTTATTGGGCAAAAATACCTTGAAAAACATCCATTCTTGCTTTGAGTGGGGTGTGCTCTCCAAAGATCTGCCCTGTAACATGGTGGTGTCATCTGCTTGTCTCGAAGAAGATAAGTTGGTTTAAAGCCATATTGTGTAATATTCCAGGCAAATCAAAGGCATTTTATTATATTTCCATGGAGACAAGAACATGTCAGTGTTGTTAGCTCCGCCCTTCAGGCAGATATAAAGCAGTGTCCACTACCAATCTGACCAGAACTGAAGAAGCAGCTTGGATGATAATATAAAATGATGAATGATAATTTCTCGATGCATCAAACCGTTGTGGTGAAGAGGAGCTGAGCCGTAAGGTGAAGCTCTCGATTTACCGTCAGCCTTCATTCCTCCCCTCATCTATGATCATGAGCTCTGGGTAATGACTGAAAGGACGAGATCACGAATACAAGCGGTCGAAAGAGTTTCCTTCGCAGGGTGGCTGGGCGCTCCCTTAGAGACAGGGTGAGGAGCTCAGTCACACGGGAGGAGCTCGGAGTAGAGCTGCTGCTCCTCCACATCGAAAGGACCAGCTGACGTGGCTCGGACATCTGTTCCGGATGCCTCCTGGGCGTCTTACTCGGGAGGTGTTCCGGGTATGTCCCACCAGAAGGATTCCCTGGGGAAGCCCAGGCCCTGGGGAAGCTCGGGACTGTGAGTTCCCCCGGAGGAGCTGGAAGGAAGTGTTTGGGGTGAAGGAAGTCTGAGACTCCCCGCTTAGACTGCTGCCCCCGCGACCCGGCCCCAGATAAGCGGAAGAAAGTGGATGGATGGATAATTTCTAATAAACCTGAAGTTGTGTCTTGTTTCATTCACATATACCGTATTTTTCGGCCTATAAGTCGCACCAGCCAAAAAATGCATAATGAAGAAGGAGGAAAATTTTATAAAATCAGAGACCAGAAACTGACATTTCATCTTGAAAGTCAAGTTCTAGTAAAAACAACAGAACAGAGAACAACAGACTGTTAACATCACATATGAACAGTTTTTCAGATAAATATAACATAAACAACAGAACAGAACAAGTTTAACAAACTCTCCATCTCACTCCAAATCACTAAATCCATTCAATTCTTCATCCTCGGTGTCACTTCTGAGCAACTCCACGACCTCCAGAGGTAAACAGAGCGCCGCTTCCTCTTCTGTGTAGCTGCCATCAGACTCAGCATCAGTTCCACTTAGAATTATTCCGGCCTTTCTGAATCCCGACAGGATGGTTTCGGTGTCACTGACTGTGTGATCGACTGACATGATACAGACAGGACAGAGGCTCTTTCTGCAGGAGACATGCGCAGTAGAGCCAAGTGACAGTGGTACAGGAGGAACAGGAGCAGCAGATACTGACACACAAGACTAAAGTGCAATTTACAGTCCAAAAAATACTGTACTTGAGTGACCCTGTGTTCTCTGGTGCCGAGTTTCTGAAATTTACAAAACTCCACCCACTTCAGGTCAACAAGCCAAACAATGACTTTTCTACATCCTGGAGGGAGCTACCTACCTGCCCATGGCCTGGAATGTTTCACAGCATGTCTTAAAACAGATTTGTCTAGCATTTATTACTCTTTTTAGTTTTTTTTTTTTTTTGTCTGACAATACATTCTTACTCTGACCAGCTTTTTCCACAAACTAACTGATGTAAAACTATAAACATTTACCACCCAATATTTAAATAAATGCCAGTTATGCTGTGAACCTTTAAATATTTATATCACGCCCAGAGATCGCTTTCTGTTCTGGTTTTTGTTGTGTTGTTGTGTTTATACTTGGATTGGACAAAAAAGTGTCATGTGTTGGCATCTCTGACAGTTCAAAAAAGCAATATTAGAATCAAAACAAAAATATGAAATAAAACAAACAACTTTTTTCTCGTTCTCAATGGGTCCAATCTTGTATTTCGTCTCGGGAAAACTGTGTCTCATCTCATCCCCAGTGAAGCCTGTCACCGTCCGGGGTCATGAGGCGGAAATTTTGGACTGCTACAAGTACCTTGGCATCCAGGTGAACGACAGACTGGACTTGAGGGACAACTGTAATGCTCTGTACAAAAAAGAACATGAGTAGACTCGACTTCCTGACAGAGCTCAGGTCTTTCAATGTGTGCAGCAAGTCTGTGGATCTTCTACCAGTCTGTGGTGTCCAGCGCCCCGATCTTCTCTGTGGTCTGCTGAGGGGGGCACCAGGAAAAGGGACACTGGGCGGATTGACAAACTGATCCGTAAATCTGGTCATGTGATCGGGACATTTGTCAAAGTGAGGGACACAAGGACACTGGACAAACTGCTCTCCATCATGAACCCTACTGCTCACCCACTGCACCGGACTATAGAGGGACAGATAATACTCCCTACAGCTGTACTACAACTCACCCGCTGCACCGGACTAAAGAGGAACAGATAATACTCCCTACAACTTTACTACAAACTCATCCACTGCACCGGACAATAGAGGGACAGAGGAGCTCATTCTCCAACAGGCTCCTCAAACTATAATACTCCCTACATCTATACAACAACTCACCTTTATGTAACAGATAATACTCCCTACAACTGTACAACAACTCACCATTATGTAACAGATAATACTCCTAACAACTGTACAACAACTCAGCATTATGTAATAGATAATACTCCCTACAACTGTACAACAACTCACCCTTATGTAACAGATAATACTCCCTACAACTGTACAGCAACTCACCATTATGTAACAGATAATACTCCCACAACTCAACTCACCATTGTAACAGATAATACTTACTTTATGTAATAGATAATACTTAAACTGTACAACAACTCACCTTATGTAACAGATAATACTCCCTACAACTGTACAAACTCACCATTATGTAACAGATAATACTCCCTACAACTGTACAACAACTCTTATGTAATAGATAATACTTTTATACCAGATAATACTACAAGGTAATGACTTATAATCTGAAAAATACGGTATTTAATTTTAATGTTTGCTGTTCAAGCTGGGGGGAGCCAACATATATACTTGATTACATAACACAACTTGATTACATAACACCATCTCTTTATTCTATTCTATGCAAATTAGTTCATGTAGAATGCAGTGCTGCTGTGTTGTCCATGTCGCCACGACGATGGAATGTTCATATGGTATAAAGATCGTCATGACCTTCACTTTTCTCATTTCTGACCAGACTCTTGAACTGGAAAGACGCACTTGACGAACTCAGAGCTACTTTACGAAAAACCTCCACAGTCTACCGCTGTATCATCACTGCACATTCAGAGCAGATACACAGCTGAAGATGGCTGCTACACGAAACCACCACACGTCCACAGCCAGTGACAAGAAGACCCTGACCCAGGTTTGATAAACGTTTTTTGTAAAACTTGTGCTACTACTTGTGCAAACAGTGACACAGAAAGGAGAAAACTCTTTTCTAACTATTTTGTGTTAAGCTTAAATAATCAACAACGAAGCAAATGTATAGACAAAACATGTTTGACCAAGACAACAGTTTTCAAAATAGCTTCGTTCTGCTTCTCCAAACAGTGAGGCTTTTCAATCAGGTTCATTTTTCCAATCGAAAGACTTCACAAAAAAGATGTTGATTTAACCAACAGAAACAGCTAAAAACTTCACAGTCAGTTATCAATAAAACATGTACATGTGTCCAGAACGTACACACACCTGACTGCAGTTCACAGTTGGGTCCATCTGCTCCCTAAATTTACATCAACCAAACTAAATCTTAACTCCACTGCTGTGTCACTGATGAGCACATGTGATCTTGAGTGTGGGAATGATCATACAGTGAATATTTGATTTTGATTTGTGTTACAGGTAAACCATCTGGCAACAAAGTTCAACTTGCCCGTTGACTTTGTTGACTGTCAGGAGCCTGGCCCCGTCCACCACAACATCTACCCCACCACCATAAAAGTGGAACCTCTCTCAGCTGTGGGGGAGGCTCACTCCAAAAAACAGGCCAGAGTCTGTGCAGCAGCCAACATCCTGGACCATCTTAAGGAAATGTGCCGGAAACTGGACCTTAAACCCAATGAGCTCCTGTTGGAAGTGGCCCAGGCGAACGGGTGGGGGTTTCCGAGGTACGTGCTGTTGGACATCAGGGAAGTCCCATGGGGCTGGCTCTTCGCCATGAAGGTCTCAGTCCACGGTGTGGAGGCGGTCGCGACAGGCCCCACCTGCCAAGCTGCCAAACAAAACGCAGCAGCCAAAATGTTGGAGGTACTGGGGTTTGAGTGCCCAAGCTACAACCCCCTGCTTCATAAAAAGGACAACGTCTCAACAGCTCCACAGGTACATAGACACAGGTGTACTTTCATGACACAAACATTATATCTGTAAAGCTTAAATATCTATGAATACAAACTGCTTATCCCACATTTGAACACCAATAATAATATGTTAATTTCACTTATATTTCAGGCGAACCTGCTTAATAAGGAGCAAGTGGAGAAAGAGGACCAAAGGAAGAACACGAATTTCTTCAATTCCGAATCGTGTTTGGATCAGACTCGTCAGGATCTCTGCAGCTCTCCTGATGTCATCATTGAGGAGATTGTAGAATACCTCGATGAGGCCTCGGTCCCGTGTGAGACAGATCCTGTTCTGGACTCCATCAGTCTGTGTGAGATCCTCCTCGAGATCCAGACTGGATCAGAGGAGCAGGGTCTGTGTGAGACCCCAGACAAAGAGACAGATCCAGAGACAGAGAGAGATCCAGAGACAGATCCAGAGACAGATCAGAGACAGATTCAGACAGATCTGAACCCTGAGATTGCTGAGTTTCAACCTTCACCTTCACATAATGATTCTGATGTCTCTGAAGACTGTACTGGACCGGACCGCTCAATCCATTGTGTCCTGGACTCCATAAGTCTGCCTGAGATCCTCGTCAAGATCCATACAGAGGTGATTTCTGAAAGCAGTCCTGTTGAGGTCAGTGTCCCTGAGGAGGAGACTGAGGTGTTAGAAGACATGAGAACCCCAGGACCTGACCAAAATCATACCTCAGACCAGGACATGACTGAAAACTGATATCTCCAGGTAAAAAAACAACAACAACAAAACCAAACAAATCTAGTGCTATTTGAATATAGAAAGGTATTACGAAATAATAATAACGTGATTTTTTTTTTTATGCCTTACAGTCAAATAGAGCCCACCAGTTCTCAGATCCTGGAAGGACCTCCTGTGGCCTGCTTCATCATCAGAGCCCTGGTCTGAAAACTGGTCCAAAAATCCAACCTACAAACCAGAAGACCAAGCAGAAGTGATCAAATTGTTACTTGAAAAAGACAAAAAACAATATTCTCCATCAGGACGTCCCTATCTCCATCACAAACATGAGGGCTCTGGGCAAAGCTGCAGCCAAAGACCTCCTGAAGGAAATTGAACTGCAGGGGGGGCAGATGAGCGCAGAAGATGAAGCCTTCCAGAAAGCCACAGTGAAACACATCAACAATCACCTGAGAAACTTTCTGTTTGGTCCCAAGAAGAAGAGACTCTCTCGGCTGTTTGCAGCTGTGGGCAGATTCTTCTGTGCCCAGTGAACTTATTCATTGCATTTTAAATAAACAAATGAAAAAGCAACATGTTTTTGTTTAATGTATGTCTTTTATGGGTAGTAGTAATAGTAGTAGCAGTAGACTGATGAAGTCCAACACCTTAATCACTCGACCACCTGGTACAGACACATGAGGTTCATTCACATTATTTGCCTCAATCAGACAGTTATAGTAAAGCCATTGAACTTTACAACATTATCTTCAACCTTAAAACAGTTCCAGTGAAGCCACAGGATTTAACCTTTTTGTTGATAACCTACAGGCTGATTTCTAGATGGGATTTCTGCTTTTAGCAATTATCTAAATCTTGATTTTGTCTCCCTGTAGTTCACTGTTGTTACTGTCCAAGCTGAAACTACAGTGTTACTGGAAAACTTTCAGGCCAGTCAAACCAAGAATTCAGCTTCCATTAAACAGGAGTGGGGTTTGAACCCAAAACGGACAGTTCTTACTAGGGATGTACCGATGACATATTTTTGCCCCTGAGTTCGAGTCATTTGATTTTGAGTATCTGCTGATACCGAGTCCCGATTCAATACTTCTATAAAACATTATAAAATGAACTCAGAGCAAAGAATAAGATCCAGGATGTTTGGGGGATCAGATTGTACTGATTTCATGTGTAGTATTTGGGCTGAACGTGTGAAAAATCAAATGTCTAAAACTTTATTTTTATTAACTTTTCAAACCATTCATCATCACTGTTGAAAATCTTGACTTTTCACAGTCTGGTCTTTGAATGTGTAACTTAGTAAACTTAATGAACTGAACAAAACAGAAACCAGACCAGAATCAGATCAGACCCTGTAACTCGACTCTGCACAATCTAGAGTTTGTATATTTGATATTATATGGAGGCCTGTGCTTTACATTTTAAACATTTAGGCTCGTCTATGAAATCCAAATAATACAAAATCTTACCAAATAAAAACAAGATGACAGAAGCCCCACAGCCCCTGTCCCCCGGCCGCCCCCACTCGGGCCACAGAACCACAGGCAACAGCGCCGGAGTACGGCACGGCCCAAAAGTCCCAGCGTAAGTGCACCTCTAGTACAACAGGCGCCGGGACAGACAGTCGCACTAACTGGACGTCCTTGAGCAAATCCTGCTGCTCAGTAAAAATAAACAAAAAACTGTTGTGTGTCCTGCGTGCACTATCTGTATATTATTTATCTGATACCTGATTAGACATTAACATAACATCTGAGTCCAGATCAAGTCCACAGTCACGTGATCGGCACCAATTTCTAATCATGTGATCAGATCAGGACAACACTAGTTCCTACTCAATCTTAAGTCGAAAACCTTTACCACAGCAGCATCCTGGTACACCTACAGTCATAGTTCTTTTTTTTTTAGCTTCATATTATTCTAATTTATTATTTGCTATAGATATTCAGCCAGTGATATATCAACAAAGTGCTCCCCTTTTGAATTGTGTAGTTCAAACCTAAACATGACTCTGCCAGGAGTGGGGTTAGAACCCACAAGGACTTCTGTCCACTGGATCTTAAGTCCAACACCTTAACCACTCGGCCAAAAAGCTGTGATCAATATGAGAGTCCATGGTCCTGTTTCAACAGAAAGGTGAGAGGTGACCAATCTTGGGAAGTTTACTTTTAAAATGTATTCCCCTACAGATTACAGATTACATATCCCAAAATGTAGTTTGTAACGTAATCCATTAAATTACTTAGAGTGAGTAACGTAATCTGAATACTTTGGATTACTTGATATTGTCATGATTTTTAAAACTACATGAATGCAGCGACCACATCCTGAAAATTCATGTTTGTTCAGTCTTTACTTGACCATATTAAAAATATAATTGATAGAGAAATATTTTTTATATGAGATCACAGTTATGTCCACACTACTGTTAGTGTCAAATTGTATTAGTTTAGACCTGGTTTAAGACCTGGTTTAGACCTGGTTTAAGACCTGGTTTAAGACCTGGTTTAGACCTGGTTTAAGACCTGGTTTAGACCTGGTTTAAGACCTGGTTTAGACCTGGTTTAGACCTGGTTTAGACCTGGTTTAGACCTGGTTTACCTGGTTTAAGACCTGGTTTTGTCCTAGTTTTACTCCTGGTTTTAGTCCTGGTTTCGTTCTTGTTTAGTCCTGGTTTAGTCCTAGTTTAGCCCAAAATGTGAAAACAGGAAAATCCCGCCATGTAATCCATTTATTTCAACAAAGTAACTGTAATCCAATTACCACTCACTGAAACAGTAACTGTAACTGAATACAGTTACTCATAATTTGTACTCTGATTATGTAACTCCGGTACATGTAATCTGTTACTCCCAAACACTGGAGGTGACTAACTGAAAAACACAAATCACAAATCGTCTCACCTGTTGCAGTTTCAGTTTAGTCAGTTCTTTCTGGTCAGATCGTGTGAAATTAAAGCTCAGATTAAAGTCTAACTTGAGTAACAGATCTTTCTTCAGACAGAGCAGAGCTACATTCACATCACAGCCCCGGAGAATGTTGATGACAACAGCCGCAAAGTATCAATGAAGAACCTTCTAAACCAAGTCAGAAAAAAGTAGAAAAACCTGAAAACCTGTCATATGTACTTTGCATCCGTGAAATGTGGAGAATAGAGATCTTCACTTTAGGTTTGACAAGGAGACAGGATCAGGATCAATCCTACTCATTGATCAGTGAAAGTTGTGTCAGTGAGATCCAAATGTGCGTCCTATAATTAAATAAATACATGACCGCACAGACACAGAGGGCTGTAATCTGATTCAGAGACATCGACCATAAAATCTAATGACATTATTACACCGATGTCTCAAACGTCCATACCGAGCGACAAGAACGGAAGCACGGAAAAGAAGACATAATAATAATAATAATAATAATAATAATGAAAGGCTTTGTCTGGAATTGGTCTAAATATTCATGGTTTTGTGTGCTGAATGTGTGAATGAAACAAAACAAAGTCACCCCAGGATTTATATTTCACCCTGTGGACTCGAAGAACTCAAATAGTTGTACAGACAATGGCTCCCTCTGGTGGAAATCCTTATATCTGCACACATTTTACATTAGAGAAGACAAGGAGATGAGGAGAGAGGAAGCAAGGAGATGAGGAGAGAGGAGGCGAGGACACGAAGAGATAAGAGGGCAAGAAGATGAGGAGAGAGGAGGCGAGGACACGAAGAGATAAGAGGGCAAGAAGATGAGGAGAAAGGAGGTGAGGTTGCAAAGACAAGAAGACAGTCGTACAAGGAGGTGAGGACAGAGGAGACAAGGAGATGAGGAGGCAAGGAGATGAGGAGAGAGGAAGCAAGGAGATGAGGAGAGAGGAGGCGAGGACACGAAGAGATAAGAGGGCAAGAAGATGAGGAGAAAGGAGGTGAGGTTGCAAAGACAAGAAGACAGTCGTACAAGGAGGTGAGGAGGTGAGGACAGAGGAGACAAGGAGATGAGGAGGCAAGGAGATGAGAGGGCGAGAAGAGGAGACTATAGAGAGAGAGGAGACAAGGAGGCGAGGAGAGGAGTAGAAAGGAGGTGAGGGAGCAAGGAGACAGGAGACAATCAGAGAGGAAATGAGGAGAGAGGGGACAAGGCCAAGAGGAGAAAGCGATGAGAAGAGAGGAGGTGAGGAGACAAAGAGATAAGAGGGCAAGAAGATGAGGAGAAAGGAGGTGAGGGAGCACAGACATGAAGAGAGACGTACAAGGAGATTAGGAGGCGAGGAGAGAGGAGGCATGGACAAGAGGAGAGAGGGATGAGGAGAGAGGAGGCGAGGGGGTGAACATACCACAAAACTATCCTCCTTTAAAAAACACACAATTTAAAATGTTGAAACGTGTTTATTTAAAAAAAAAAAAATCCATTTCAATTACGATCACTAAAAAAATAATGATAATAAAAATCTTTTTAAAAATTCATTAACCCAATTATTTTTACTCTACTTTTTAAGACAACACAGACCAACCTGCTGGACTTTACCGGGAGAGAAAACTTTGACACCAGATGATGCCTCCTCACTCTGTTTTACTGAACTTTGTAAAAAATGTCACAGAATTTATTAATGATTTCTTCATTTTCTGCAGCACCAGTGTTTATTATATTTTTATATTTTGTTCAGCAACAGGCACTTGCAAGTTTTGAACTAATTTAATATAAAACGTTAATTAATTGAATGTAACTTTTGCCTCCCTACGTTATATTTACCGTAATTTATGGACTATTGAGTGCACCTGAATATAATGATGCGACAAAATTTTAACTAAATTTTAAACTTGGCGAGGAGAAATTTCAGATGGACAAAAGTTAGTTTGGTTGAAGATGTTTCGCAGCTCAGAGTAGTTAGTTAGCTCCTCCCTGCAGATATAAGGAAGTGTCCACCAGCGTCTGACCAGAACTGAAGAAGCAGCTTGGATGAGCTGTGAAACGTCTTCAACCAAACTAACTTTTGTCCAGTCGACAAACTGAATTTTCTCCTCGCCGTGGATTCTACCTGGACAACTGAGGGATTCTTCACACATCTTGAGAATAAATTTTAAACTTGTACATATATAGTCTACACCTGAATATAAGCCACACGTGTCCACATCTTCAAGAACGTTTTCAAGTTTGGGCCACCTCAAAGAACAAAAAGTCGTCTTTTTGCACTGAGTCAGTTCGTCATGCTGCCGTCACCAACGATAAAATTCATCAAACATTTTCTTCGTTCCGGCTTTAAATCCTCGATCTCGGGATTGCCAACACAGAATGTATGTCTCTTCGCTGATTGGCTGATGCCCAAACTCACACTTCCGGTGTTTTTGCGAAATGTCTAGTGTATTCTGATTCCTGACCAAGATACTGGAAAGAAATTAAATTGAGAAAGAATGTTATGGGAATCTTTACATAATCATTTTAGTTACTTGTGTCAGCATTTATGTGAATGTGTAGGTTGACTTAATTCTGGTTAAATCAGACTTTATCATGTAGTCCGAGGCCTCGTAGAAACCTCCAGGCTCCAGACTCAAATAGTTGTGTCTGGGATCTTTTGTTATCCACTTGTTTTTCACATGTTGTTTTATTTGCTTTGACCCAGCTTTGTGTTGACCGTTCTTGAAAGATGGTGTTGTGTTCTTTTTACATATTCCTACAATTGCTTTAACAAATCAGAGTCTTTAATTTGAGACAACTTCAGATAAAATAAGATAATCCTTTATTGTCTGAAATTTGTCTTGGGACATGGGGTCACATGCTTTATCAAAAAACAGGACAACACACAAACACAAAGCACCACATAAACAAACACCATAAAACAAAAATATATACGAGACCAAGTATGACCACGAGTGATGCACCAACACGACCTTTAAGTCATTCAGCTCAAACCCTTTGCATTCTTGTTTTCTATTAATAATTGCACATTCTTTAAGCCTATATGCAGTTTTGATTGCACATTTCCTAGGCCAGGGGTGTCAAACATAACCAGATCCTCCAAGACCTTTAATCTGGCCCTCGGCTGATTTTCTACTCAAATATTTTAATTATATTTTCTATAAAAATATTGGTAATTTTCTGCGGTGCTTATCACAGCAGCGTCTCCAGCGTCTCTGTACGTGGCCCCTCCCACCAGAGCAGCACAAATGAAGCCTTGTCTCTTTCCAAACGCTCTCAAAGGACGATCGTTTTGACTGTTGACCGTGACACCCTATTAAAAAAGATTTCTGTAATAGATTTGTGTTTCTCTGCACAAATATTTGAACTTATTGCTATTTTTGGGGTTTATATGACATGAGTGTTTCTGATCCGGCCCCTTTGGGATAAAAAGTAGGTTGGATACGACCCCCGGACCAAAATGAGTTTGACACCCCAATCAAAACTGCACATAGGCTTAGGGCAAACCTGTGTGCAGTTTTGATTGCACACTCCCTGAGCCTTTTACATTTATTTTTTAACTGCACTATCTGAGTTTAGCAGATTAACGGCACAAAATAATGCTTGAATCTGTTCAGTTTACAGTTTGGGACCCTGAACTCAAACTCACTGTGAAGAACATGGGTTGGGTCACTGTCCACCTTACTGCCAAAATTCCTTGCAGTCAGCTTGGGGCCACGGCCATTATTTTACCTGCTCTTTTAGTCAAGGTAAAAAGCTGTGATTAAAGATTGACTGACAGGTTACCAAACCATGCCATAAAACTGATTCCATCCACGCTCTGTAAAACATCAGCATTACTTTTGTATCCACTCCACGTAACCTAAACCTTCTTAAAAAATAGAGACGCCGGTTAATTCTTCTCAGTCTATTCTTTATTATAGAAATTCCACAACATATAGTGGGCATATTTCCCACTTTGGTCATATTTAAGGTTTAAAATTTTACTACGCTGGAAATTATAACATCACAGTAGGGAATTCAACAACTGTTACCCGGCAACCATGTTATAGAATGGTATAAAACTCCTTTAAAAAAAAAAAAAGAAAAAAACACCTTTATTTTCTTGAAATTATGTTTAAAATATCAGAATGAATGTGGATTTTTTTGTGTAAATTGTGATAAACTTTTAGATGAATAGAAACCCACATTCCCTCTGGTTTGCATTTGCATTTGCAACGAGGTCAGTAAAAAAATAAAAAGTCAAATATTCTATTAAGTTCTTTTGCTATTAGGAATTTGCTATAGACTTTTTCAGCATTGGCTCTGTGGACTCCATCGGGAAATGATTCATATTTATTTTATCTAACTCGTCTGTGTCTCCACGTTGAGGCGCTGGCGGTTTATATTTGACTTTGAAAACGTCCCATTTTTCCGGAAGCAAGCCTTTGTTGAAGAGCACGGACGTGAGCCAGGAGAATATCAAAACGGCCGCCATCGTGGTCAACATGCTGATGGTTTTGACCGGCGCACACTGCACGTACTCGCCGTCGTCCGAGGCGCACGCCGGGAAACGCAGCACGGGCTTCAGATTCAACGAGGCCTCTCCGAAAAGCATGCGCAAAGGGAAGCCGAAGACCCATCCCATTATGGACCCGTAGCCGTTGGAGAACTTGAAGTACAGGATGCAGATGAGCTGAGGGAAAATGATGATGTAGGCAACTTCATAGCCGAGAAACCAAAACAGGATAATGCTGTTTTTTAGCAGGGTCAGAGAGGTGCCGATCACACCCGAGACCACCACGGAAACACGGATCACCCACTGGATCTCCCTGTCCGACGCCTGTGGAGAGAGAGGAAATGTGTTATTGATTTTACAATGTTTTTCAGTACCGTATTTTTCAGACTATAAGTTGCACTTTTTTTCATGGTGGTCCTGCGACTTATACTCCGGTGCGACTTATATATTAACATTTTCAGACTGAAAGCTGCGAGAGGCTCTAGTCTTGTGTCAGTATCTAGTAATAGTATTACTCCTGTACCACTGTCACTTCACTCTACTGCGCATATCTCCTGTAGAAAAAGCTGCTGTCCTGCTGCTGGAGTGAGCGAGAAACTTGTGAGGGACTGGAGGAAAGCGGGGACGGAGAACACAACTTCACGGTAACCGGACGCGTGCGCCATGTAACTTTCCTGGAAATCACTGGATGAATCGACAAAGCCTGGACTTCAGTGACAATCGAAACCATCCTGTCGGGATTCAGAAAGGTCGGAATAATTCTAACTGGAACTGAACTGAAGAGGAAGCGGCGCTCTGTTTACATCATGGATATATGGTTTATCTCCGGAGGTCGCGCAGAAGTGACACAGAGGAAAGAAGAATTCAATGGATTTAGTGATTTGGAGTGAGATTGTGAGTTTGGTGAACTTATATTGTTTATGCTATAATTATCTGAATAACTCTTAATATGTTACGTTAACATATTAACACCTATTCAGTCTGTTGTTCTCTGTTCTATTGTTACTATAACTTGCCTTTCAAGATGAAATTTCGGTTCCTCGTCTCTGATTTTATAAAATACATTTCCCCAAAAAGTGCGACTTATATATGTTTTTTTTCCTTCTTCATTGTGCATTTTTTGGCTGGTGCGACTCCGGAGCGACTTTTAGTCCAGAAAATATGGTAACCCTGTATGTCTACTACAACAGATGAAAAATCTGGAGGGGTTTTCTTTTTTATTTTCACACAAATTTACCTAAAAGTTGTTTTACCTCCATCTTAAGACGTGCCAAATATCCATTCAGTGTATACGGCTGACAATCAAAGGAGCATTACAGTACCATTGTTTTGTCCCTGTCTCCCTGACACAGATGCATGTCCACAAACTCAGTGAACAGACAAACCCCCCTGATTTGGCAGCAGTTCATCAAGGACACGTGAGTGATGAAGATGAACTCGAAGGCCCTGTCGATATCCCTCTTGTTGTTAGACCTCAGAACTTCGTATGCTGCAGCTGTGATAACCTCCCATGGATTGGTCTGGTGGAGGAGGTTTCAAAAGAATTTGGTGACTATAAGATAAAGTTCATGCACCCTCATGGACCAAATAAGACCTTCTACTGGCCACCCAAAGAGAGATGGATACATGATTCAGACATACACTGTGTGATAAACACTCCTTTCTTGAAATCATCTTCGACAACAAACTACAGCATTTCACATCATGACATGTCCAACATTTCTAACCACTGTTTGAACTGGCCTGCAGATAAGGAGTAAATATCCTGATTGCATGAAACAAAGGCAGTTGTGAAATTTTTTGGGACTTTTGGTTCTGTGTGATTGACAATTTTTCTTAGAGTATATTAACTTGGACTCTGTGTATAAATGTACAGCCGTATACACTGAATGGATATTTGGCATGTCTTAAGATGGGGGTAAGTCAACTTCTAGGTAAATTTGTGTGAAAATAAAAAAATTAAATCCCCAGATGTGGATTCCTTATGATGTTTCCTTTCCAGATATACCTTGGTTTTCATATCGGACCAGTAGTTGCTGAATAAATGCAATTTGAAATTTGGCGACCATGCAAAAATTTGAAAACATGAAATTGAGATATTTTGGAAATCGTTGGTCCGATCAAACGAACATTGAAATTTTTGTCTTTTCTGGTTATGATTGACCTAAATATCAAGTTTCATCAAAATTTGAGAAAGTAGGGTCTTTGTCAAACTGTAACTGTAACACCTGTAACTGAATAAACGTAAGGCAGAGCTGTTTAACGTTCCAGGCAAAGCAATGACATATCCATAGAAACAACCAAGCAACGGCCCTCCAGAAGAAAAATTACACAGTGCCTCTTTAAAACCTTCAAACCTGCGGTCGAAGGATCTTCTTGTAGATGTTTGCGGTGAAGACGGAGGCGGCGGAGAGGAGCACCGAGTCTGCAGAGGACATGACAGCAGCGGCCACGCAGCCGATGCCCAGCACGGACACGTAGACTGGGGTGAGGTACTGCAGGGTCAGGGGCAGGATCTGTGCCACCTGCCCCCGGTCGAACGGAGTGGGCAGCCCGTAAGACGTCTGGTTCCAGTCTGAGGAGAGAAGCCACAAGTCACTGGACGTTTCTGGTTGTAGGAATCTGTGAATCATTCCTTCATTAATTTTTCAAAATAAAACTAAATAATTTTCTTCATTATTTGTCTCCAAAACCAAAATGAAAAAATGGATAATGATTCATGTTTTTTTTTTTTTTTCAGTTTTCAGTTTTGTGTTTAAATGAGTAATGGAAAAAAAAAAGTTTTTATTTGTATATTTTTGTTTGCTCAAACTAGAAATATGTTAAAAATAAACCCTCAGCCTTTTCAGCAGGTCTAAAAATTTTACTTTTCAGTTCTGCTCAAACATGCAGTGGAATAGAAAGTACAGATACCAGCTCTCAAATGTAATGAAGTAAAATAAAAATTCCAGTCAAATGAAGCTCATTGAAAGATGATATAGACATTTTTCACAATGGCCAGAAGTGCCGCGATGTAGGGTAAACGTAACTCCTACTCCACATAGAAAATGTTTGCTGCAAACTCGGGATGATTTAGGCAGACAAAGTTTTCCTTTTTCATCCTTCCTGTGGATCAATCCTGCCCATCGCCTTCACCTTTCACTATTTTTCAGTTCCGTTGGGAAGGGAAACAGTTTGAAGGGAAGTTTGCAGTCACACACATCTGATTCCCTTTTGCAGTTTTGGAGTTCGCAAACACATTTCTTGAGCCGTTTTCCGCTGTTAGGATCCAACAACCACACAATTACAATGTCCAAATCCCAAAACTAAAATATGACAATATCAGAACCAGAAACAAAAGTGATATGGTTCAAAAGACTTGAAAAGATCGACTTTGTCAATAGACGCAACCACTGGGAAATCAAACATGGCGGTTTGATGCTCACTTTTTCGGAAAATCCTTCCCAGTATGCACTGCGCAATGACTGGAAGACCGAAATTCGTGATGCACATATTTGGAGTCAGGTCCTGTATTTAAAATTCAGACCACGAGTATCATAGCAACCAAAGAGCCAATCAGCAGTGAGTCTGTGGAAGGTAACGTCCCTTTCCGCTGATTTAGCAACGCTGTCAATCAAACCTGTTGATTATTGGGAGTGATTTTGGGGAAAGAAGGAATCTGATTGGTCTGATTATCTTGATTTACAGGCAATATAGGGAAATATAAACACCTGGATCATGCAGAGTGGGTTAATACAAACATTTTAAGAGACAAGACATTACAGTAGTGATGGGCAAATGAGTCGGAGCTCCGGAGCACGTCTAGTTCTTTCTGAAACAAATTGTTCTGAAGCGCTGCCTCGGAGCTCGTCTCGCAGCAGCCGCTCACGTGACCGGAGTGTGGAAGTGTCGGTCCCTCCTTCTACTGCTTCGCTCTGCGCGTCAATCGCTTCAGTGTATCGAAGCGTTTCATCGGCTCAGAGAATGTTTCATTTTCGATGGCATCTACAAGTGGAAAAAAGCGATCCATGGTTGGTTTGGGATCACTTTGATCTAATTCCACCCAACAAGGTAACACCTATTTTCTTATTTACAGCATGATATTTATGTTGCTCTTTACATTTTATTTTAAATCATCATTATTATTGTTGTTGTTAGGTACGGTGTCGCTCTGCACACAAGTATTGTCTTACACTAACAATACTTCATCGACGCTGAGACACCTGCTGCCAATGGTTAAATTTGTCCACTAGAGGTCAGTGTTTCTCCGAGGCCTCAGACACGTCGAACCATTTGAGACAATATTGCGACTGAGGTGTCAGTGCTTCACGAGGCTCCATTCGCCCGTCACTACAATACAGGATTATTAAAAACGCAGTGACAGTTCAAAACAGAAACTCTAAAAGTGAGAGAAAAGTGTTAAAAGCTCACGAAAGTCAATATTATACACACTATGTCCCCTTTAATGTCCCAGTGCAAAAAGTGAGTTCCCAGATGTACCTGTAGAGGCCGCTGCAGCCCCCATGAGCACAGGTGGGATTCCAAACAGTAGAATAATCCAGGCCGCTGCCATACAGGTGATTTTAGCGCTGCGTGTAGAAGAGACGGCTAAAATCCTCTGGTGGAAGCACTGGTAGCCCAGACTGCCCAGAGTCTAGAGCACACACAGAGTGGACTGTGTGGTTACATGGAAAAACATTATGTAAATACACTAAAAGTACTACTACTTTTACTATTACTACTACTATTACCACCAATACTACTATGAATACTTTTAATACTACTGCTGCTACTACTACTAGGAGCACAGGCAGGGTGGACTTTGAGGTTAGATGGAAAAACATTATGTACTACTACTACTACTACTACTAGTGCTACTATTACTACAGTTACTACTACTCTACTACCGCCAACTTCTACTACTTCTACTACTACTGCTACTACGACTACGACTATTACTACTACTACTACTACTACTACTGCTACTACGACTATTACATCTACTACTATTACTACTATTGCTACTATTACTACTACTACTACGACTGCTACTGCTACTACTACTACTACTACTACTACTACTACTACTACTACTACTACTACTACTACTACTACGACTATTACTAGTGCTACTATTACTACAGTACTACTACTACTACTACCGCCAATCCTACTACTACTACTACTACCATCTTCTACTACTTCTACTACTACTGCTACTACTGCTACTACTACTAACTACTACTACTACTACTACTACTACTGCTACTACTGACTTACTACTACTACTACTACTACGACTGCTACTGCTACTACGACTATTACTACTACTACTACTACTACTACTGCTAACTACTTACTACTACTACTAACTACTACTACTACTACTACTACTACTACTACTACTACTACTACTACTACTTACTACTACTACTACTACTACTACTACTACTACTACTACTACTACTACTACTACTACTACTACTACTACTACTACTACTACTACTACTACTACTACTACTACTACTACTACTACTACTACTACTACTACTACTACTACTACTACTACTACTACTACTACTACTACTACTACTACTACTACTACTACTACTACTACTACTACTACTACTACTACTACTACTACTACTACTACTACTACTACTACTGCTACTACTACTACTACCTACTACTACTACTACTACTACTACTACTACTACTACTACTACTACTACTACTGCTACTACTACTACTACTACTACTACTACTACTACTACTACTACTACTACTACTACTACTACTACTTATGGACTTATGGGCCAGTGACTCGAGACTCGACTTGGACTTGCCTGTCTTTGACTTGGGACTTGACTCGGACTTGAGGTCAAAAACGTCTTGAGACTTACTTGAGACTTGCAAAACAAAGCCTTGGTCCCACCTCTTCTATTTACATATTTTAAAGCTGAATTATGTAACATTTCTGGTGGAGGGTCCGTCAAATGCTTTTTTTTTTTTTTTTCCATGGAGCTGTTGTTGCTCTAGTATGGCATTAAACCTTTCTATCTTCATGGAGACCAAACCAGACCAAGTTACAGGTCAGATCTGTGGAGAGGCGACCCCGCTCACAGTCAGAATGCCTGTTTTTTGTTATTTTTGAGCCATAAAACCCCATGTAATTCAATAAATATAAAGCAGAACTGTTTTATGTCATACTGTGCGACCTTCAAAATAGAGCAACAAAAAGGTATTATGTATTTGGCATCCTATTGTTATTTATTATTATTATTATTTTAAATTTTTTCTCACCATAAGAAGGAAGTCATCCATTTTGGTCCACATTTTGTCCCAGCTGAACTCTCCGATCCAGGGGGCGTGGAGGGAGTTGTTAAATACGGTCTGAGTGATGCTGACGGTGTGAGGGCTGCTCAGGACGAAGGGAACACAGATCCACTGCAAAGGTCAGAGGTCAAATACGAGCTCATTAAAATCAAGTCTAGGATTAACACAAAACACCATGGCTACATACTGTAACTGCATCTGTTTAGTAGCGATTACTGAAAGGAATCACCGTATCGGAAATGATTTGCTTCCAGACACGTTGTTTCTGTGTCCGCAATCCTTCTCTATCCACGGAGCTTTGAGCATATTTGTTCACGTTTTACAGAAACAAAACTTCAAACCGCATGGCTAATTTACATTAACCGAAAGTTCAAAAAACAACTCGCTATTGTGCACTGATGCGGTTCAGCTTCTGTCGGACTAAAGGACACGACTCAGTGGAATATGCGTGTTCTTTCTATGACAGAGGGGTGTTCTGCTGATGGTGAGTCTGTTCTGTGCTTCTATCGTGTTGGAGATGCTTCATATTAAACTTTTCAGAGATTATACGTCTGCAGGTCGTACACACAGACTGTATATATGAATGGACATATATTCTAGCCTCTTATGCCCTGTCCACACTAGTACATATTCGAGTGTTTTTTGTTGTTGATGCAGTGTTCGTCCAAACTAATCCGACTGAAAACGGCTCCAGAGATGGAACGATTTGGTGCCGCCAACTCCCACGAATTTATCTGAGTACAGATCTGATCCGGCACTGTGTGGACGCCTGAAATACACTGATGTAGGTCTGTGCACCGCAAAGTAATTCAAATGCTAAGAGGCTAGAATATATGTCCATTCATATATACAGTCTGTGTGTACGACCTGCAGACGTATAATCTCTGAAAAGTTTCACATGAACCATCTCCAACACGACAGAAACACAGAACAGACTCACCATCAGCAGAACACCCCTCTGTCACAGAAAGAACACTCATATAATCCACTGAGTCGTGTCCTTTAGTCCGACAGAAGCTGAACTGCATCAGCGCACAACAGCAAACTGTTTTTTGAGTGCTTAGTTTATGCAAATTAGTCATGTGGTTTTAAGTTTCGTTTCTGTAAAACGTAAACAAATGTGCTCAAAGCTGTGTGGATAGGGAAGGATTGCGGACACAGAAATGACGTGTCTGGATGTAAATCGTTTCCGATACGACGATATGGTGATTCATTTCAGTGTAAACGTAGCCTTAGCATTTTGGTGGTGAATTACTTCGCGGCACATAGACCTATGTCAGGGTATCAAAGTTTTCAGGCGTCCACACTGTGCCGGATCAGATCCGTACACAGATGAATTCATGGGAGCACCAGATCGTTCCGTTTTCCATTGGATTAGTTTGGACGAACGCTACATCTGCTACGAAAACAACTCGAATTCGTACTAGTGTGGATGGGGCCTGAGTGAGAAGCGAGTGAGATAGTAGCTACAGTTAGGTATAGTTTTTTTTAGTTTTGTTTTGAATGCTTAAAACTAATGGAAAAAAACGCCATGAAGAGATACTATCTGGAAAAAATCTGTTTGATCGGTAATAGGGATCCTTATGAGATACCTGCAAAACAATGGACTCGAGACATGGAGATGAAGAAAACTGGGACATTTTCTCATTTTTCCTAGATTTTGTCAGAATTACTACCGCGAACAGAGCCGGAAGTTGTCATCGCGTGTTTCCAAGCGTCTTCCTCGAGCCTTTTTTAACTCACCAGACTGACGAATATGAGGAGGAGCTGGATGACGTCAGTGTAGGCCACGGAGTAGAGTCCTCCCAGCAGAGTGTACACGATCACCACAGCAGCGGAGATCCAGATACTGAGGGAGTAGGGCAGGTCCAGAACCACGCTCATGGTCGATCCTAAACAACACATATTCTACTATTAGGATCTTTAGGATTTTTATTCATACCAAAATTGTGTATTATTGTGTAACTTTTCTGGTGGAGGGCTATTTTTTATGTTTATTAAGGACATCACAGTCGCATTAGACAAGCCAGATACGTTGCGTTGAGTGTGAGTTTTCCATATAAAAATATAAACTATGTGCATAAAAACAGACAATACAAGACACATAAGTTACATACAGATAAAATATATACAGTACATTTTCTATGGATGCATTTTTGACTGAAAACATACAACAATTTTAATTTACTTTTAAATTTGTTTGTTATAGGTTTCCAATTTTAAATCAACAGACAATCAACATTTTCTTTGGGTTTGTATGTGTCCAATCTGTTCCAGAGTTAATTTAACATTTTTGGAAATGTTAATTGAGTAACACTGTACCAAAGTTCCTGTTTAACCCCAAAATCAAGAGTTATATTAACATTTTGACAGTAAACAGATAACACTTTGTAGAGTTATCCTGATTTAGCTAAATAACACACAGAGGTATTTTATTTTTACACTTTATTTTAGTTCATTTAAGGTGAAATTATTTACAAAACTGGTTCAAACTGGTCTTCTCTCGCTGGAGTTTGACGCCAAATTAACACTAAGCAAAGTTGAATTAACTTCAACCATATCAACTCTGACAAATAACCCCAACTCGAACCCCCATTTAACTTTCAAATAGTTAAAATAACACTTTTTGTGTTAAAAACAACTCTGAAATGTTTCACCCTGAAATTTTCATCCTCCAGTTTTTGCTGTGTACTTGTATTTGAGTTGTGTTTCTTGCCTAGCTCCTTCAGATACAACATAGTTTTTCAAATTTTTGGTCTACACTTTTTGATTTTGTGCATTATTTGATGTTTTGTCCTTAAAATTAAATCAACTTTAGATGTTACGTCCAGACAGATACTCAATTACTTTTACTTTTTGCTACTCCACCCATCGTTTTTAATTTTTTTAATTTGACTTTTATTTAACCAGGATCAGGGACCATCGTGCATATTTGGTCTTATCAGTTTCAGACTTCATCTCAAACGTCTGCATGCCCCAATGACACCCCTGTGTGTTTTTCCTGCACTAATCCATGTTTGTTGACAGGTTCTCCATTCTCGGTATCTGCAGCCTGAAAACGCTCTGTTTGATGGCAAAACATTCGCTTCCAATTAGTCTGAGCTGCAGCATGACTTATTTGGTAATAAAGCGTACACTCAAGCGTTCAGTATCCGGAACTTTGGAACTCACTGCTGACGAGCTCGAACCCGTTCACTTGTGTAAATGTTCACGAGAATATTCAATCATTCTTTAAGGTCAAAATTGAGTTGTGCTTTAAAGAAAATGTATGTACCCTGCGCTCTTACTGTGTTACTGTAATCACAACTGAGCCCAAAGATTAAAGGACGCATACGAGTTTTTCTAATTCTCAGTTCATGGACGCATCTCATGTGAAAGTTCAGAACCTCCAGAATTCACTCACTGAGCTGCAGCACAAAAAAGTAATGCTTTTCTCAATGGAGATGTTTGATTCCTTTGTCTGGAATGTTTCACAGTATGGCATTAAACATTTCTATCTTCATGGAGACCAAGCCAGACCAAGTTACAGGTCAGATCGGTGGAGAGGCGACCCCACTCACAGTCAGAATGTGTTTTTCTAGGTATTTTTGAGCTATAAAACCAACTGGAATTGAATAAATGCAGTGGCGAACCGTGGACCTGGACCCTGGGCCTTCACTAGGACCGACTGCTGGCTATCATTACATCATTTACCATCATTTAAGCCTCCAACCCCATCAAAAAACGACTGCACGCCCCACAATACACGAATCCACTCAGGTGTCCCAGCACGACTTCAGTAAACTACAAAGCCGCACCACCCACAGCGAACGCAAACACACACGGAGCAGACAGCGACCGCACAGCGAAAAACACCCGCAGACACACTCATCACTCCACGCCGACGAGGAACGGAACGGAGGAACGAACCGAAAAAGCGAGCGCAATGTGCCACTTCTAGACACGACTGAACAACTGAGTCACTGCGAACACGCCGACAATCCAGCGATCCCAGACAGCACCTCCCTACACGCCACAACTGAACAAAGCCCAGAGTCACCGTGAACGAACAAACAAACAAAACCACTGACCCATCCAACTGTTGTGTTTCATTTAATGTCCGGTGCGGTTTATTTGTGAAAAATTTAATGACAGTGCGCCTTATAATCCAGAGCGCCTAATAGTGCGGAAAATACGGTATTTAAAAAAAGTAAATGAAGAGACACACACACACACAGTGATCACACATTCACTTATTTCATATATTTGTTTAATAATCATTAGCTACTAGGGGTGTAACAATGTCCAAGTCTCACGATACGATATCATCACGGTATGAACCTCACGACACGATATTTATTGCGATATCGTGGAAAAGCTCACGATATGGTGGGGAGGCTCGTGATTAGGGATGTAAACAATATCCAAATCCAAATCTCTCGGTATATTTTCGGTACGATACGATATTTATTGTGATATTTTGTGGAGACAAACAAAACTGTTTATATGCTACTTTTTCCTCTTAAAATGCCTTGACGAGACTTAATCCAAAGAACTAAGACTTAAAAGTGCTTAGAACTGTTATTTCTTCTTATAGTCTGCACTGAAATAGAGCAAAGGATCATGGTCTATGTAGTTCCCTCTGTCTTTTTTTAAAAAATCTATTGCTGCACCATAACTCTTAATTTAAGCAAAAAGACTTGTAATTCAATATATTGTGATGGTCCACGATATTATTGTGAGAACTTTGACGATACGATATCACGATATTTCGATTATTGTTACATCCATATTAGCTCCTGTTCAACAACTACGCATGGATGGATCTTCCATTTCCACTATATTAACCCTTTGTTTGCCAAGAAATATCAGTCCAAGTTTATAATAATGATCTAGAAATGATTACTTGTGTAGTGTTTATTACTCACTGAATAAAAAATATTGAAAAAAATCTGAATAAATGTAATGTAGAGCTGTTTAAAGTAGGGATGGGCATGATTAATCGATTAATCGATAATTGATCATTAAGAATTTCATCGATTACATTAATTTTAATCGACAAACCGAATGTAGGTTGCTGTACGTAGCGTAACCAAACAGGTGTGTACATGTGTCTCTCTGCATCAGAAGGAGCGAGACACAAACATTCGGTCAGTCTGCAACGTACCGAAGCACAAATGTGGATTTAACGATGATTTGTACAATAAATTCCAGGCTTTCCGTTGCGTTCGGGACAAGTGTGAGTCCATGTGCACAGTGTATAAAGCAGCACATATGTTTCGGTGTCCAGTGGGAAAAAGTTTTCCAGGTGAGAGTCGCGCAATGTCGATGACGAGTCCCCACCTCCCTCCCCCCGTACGGTGTCCTGGTTTTGACAAATGCAAATCTGGTCACACTAACCTGTATTCACCTGAGTCATGTCTTTTAATCCGACAGAAATTGAACCGCATCAGCGACACAAGAGCTGTAGTTTTATCTTCGCTTAGTTTATGCAAATTAGCGATGCGGTTTTAAGTTTTGTTTCTGTGAGAGTTGAGCAAAACTGAATTAAACACATTATAATGTCAAACGGGCTGATGTGGCTCTAGAGTCGTTACGGTTTATATGTCGGAAAGTTGAATTTATTTATGCAGATTAGTAGTGCAGATAGTAATAATAATGATGATCATTACGTTAATGATTAATCGATAATCGATCGTTAATTCTTCTGACGATCAATTACGAAAATTTCATCGAATGCCCATCCCTAGTTTAAAGTCATACTGTGGAGCATTCCAGGCAGAGCAATGACATATCCATAGAAACAAGAAAGTGACACAATGCACCTTTAAGTAAAAGTACAGATACTAGAGCAAAAACTTACACAAGTAAAAAGTAAAAATATCACATAAAATCTACTTAAGTAAGCATTAAAGTACATGTTTAAAAATGTACTTAAAGAGTAAAAAGTAAAAGTATTTTGTGCATGTTTTGAGGTCTTATAATGTTGTGTTTTTTTGTTGTTTTTTTTCCGTTCTTATTTGTATATTTTTGTTTTCTCAAATTATAAATGTGTTAAAATAAACCCTCAGTCTTTTGAGCAGGTCTCAAACTTTTTTTTCAGTCCTGTTCAAAAATGTAGTGGAGTAGAAAGTACAAATACCTGCTCTAAAATGTAGTGAAGTAAAAGTAAAAAGTATCCACTGTAAAATGTACTCAGATAAAGTGCAGATACCTAAAATGTACTTTATTACTTTTACTTTTTTCCACCTTTGGCACTGGTTCACGACTGTCTGCAGGAGCTGGGGTTTAGGTAGTGACCGTTCAGATCAGAGAGAGGTATTTTAGGTTTAAACAAATTGGATTTCAGCTTTGAAACTGGCAATGCAAATTATAACATAAACATTTTGACCATCATGTCCAGTGTTTGTTGTAATTGGAATTGTTACCAGTAAAGGCTGTATTTGATCTGAACATGTCAACCTTGTATCTGAGGACACTGGGAGGTCGCAGTCCAATCAGGTTCATTTGGTCTTCCGGTGATTTATGTCATTAGGTTCTTTTTTCAGATTGTTTGTTTTCATACCTGACAAATTCCACCGCTCCCTGCAGGCTTCCTCAGAGTCACGTGATGTTGCTGACGTGTCGTTCAGCTGATTGTGGGAAATTATGTGGTGGCCATGCTAATTCACCTAATATTATGGACTTTGGAATGACAACAGGGTGGAAAACACGTATGACTATCTATAGGTCTATATAACATGTTTTTCTGTACTTGGAGTGCCATAAAGAACATGTTTTTCTGGACTTTGAGATGCCACGAAGCAGAAAAACTGACATATGTGGACCCCGTGGCATGTTCCCACCCATGATAAGGTGCACTGGGTCAGCAGTATTGTTCATTTTCTTGCTGTATATGCTAAATCAACAAGTTAATGTTTTGTCAAGATGTAGTATAAAGCTACCCCTGATTTTGAGTTGGTCAGAGACGTCGTTCCGGGGTGGCAGTTGTACTTGGTAATCAACTTGAATCCCTCTCAATGGAAAATGACGAAATAAAGTGGCCTGTTCTCTCGGATTCTCCATCTCCTGTGCTTCTTTTTAGGACACGCATTGAACCTTCCGAAAAAACCCACATGATTTAAACCGGTTTTGGCGCTGTCTTACTTCCGGTGGAGGCAGGACGACAGCGCCATCTGCAGTCCGACTTCCTCAGGACAGTATCCCGGGTGTGTGAGAGTAAAAAAGCCCCCTCGTCCCGGTTTATAATCCCGTGGGCACGTTCCTGTATTACGATTGCCTCTTTAATCCAGCTACGGTGTTTGTTTTCCTCTGTTCCAGTCCAGAATGTGGTTCTCTCTTTTAGGGTCATCAGAAACGGCTGATTTGAGTTGTTCCTGTTCTGCTTTGTGTTTTGTTGCTGGTGTTTCGCCTTCGCTGTTTCCTTCTCGTATTCTGTTCTATGTTCCTTTTTAGTGGACTGAACACCCTCCCTGTGTTCCCGATGTGTGTTTTATTCCAGGACATGCAGGGTATTTCATATTGGACATTACATTTATGCTCCAGTTCTATTTTATCTTTTGGGTGGATGAGTAATTGCTTGAGTTTTCTGTACGGTTTCACTGATGTGTTGATATTGTGTTTTCTCATTGCTCTAAGCACTTTTTCTGTTATGCCCCTGATGTATGGTAATGTTACCATCACTGTTGGGCAAGTGACTTTAAAACTGTAATGTGTTATTAATGACTTATTACTGTCATTTAAAAGTAATTCGTTACATTACAATATTACTGTGTTTAAAATGTAAGACATTACATGACTATTTCAGCACTTTTAAGTTACTCTCACCAAAATAACTGTGAAGATGCTGAAATTTTGTGCTGTATAATGGACTGAACCAGGACTAAACCAGGACTAAACCAGGACCAAACCAGGATTAATCTTGAACTAGAACTTGGAATCTAGGACCGCCCCTGAGAGAACCCCGAGCCTGTGGAGCAGGGTGTCTAAAAGGCGCGATAGGGCGTCAACTGCGGTTAGTCCCGTGGAGCATGGAGTTGTTGTGTTGTGGAGCTGATCACGTGGTGATTCGTATGAAGAAAAACCCACCACTTCAATCCAGATTAAAAAAGCATTGTAACGCACGAGTAAAATATTAAATTTTTTTTCCCTGTAATGCCGAACATTACTGTGTTACTTTTATAATGCATTACTCCCAACACTGGTTACCATACCTGGGCTCTTTTTTCCATTTTATTTTTGTTTTTCTAGTTCTGTTTTTCTTTCTCTCCGGGAGGGCGTTTAATATACGAAAAAAGGAACATAGAACAAAATGAGAGAAGGAAACAGCGAAGGCGAAACACAAGCAACAAAACACAAAACAGAACTGGAACAACTCAAATCGGCCATTTTTGAGCACTATAAAAGAGAGAACCACATTATGGGTGGGACGGAGCAAACGTCACTGGGACAGAGGAAAACAAACACAGTCGCTGGATTAAAGCCGCAATCGAAATACAGAAATGTGCCCACGGGACGATAAACCGGGATGAGGGGTCGTTTTTACTCTCACACACCAGGGATACTGTCTTGAGGAATTCGGACTGCAGGTGGCGCTGTCGTCCTGCCTCCACTGGTAGGAAGACAGCGTCAAAACCTGTTTAAATCAACTGAACGACACGTCACAGCAACATCACGTGACTCTGAGGAAGACCGCAGGGAGCAGTCGAAACTGTCAGGTACGAAAACAAACTCTGAAAAAATCACCAGGAGGACATGTTTATGGAGTTTTAAATCAAAATAATATATAGTTCCCTTAAAAAAGTGAATGATGACTTACCCAGACCTATGAGTGTCGTTCCCAACCACAGCACGTCCAGCAGCACAGAGGCCAGACACAGAGGAGCCGTCAGGATTTTACCGTATTTCAGGTGGAAAGGGTCCATCATGGTCACGCACTTCAGCTCCCTCATCGGCTTCACGAACACAAAAGCACCTGATTTTACACAAAAGCAACAAAGCTAAAAATACACCGCTTGGTCACATGGGGTTTCACTTTTATGTTTGTTGAGGCAACGGTCTGCACAGTGCACTCACACACACGCACAAACACACACACACACTCACACACAGGCACAAACACACACTCACACACACACGCACAAACACACACACACTCACACAATGATGGCATGATTTTAGAAGGACAGACAAGCGTATGGGACAGGAGTATGAGAATAGGTCTGTTATTTCCTAAAACTGGGTTAAAGAATGTTTATGGACCCTTGTTGTTTGTAAAGTAAAGTTTTCCCACAAACACAACAAGGACCATATATGAAAACTGTTTAATGGGCTTTACAATGGAACTAATACATTTGGTAGCCAGGTTGGTGCCACCTAGTGCCTCTGCTCAATTTCATTTCTCTCCAGTGGCCAAGTCAGGAATCGGAATACACTAGACGGTTCGCAAAAATTTCCGGAAGTGCGAGTTTGGGCATCAGCCAATCAGCAAAGAGCCATACATTCAGTGTTGGTTCCCGAGATCGAGGATTTAAAGGCAGAACAAAGAGAATGCTCGGTGAATTTTATTAAAGGGAAAGACGTTATTGCCCATCATGACTAAACAGCAGCGATCGGTTAAATCAGGCATGTCCAAACTACGGCCCGGGGGCCAAATGCGGCCCTCAGACAAATTTTTCTAGGCCCTCAGGCTTCCAGGTGAATTGGCCCAAATTAACTTGCATCAATTAAAATTTTACTTTTTACTGCAAGTTTTTTGAAAATCTACCTTGATAAAGCCAATATTTCATATTTAGTTTGTGGTTTTAAGGATCTTAGCATGAATAAAGTCTGATGACTCATTCTAATGTGTTAAACCTGCACATATTTCAATTATTCGCTGTATTGAGCTCCAGTCTACGGCCCTCGATCAGCCCTCTGCTTCATCTGTGTTTAGACATGTGGCCCTTGATGAAAAAAGTTTGGACACCCCTGGGTTAAATGAAAAACATACCCGCCTACTGTTGAGCGAACCAATTCTAATGCCGCAAGGTCAGCCAGTCAAACAGGCTGATGAATCAGGCTAAACATTTGGGGCTTTCTGGTCAAAAACAGCTAAACCCAACTATGTGCTGCCTTCAGTGGCCTCTGACATCAGGACTGCCCTGATCACTGCTTGGTGTTTCAGCTGACTGCAGGGGCGCAGTCTGAAGTGTGTGCTGTGTATCAGAGCCTTCCCCATGACAGCACAGAAATATGCCCACCCATATCATAATTTTACTGCACAGCCCCAGTAACCTGCCCAGTAAGAATCGTTTATATAATCGTGTTGGTGCCATTTTCTATGTTGTAATTTAGGCTCTTTTTCAGTTCAGATTCAAATTAATATTGTAATTTGTGTTATATGAAGTGACTGCTTGTTGCTACTAAATTTAGGGTTACATTGCTGTACTATGTTTGATAATTTGTATTTAAGGTCATTTTAATTTAGTTTGAATTGGTTCAGATTGATTAGTTTGGAATTTCCGGATGTGTAGCCAATGGGAGCTGGGGCATTGAGTTCACGCATGGATGTGGAGAAAAAACGTTGCTTTTTTGTTTATGTGAGAACTTCATTAAAAGACGGGGCGAACACTGTTTTTCTAACGTCGTTGAAACCTAAACATGAGTAGACTCGTTCTTTCCGTCTGGAAGTGGTTGATTTCATGAATATGCAAGGGGAGAATTCACGGAACATCAGAGAGGAAATTTAGCCGCTACAAACAGTGATCATTAAAGAGTTAAGTTTTTAAGCTATTGTGTCTTGGTCCTCGTAGAGTGCTGCGGGCCTTTGCTGACCATCACATTGTTTCTGTTTCATGTAGATCAGGAGCTCTTCACCCCATTCCAAGTAGCTCGCCAAGGGGTTTCTGAATCTACATGTATTGTCCTAAATAAGTAAAATTTGATCAAATAAATGTCTATTACCATTGTACATGTATCATTTTGACTAACTTAACTTTGCACAATAATAAATGGACAATGGTCGATGTTTTATAGGTATGTAACTGGACTTCATCTAAGGTAGGGTGACCATATTTCCGTACCTGGACACCTTACCGGGGGTGGGGCCTCGACATTGAGCTACTCTCACCTCACAACCTGTGCGCATGGCCTCCCACTTGCCGGAAAACAGAGAATTTCTTGTACAAGTCATCGTTAATGCGCATTTGCACTTCGGCATGTTGCAGACTGACTGACTGTTTGTGTCTGCTCGCTCCTTCTGACTGCAGAGAGCTACGAGAGCCGCTCAGTTTAATGGCCCCAATGAAAGATCATGAAAACCCGGACATTTCCACCACTTAAAAAAAAAAAAAAACTCGGACGCCTAGGACAAGACGCAAAAAACAGACATGTCCGGGGGAAAAACGGACATTTGGTCACCCTAGTCTAAGGCTCACCGTGACTCTTATATATGCTCAATTTCTTGTGACTGCTAAAACGAGTAGCTCCCTGGCATTTCTGTTTTATAAAAGTAGCTCACCAGAGGAAAAAGGCTGGCGACCGATGATGTAGATTAACACCACAACATACAGTACAGCGGAGTGTTCTGGCCATTATTCACAGCACAGAAAACTGCAACAGTCAAGGTAAAACTGCACCAAAGCTGTCGGCTGTCACTGACACACTACAGACTGAGAACCAGCGGTGTGTAGACCAAGCAATATGGAGGTTCACGTACCCACAATGAAGGAGACGGAGTAGGCCAGGATCAGCTGCAGAGTTTCAGCCAGACCTAAAGACGGCGTGTACATCATCTCCGTCAGGCCTACGATAAAACCTCCTCCGATCCATGTGGCTGTAGAAACACAACACCATGTAAGACTCCAGGAGACTGAGAAGCTCCGACTACAATCCTGCACGTTTACAGGTACATGTTTTTGCATTTTCTTGATTTTAAAGAGAGGGTATTACTGTATTTTCCGCACTATAGGGCGCACTTAAAAGTCTTTAATTTCATCAAAAAACTACTGTGCGCCTTATAATCCAGAGCGCCTTATATATGAATTTATTTGGGTGTCTTAGTACGACTTTAGTAAACTACAAAGCCACACCACTTGCAGCATTACAGCTCCTGTAGTCAGGAGCATCGTGGAGTAATACATACTGTGATTCATTTTAATATCAAAATGCACCTGTCAAGAGACACGCTTACAGCGCCCACTTTAAACTCAAGGCTGTTATAAAGTGAAAGTGCGAGCTGCGTGGGAGCAGTGGATGAGAGAAGGAGAACACACATTCACCATGACAGGGAGACAGTGCAGAGCGACTTACGCCACGATCTGCCAATGGATCGTGGACGCCTGGGCTAAGGATCAGTATCAACTGTGGTCCAAGCTTTCACCAAGACCAGAATCATCACTGAACTGCCAGGGAACAGTAACCACACTGACTCGGATCATGACGAGAGGGATGTGGACGTGCTGGACGCCGTAATCACCCAACTGTTTGAACAATTATGACTTACTGTGAATACACGAACAATTTAGTGTCTCAGACAGTGTTTTTTTACACATTACAATTGAACAAAGTTGAGAGTTAAACGCGTTAAATAAAGTTTGACTGACTTATCTAACTTTTGTGTTTCGTTTAATGCGCCTTATAGTCTGGTGTGGTTTATATGTGAAAAAAGTTTAAAAATAGACCATTCAATGACAGTGCGCCTTATAATCCAGAGTGCCCTATAGTGCGGTAAATACGGTATCCTAAATCGATTTTCATTTAGGTTTCTACCTGTTATAACATTCCCTCATTAAAAACATGAGGCACCATTAGTAGTTTTGCCTCTAACCCTCTTTAAAAGTTCCCCATTCTGCAAAATTGACTCTTCTGATCTTTTTGCCGTGTTATAATGTTCCTTCATCATAAACAGACCTGGAGTTGTGTTTTGTTTCGTTCACACATCATCATCATCATTATCATCTTTATTCCGGACTCATGGTCCATTTTAAAAACAGACAAGGACAAAACAAAACAATAAACATTCATGTTTTTAACCAGCCATTTGTGAAATCAGTCTTGTTCTGACCTCTCCACTAAAATGATTGCATGAGTGAACTCAGTTGCATATACACAAGTTTCACACTGTATGTCTTACACTTTGGCACACACCTAAAAAATTATTTTTCTCATCCGCCCAAATTTTTTTTGTTAAAATTAAGGTGTAGAAAAGCTGCAGTAGGTAGCTGGGGACTGAAACACTCTATATTTCTATTGAAAACCATGTTGACTTTTACATTTCAAATTTGATGAGAATATCTATAAAAATAGGATTTTAGACTACTTTTATTTGCAGTATATTTAGGCTGTTTTCCAGAGGACTTTTGCTTTAAAATTTATCAAACCTATCCAAACCTATCCAAATGGAGACATTTTGGAGAACGTTTGGAAAAAGCAATAACTTTTGAATGCTTCAACCCAAGACATCAATGAGGGCTCTACTGAAGGCTCACACTTAGAGGAATCTTTATCTACACACCAAGCTGCTCTATTCCTTATGAAAATATATATAGCATATCAAAACACAATATAAAATGTATATTTATATATAAAATATAGTCAAAACAAGTGTTATGGGTCAAAATAAATGTATATTTACAAATGTATAACAATGCAAACTGTAAACAAACACATTTCAAACTGTAAACAAACACATTTCAAACTGTAAACAAACACACTTCAAACTGTAAACAAACACACTTCAAATCAATCGTAAACACACATTTCAAACTGTAAACAAACACACTTCAAACTGTAAACAAACACATTTCAAACTGTAAACAAACACACTTCAAACTGTAAACAAACACACTTCAAACTGTAAACAAACACACTTCAAACTGTAAACACACACACTGCAAACTAAACGCAAAAACACTTTTTTCTATTGTCCTTGTTCTTTGTGCCAATCATTTATAACAGTCCCTAAACATTTCTTCTTCCACTGAGTCCACCGCGGAACATCGCTCTCCGGTTCCGACAGCTCCTGTCGAGGTGTCACTCAGCCTTCTAGTACATATTTCCGCAGCTTCCAAGGCTGAAACCGGTCTTCTCTGTTCGTTTAGCCATAACTTCGAAAACAAAGGCAAAGCACCAACACGCACGGAGTATGTACTGGAGTATGTACTGTACTATACTGTACTATACTGTACTGATGTACTGTGTACAGTAAACACCTCAAACTGTATATATAAACTCTTTTTTTGACTGCCCATTGGCTATTAGGTAAAGCGTCACTAGTGCGTACGCGTAACCATTGGCTGCGTAAAAGACGCATGCTTTACGCACACAGTCCTTTGTGTTTGTGCCGGCGGTTACGCATGATCCAGGCGGCGCAGGTATACAGAAAACCATGGCTTGTGATATGTCATTGTGTTCATTGGCTCGTTGACTGTAAGGGAAAATATCACTCCGCGCCTGTAATCAAGTTTGGGTGATTGTGCACGAGTGGGGAGTAAACTTTCTGAGTTCTGTAACTGATTGGCGGTGTGGGGCTTTAGTAACGAAAACTGCACTCTTTTGTGACCAAAGTGCCAATTAAATGCTAACTCTTTCGTTTAGCATAGACAGTAGCGTTATCGTGCTCAGTAATATCTTAGCCCTGAAATCGCCAGAAGAAATGCAAAAAAAAGTGACGGATCACTTTTCACGTTTGGAATTTTTGGAATACTTTCCGCATAGAAGAACTAATTCATTTTGTGGACATATTTTCTTCACTGGATTATATTCTCTGGACCTGTACGGACCAAATGAGACCAACTTTCTGGGGATATGTGGATGTTTGACAGAATGAGAGCCCTCAAAAGGTAGAAGAACAGTCCAAATCCTTTGCACGTGCTTTTCTTGTCAGTGCTCTTGTGGTTACTGTGGAAAATGATTTAGATATTCAAAAAGACGAGACTTGTAGCTTTAATTTGATGTGTATATTGTTAGTGTGGACGACGGAGATTCATATGCAAATTGCTGTAGCCGGCGGGCCGTCAGATCCTTATCAGGTTAAAAGACAGCCATACCAGTGTCTCCACATATTGGGCTGATGTCTTGTTGCACTGAATCTCAGATTTGTGAGTGACATTATTATTTCATGTCTGATTTGTTCAGTCTGCAGATAAAACTGTACATTGAAATTCTAAGTGCAGCTTGCAAAGTGTTCACTCGTGCAGTAACAAACATTTCAATCGCACTTATCCATCGTGGCCTCCTCAAAGGCTACGTTCAGACTGCAGGGCTTAATGTCCAATTCCAATTTTTTTGTGAAATCCGAAAGTCGTTCACATTTCCAATTAAATGTGACTTGTATGTGACTCCAGTGTGAACTTTAAACGGCCCGAAAGTGTCCCGCATGCGCACTGGAGACATGATGACGTCAACTGCAGCGAGCGTGCTCTGTGTTTACGGAAGTTGTCAAAAACATGGACGCGAGCATTGAGCATCTGGAGATTTAAAAGTTTCTCTTGTACCGGAACCAGAACATGAACAACTTACTTGTTTTAAGGAGGAGATTGAGAGGGAGAAGGACGAGGTTTTTGGACATGGCGTTTTGTGGTTCAGTCTATTGAAAAGAACATGTGGATGTGGAGACGTAGCCAAGAGTGGTGGGATAGCGATGTGCTTCACTTCAGTGACACGGATTTCATTAACAATTTTCGTATGACGAGAAGAACGTTTGTGTACAATTGTGGCTTGTTGATAACGTGTAGGTCGGATGAATGCGCTTTGGCCATTCAGACTGAAGTCGCATGTCAAAAGATCAGATATGTATCGGTTTCAGGACCACATATCCAAGTGGCCTGGGTCACATTTGAAAAAAATCGGATCTGTGTTGTTCAGACTGTCATTAAAAGATCAGATACAGGAACATAGGGGCCAAAAAATCTGATTTGGGTCACTTCAGGCTGCAGGTTGAGCATCATTATAGGCACCTGCAGTCTTTACAAACTGGCTTTTTTATAATTAGTCCAGAGGTGAGCTGTATACAACGTGAACAATATGATTTAAACAATAACAACTTTACATCATTTGTACAAGAACCAAACTTACGCATAAGAGCCTGAGCATAGAGCGTCGTACGCTGGCTGCACATGTTTGAGTAACCCTTTATTATGAGTCTGTCTACATCTCCAAAGCTCAAAATGCTCTGCTCCACATTGTGATGTCAAGAAGCAGCCATTTTCAACTTAAAGGTTGTATGGAGGATTTTTCTTTTTTTGTTTCAAATTGTCAGTGAAAGTTTAAAACACCATTACAGAGATGCAGCAGCCTTGTAATTATGATGACCAAAAAAAAAAAAGAATGAAAATCTATCAACTGTGGACGTAGTGAGGCCAGATAAACATCAGCCAATAGAAAACAAGGCTACCTCATTATCTATTGGCTGTTAGATTGTCAATCAAACTTCCTACGTTTCTAGTGTAACTGACTCATGGTGTGCGGGGATTACGTGGTTTATGCAGCGGTTCTTAGAGGCTTTTTTAAACTGTCGCTTCCTTGCAGTTTGCACAGAGTTTGTTGCGACGGTGGACGAAAATTCACAACCAGTTCGCCGCAAAAGAAAGTTCGTTGTTGAGGTCACGGAAAGAAAAAGAGAAGGGGAAAAGGAGCGAAGCCAAACTGAGGTGATTTTGGGAGATTTCTTCCAGCGATGGCGCGAAGGAATCAGACAAAGGGTCTAAAAACTGACGTGTCGGTCGCTAAATTATTTCTAGACAGGAAACTTCAAGAGTAATTCTGAATGCACACTGACTGTAAACAAGCGTGATTTCTAGAGTAAGGAAAGGAGGCGGGAGGGAGCTCTGGAGGAAGAAGGTAGTGTCACGCATGCACAACATTTGAAAAAGGAATGTCGCTGTATTTCTTTTCCCTTTAAAAAAAAATCCTCTATACAACCTTTAACAACTCTTGAAAACGTTTTACCTTAACTTCTGTAGAGATCGGCAATTCCAAGGCTGAAATGATCCAAATGATTCTCGTGAAGGTGTATGGAGTTTGAAAACACACCGGAGCACTTCCTGTATTACCACATGACATCACAAGGTTGAACAGTGTGTTTTGTGTTTGAGAGAAGCCTAAATATGCAGGGTTTGTGTGTTAAACATGTGTGAATGAAACAAAACACAACTCCAGGTAGAATGTTTGTGATGGGGGAAACAACATTTTTATCATTAATCATTTATAGCATAATATGGGCTCTTTAAAACTGGCAGTACAATCCTCACCAAAGCTCAGTCCGCAAGCCGACATCACCCAGACTCACACGGGACAATTTTCCGTGGATATACAAAAGCAGGACACAAAACAAACGCGCAACTTCACAAACCTGATGCAATGTGCAGTATTTTCTGTAGCAAAATGCACGGAAATGTGACTGTGATAGTGATCTGGAGGGGAAATGAGGGCGCGCAGAAAGCAAAGCAATGTTTAGCACACAAACACCGCACGCTGTTCCACCTTGTGATGTCATGTGGTAATACAGGAAGTGCTCTACTGTCTTTGTACACTCTATACACGTTCACTAGAATCAGCTGGAGAATTTCAGTCCTGGAATTGCCAAACTCTACTGAACTAAATGTAAAAGGTCGAGGTTAACTTGAAAACTCAACAAGTGCTGAATAAGTAAAATTTGATTCATTAAATGCCTTTTATCGTTGTACATGTGTCATTTTGATGCCTAACTTTGTGCACTATTAATACTGTTGGGCAAGTGACTTTAAAACTGTAATGTGTTATTTATGACTTGTTTCTGTCATTTCAAAGTAATTCAATACATTACAATATTACTGTGTTTAAAATGTAAAGCATTACATGACTACTGCAGCACTTTTAAGTTACTCTCCCCAAAATAACTGTGAAGATGCTGAACGTTTGCGCCGTATATGGACTGAACCAGGACTAAACCAAAACTGAACCAGAGCTGAACCCGGACTGAACCTAGACTGAACCAGGATTGAACCAGAACTGAACCAGATTGAACTGACCTGAGAACCATGAAGCAGAGCTGAACCAGATCTGAACAACAACTGTACCTGGACTGAACCAGAACTGAACCCGGACTGAACCCGGACTGAACCAGGACTAAACTAGGTCTAAACCGAGGACTGAACCGAGGACTGAACCAGGACTAAATCAGGACTAAATTAGGTCTAAACCAAGGACTGAACCGAGGACTGAACTAGGACTAAACTAGGTCTAGACCGAGGACTGAACCCAAGGATTGAACCAGGATTAAACTAGGTCTAAACTGAGGACTGAACCGAGGACTAAACCAGGACTAAACTAGGTCTAAACCGAGGACTAAACCAGGACTAAACTAGGTCTAAACCGAGGACTGAACCAGGACTAAACTAGGACTAAACTAGGTCTAAACTGAGGACTGAACCAGGACTAAACTAGGACTAAACTAGGTCTAAACCGAGGACTGAACCAGGACTAAACTAGGTCTAAACCGAACATTCACACGGACAGTGGCTCCCTCTTTTTTGCTTCACTCGAGGAAAAAGAAAAACTCAAACACAACACTACCCACACCAGTTCATCTTTCCCACAATCAGGGAATAATTTAGCTCCATAAAATGCTTCTTTATAAAAGAAAAATAGATATTTTTCTATATTTTCTCTCTAGAAAAGTAGTTTATCAAAAATGTACAAAGTTTGTTGTCTTTAAAATGTTTTTAAAAATAAACTGTTCTGTGCCGGTCCTTTCTCTCGCGGTCACCCGACGGTCTACGCGGGCGCTTCTCTGGCGTTTCACTGCTGCTGTTATCGCGGTGATTTTAGCAAATTTGTATGAAGAAAAACTAAAAACCCACCACTTCAATCCAGGTTAAAAAAGCATTGTGATGTACTTTATTGACATTTGTACCGAGTAAAATATAAAAAAAAATGTTCCCTGTAAAGCTGAACATTACTGCGTTACTGCAAAAAGCAACGCATTACAGTAATTCGTTACTTTTATAATGCGTTACTCCCAACGCTGACTAAGTCGCTCACCGGAGGAAAAATGTTGGAGAGCCCTGATGTAGACAGACTAATGATAAAGAGTTACTCAAACATGTGTGAATGAAACAAAACAACTCCAGGTGCAGTCTGATTTTGATGAAGGAACATTATAACATGGCTTAAAGCTCACAAAAGTCAACTTTGTGTAATAAAGCTGACTCTCCTGTATAATTAATACAGTTTTCAAAACAATAAAAGGTAAAATGGTGAGCTAAATCATTGTTTCCCAAAGACTGGGTCACAATGAAAGATTTTTTTTGGTCGCCTTGTCACAATTTGTATTCTGGATCATCATTTTGTCAGAGTATCCTGTCCTAAGTAGGGACAGTATTTCTATTTTCTCATTCACTACTACTGTACATATGTGTGTGAATTGGGATTTTTTGTGTTCACAAAAAATGAAAACAAAGCTCAGAAACAGACTGATATGCATGTTGTAGTCTCCTGCTGCAGCCCGGACTGGAACATGCTACAAAAACACAGACAGTCCCACCTACCTCAACTGAAATGCTGACATGTCAAGACAAGTTTTGTATAATTTCTAATCTTTTTGTAATTATTTTATTGACTATTTTGTTCCGATATTGCTGGTTCAATTGAATGTTGAAAAGAAAAAGAAATGGGCTACACTTAATGTCCAAATAGGCGACTTATGGATTGTTCAGCGAGACACGATCACTCAGTCAACAATAAAATATCCTCATTAATGTTCAGTAATGGTCAAATCCAACTTTATTTTGTGATTTACGAATAATGTCTATTACCTTGGGTTGTGAAGGTTTGTGACTTTTAAAATCCCCAGAAAAAAAGTTTGGGAAACACTGATCTAAGTAAGTTAAGTGTAATAAAATGGAAGATACCCTCAGTGCTTTCTCTTTGCAAATGTAGCGTCATGTGACACCCACAACAGAAGCTGTCTGTATTTCCACGTAATGTTTTGGGTATTTTCCAAGCATATCCAAGGACACCTCCAAGTCACAGATAGTAGCAGCACAGACATGTCAACAATGATAAAGCAGTGAGAGGAACTGGAAAGGTTAAAGTTGTCAATGGGACCATATGTTTCTGCTCAGTATTTGTCTTGTCCTTAAGTATCTAATAAATACAATGACATTCACAAATATAATTCACAACTTACAAATAAATGTAACAACATTCACAAAAGCATTTCTCGATTCAAAAGAAAATGCGATTCACAAATGTCAGTGCAGTTACATTTATTTGCAAACCGATGAACCATTTCAAGCTTTTCAGAGGTGGGACCAAGTCTTTGTTTTGCAAGTCTCAAGTAAGGGCCTGTCCACACAACAACGTTTTTTGGTCAAAACTGAGAAGTTTTTATTCGTTTTGGACTTTCGTCCACATGGAGCCGGTGTTTTGGCGACTGTCCTTGAGCCATGTGGGTAAATAAAACTATTTTAAGGGTTATTTGTTCTCTGTTACTGTTCTTTACAAAGCTCTGTATTTTACAGTCCGCTGCAGATTTGTGACTGAGCTCTTGGAGGTGAGACATATGGCTCATGTTCAATGGTTTTACCTGCTCGCTCCCACCTGCACCACACCTCTGATGATGACTCAACCTACATCGTAAAATTCAAGAATGCCTTCCCAAAGGTTATATCCCAACGTGCAGCTGCACTCAACCACAATTGGCTCAAGATGGCTCCTGTGCTTGCTTAAGGATTTCAAGTGTTTTGCAAGGGGAGAGTGAGAAGAGGTTTGGACCAGCCTACAGGCCTTGTGGCAGCGTCAGGGTAAAGATGCTACCGAACAAGAGCCAGCAAAGAAAAACAGTTGCCTGCTCTTTTCATTGTCTTCTGACTCTGATTCAGATGAGGAAGGCCTGTGTAACAGGGCCCTGAGCAGAATCCTGTCTGTCCGAGCCCGCAAGTATTTGTTTAGCCCTCCCACTTCTGTCCCATGTGAGAGGCTGTTCTCACCTCCAGGTCACGTAGTAACAAAAAAAGAGAACAGGCTAGTTTGTGTAAACGACTGATTGAAAGAGAAGGAGAAAAATATCAATGGAGGTATTGTGTGGCAAATGTGTTTGTTGTGCACTGTTGCACTGTTGACCTAACTTTTATCCAAAAGTACACAAATTCATTTGTGCTTAGAGTATTTTCAGAGTAATTATTAGAAACTGCAGTTTATGTTTATTTATTTTTATAGATTTTTTAAAAATTGCACTACATCAAGAAGTCAAGACAAACTACATTCAGAACAGAAAAACTTAAAGTAAAATGACACTTTGACTTTAGTCTCTTTGATTCTGGACAGGGACTTTACCTTTGTCTATTATTTTTTTGAAATGCAATGCAATTTATTTCTTCAAGACAATAAAAGAGCTTGAGTTTGAGTCTGTGTGTATTATTTAATTAATTCATCCACTAAACTTCATTTACATAAAATACTTGTTGCTTTATATCTATCTATCTATATCTATATCTATATATATATATATATATATATATATATATATATATATATATATATATATATATATATATATATATATATATATATATATACTGCACAGAACTCTCAAGCTCTCAGGCCTCTTTTGACTTAGTTACTTTTATTCAACCAGCAAGTTTTTTCTTGATTGGAAATGACACAGGCGTCTCCCAGAAGATAATAAGACAATGTACAAGAAGCACCATAGTGGCAAAATATATTTCTCAGCTTTTATTTACATTTGAAGAAAAAGTAGGATGTCCAAAATTATTCATACCCTTTGTAAACTGTCACAGTCTATCAGAATATCCAAAGTTCTATATCTTTCCAAACAGCCTGAGCTGTTCTAAAGCTTCCTAATTCCCCTGATTCACTGGGAACAGTTGTTGTGCAACTCAACAGGTGAAAAACCTGTTTAGCCTTTGCAAATGTTCAACTGGACATAGAAGGTCTTCTGTTTTATGGTCAGATGAAACAAAAATTGAATTGTTTGGCCACAGTGATGTATCCTTCATTTGGCGTAAAAAAGGAGAAGCCTTCAACCCTAAGAACACCATCCCCACTGTCAAACATGATGGTGGGAACCTAATGTTTTGGGGATGTTTTTCAGACAATGGACCAGGGAATCTAACCTAATGTCTCAGTGAACAGCACCATGAACACAGAGCAATACGTCTCTCAACAACAACATCAAGCAGTCTGAAGTGGAACTTGGGCATCAAGTGGACATTTCAGCACGACAACGACCCAAAGCACACGGCGAAAGTGGTGAAGAAATGGTCATCGGACAAAAATGTTACGGTTCTGCAGTGGTAGAGTCAGAATTGAGAATCTGTGGAGGGAGCTAAAGATCAGGAAAGTCTAAAAAATCTGAAAGCACTGGAGCTCATCGCTGAAGATGAATGAGCAAAAATACCAATGGAGACATGTAAAAAAAAACTGGTCAACAATGATAGGAAGTATTTGATTGCTGTAATAGCCAATAAAGGATTTTTTATTGATTACTGAGAAGGGTATGAATAATTTTGGACATGCCACTTTTTGTACGCTTTTGTAAATCGTCTTATCTTCTGGGAGATGCCTGTGTCCTTTCCAATCAAGAAAAAAACTTGCTGGTTGAATAAAATAAAAATAACTTTAAGTCCAAATTTGCCAGGAGTATGAATATTTTTGGGCTGGACTGTATACATATTTATATATATACACACATACACAGCAGTTTAGTAAGTTTTTCTCTTACCTGTCATAGTGAATATCCCCAGTACCAGGTTAATGCTGCGGTTTCCCAGTAAAACGGACTCTAATTCTCCGGCAGATTTCTTGCGCTGGTCTCTCTTGGACTTACACGAAGCCCAGATCCCCGTGCCGAGAACCAGCAGGTAGAACAGAACCATCACCACCACTCCCAGTATGTTCACAGCCATGATGAGTCTACAAGTGTGAAAACAAGGAAAGTGTGAAGAGAAACAGTGAAGGCTGAGGATTTAAAGAGAAAGAGACAGAGGGAGGGGGAGAGGAGAAGAGTAACTGGAAGAACCAGTTCTTTTCTTCTTTTTTATTTCTTTTGTAATAATTTTTTTGCACATAAAGCAGATGTCACAAATAGCAATTAGCAGTAATATAATGTGATCATTTTCCCCTCCCCCAGACCCTCCTCCCTTTGCCCTCTCCTATTGTCTCCAGAGAAAATAAAGATAAATAAAAGAAATGGCAAAGGAGAAATTAAGAATAAAGTCTGTTTAAGTCCAAGTCTACAATGCCGGTTCTGAATATTGGCGCCGATATTGAAAATAGTGATGTATTATGTTGTGGAAAAAGTTATATAGATCTTGAAGAAAAAATTATTCATTTGCGAAGCCTGATGAGTTTTTGGAATACAGACATGCCTCCTGGGCGCGTCCTTCAGGAGGTGTTTCAGGCATGTCCCAGCAGGAGGAGACCCCAAGGAAAACCCAGGACACACTGGAGGGACTATGTCTCTGGGCTGGCCTGGGAACACCTTGGGGTCCCCCCAGAGGAACTGGAGGAACTGTCTGGAGTGAAGGAAGTTTGGGAGTCCCTGCTTAGACTGCTGCCCCCGCGACCCAGCCCCAGATAAGTGGAAGAAAATTGATGGACGGCTGTTTATACTGAAGAAAATAAAAAGATGTGGAAATAGAAAATAGATCAACACTACTTTTGTATGTGGTTTATCCACTCTGTACCTTGTGACTTTTCTGAGTAAAATCCCTTGTTGATAGATTTTTAGTGCTCACAAATATTTGTTGATGTTTGAGTCTGTACATTCAAAAAGACAGTTTGGGCCACATCCTTTAGCAGATGTGGACAGACCTGTAGAGTTGAAAAAACAATGTGAACTCACTGTTCATGTGTTTGTGCATGAGAGCTGTGTCAGTGTTGTGAGGAAGAGTCTGAGAACTGTGTCAACTCAGGAGAAATGTTCCAAATGATGTGAGAACCTGAGCCCCTGTGCAGATACAGGTTTGAACCAAAAGATCAAACTAAACCAAGTTTTAAAAAATGCGCCATGGAAAAATAAAACTGTAATGCCACAGTGTGGAACTTTCCAGACAAAGCTATAACATGTAGCTGAAGGACACTCCCCTGGAACATTTAGTGGATCTTTAAAACATGAATTTGAAACGGTTTAACTATAATTGATCTAATGATGTTGAAGATGTTTCATTTATTTATTTATTTTTATCACACTCAGCCCGAGCTCTAAATGATTTTACTTGGATCATTTTTGGCCCTGTCCCACAATTAATGTACATAAAACAACACATCTGGTGGAGGGTCATCAAATGTTTCTCTTCATGGAGTTCCTTTGTCTGAAATGTTTCACTGTATGACATTAAAGCTTTTTATCTTCATGGACACCAGACCAGGTTACAGGTCAGATCTGTGGAGAGACCCACAGTCAGAACGCCTGCTTTTCTAAGTATCTTTGCTATAAAACCACCTGTAATTAAATAAATGTAAGTGTAACCCTACGTTGGTAGCACTGTTGATAATAGCTCCAAATGTCTAAAGTGAGGGTTATCTAAATCTAGGTTCAATGAGGAGGTCGGTTGAAAATAGGTCAACTAGTTAATAAACTGATAGATTCCACCCCCAAAAGAAGCACACTACAACAGATTGGTGATTAAATCTAGAATTGATAATTATTATTCAGCTCTTTTGTCTATTCACAGTAAATTACAATAACACACAAAATATCTTTACACATTTGGCCAAACAACATCTGAGATCTCAAAATAAAATATTGTCCAATCCAAACAAAATTACCCCCTGAGTGCACTCAATTAGAAAAAATGTCCTACCGCCCCTTTAATACTCAGTGTCAGTACAATCGTTGCAGCGCTGTTAGTTGAGGAGGTGGACCAGGGAAGCAGGCACCAGGGTGAACGAAGAGAAATCCAGCGTTGGTAGAACCAGGAATAGGACCAGGAATCAGGGAGAACCAGGGCTCAGAGCCAGACCCTCTAAAAAACCAGTCTACAAAATGTACAGGAAATTACTACAACTGTCCATTTTTTTCAGATTAACTGTACACTTGTAAACACTGAACATAAACTAAAATTGGTCTTTAGCATACAAAATTAAAATTAGTTCTCCTTTTTAAAGTACAAATCATTAGATTTTCCAAAACTGAAACTTACAATTCACCCCAACTGGTTTTATCAACAATAGGGCAGTAACACAACAGAAATTGACTCACCGGGATAACATGTACTTTTTCAAAGTTTTCTTCCAGTTCCAATTCAGTTCAAATATTCACAGAACCTTTAGAATATCATTAGTTAGTTTCAGGATTTAGTTAAATTACAAAATCTACATTTATTTCGATTTTACCTCTTGTGGTCTCAGTCTATGTTTCTAAGTCTGTGCTGCTTAGCAAAATGGCCGCCAGCGGAAGCATTCCAGAAAGTTCTAAGTATTTCAGTGCACTGCCACCTAGTGGCAAAACTGGGGGTTGCAGTTAAATTCGGTTTGAAGTTAGATTTCATGTAGGGACTTTATTGGGCAAAATTAACAGGGTTACACCCTCCCCCCCTAAACCGCATGGGTCTCTGCATGCGCTCTAAACCCTACAGGGCATCTGATGTTCAGGGATAATATCTTGGAGCTTCCCAAAAAACTGACTGAGGGCAAGGATTAGAGGTTTTCCCAACTCTTCATAGGTGAACTTGGATGGAGGATGCCTTTCTCTCAGTGAACGCCTGAGCTCACTTGGTTCCTCTCCAGCATTAGTCTCTGAGGTACTTTGAGAGATTTCAAGGTAGGTACTCTGAGCATTGTCTGATCCTTGAACTGTTGTTGTGTCTGTGACCACTGAATCTTGACATATGTCACTTTCGGGAATGTCTATGATAACATGGTCACCTTGAGGTGGAGAATGGTTCACAGCTCTTGTTGTATCGTGTGACGCAAGGGGTGAGACTGGGTTATCAGGACTGGTTTGGAGTTCTGAAGATCTGAACTCAATAGCCATGGGGTTCAAAGAAGACTGAGGGTCACTGGTGGAAGTACTTTCAAACTCTTGCACATAAGGTCCCCATGTCAAGGGCTGTAAAGGCTTACTCACATAGCTATCATATTCCACATATTCCCCATATTCTTCATCTGAATTACCACAATCCGTATCCTGAGTCTCATGCTGGCTTCGTAAATGCATTTTATGTTGTTTACTTTGATGTGACTTTGGGTCAGGAGTAATCTCAACTGGCAAAAATCCACATGGTAATAGTAAGTCCCTGTGAAGCGTGCGCTGAGGGCCTTTTCCTGTCTCAGGCTTGACTACATACACAGGACCACCATCAATCCGTCTCACAACAACATGAATTGTTCTTTCCCATTTATCAGCTAACTTGTGTTTTCCTCGGATGTTGACATTTCTCACTAAGACACGATCTCCTTCTGCCAACTCAGCCGTTTTCACTTTGGCATCAAATCTGAGTTTGTTCCTTTCACCGGACTTCCTGGAGTTCTCTGCAGCCAGTGCATAGCTTTCTTTGAGTCGCTGGCGTAAGCTTTGGACATAATCTGAGTGTGTGGTATGGGTCTCAGTTGGAGGTTTCAAGCCAAGGATGAGATCAACTGGGAGAGTCGGCTGCCTACCGAACATCAGCTCGTACGGTGAGTAGCCCGTCGAATCATTCCTCGTACAATTGTACGCATGTACAACAGGCTTCACAAAATCTCGCCAATGATGTTTGTCCTTCTCCTCCAGAGTTCCGAGCATACTGATCAGGGTCCTGTTAAAGCGTTCCACAGGATTCCCCTGGGGATGGTACGGGGTGGTACGCACCTTGTCTGCTCCAATGAGTGAACACAGCTCCTTGATCGTGTGGGATTCAAAGTCGCGTCCTTGATCACTATGAAGACGGCTTGGGAACCCATAGTAGATAAGGAAGTTTTCCCATAAAGCTTTAGCAATTGTTCTGGCCTTTTGATCTTTCGTGGGCACAGCCACTGCAAACCGGGTGAAATGGTCAGTGATGACTAATATGTTTCTGGTGTCACGATTGTCAGGCTCTAGGGACAAGTAGTCCATGCAAACGAGCTCTAGAGGGTAGGTTGTCTTAATATTTACCATGGGTGCTGCTCTCTGTGGCTGACTTTTCCTCCGGAAACATCGTTCGCATGTGTGACATTTCCTTTCAACTGACTCTTTCATCTTTGGCCAGTAACATCTGGCACGGGCAAGACTGAAAACGCGCTCTGGCCCTAGGTGTCCAACGTCATCATGAAAGCCTTTAAGAGCTCTTTCTCTGTACATCTCAGGTAAGATCAGCTGATGAATTTTGTCACCTCTGTCAAAACCTTTCCTGTAAAGAACACCGTCAATGAGCTCAAGCCTATCCCATTCTCGAAGGAGCAACTTAACTTCAGGTGGCTCAGCCACTACAGCTTTGAAGTGAGGCTTTTGTCCTTGTTCCACTAGACCAATGACTCTCTGGATGGATGGATCATTTCTTTGTGCATTGTACCAGTTTTCCTTTGTCATTCCAGGTAAGGTGCTCTGCCCATTGCCTGTGAATAGTTCAGGTAAGGAAAAAGCATCAAGAACAAGAGATTCAGCAAGGACAGGTAAGTACGTGGTTACTGAATGCCGTTGACAAACAGCTGAGACTGCATCTTTTGGGATCTCCCCCTCTAGAAGGCGTTTTGTCATTGCCATTATCCGTTCCTTTTCCTCCAGGTAATCATGATCCTCTTGTGGAGCTGCCTGGGGTCTCCGTGACAACCCATCTGCATCACCATTGGTATTGCCTGCTCGATACTTGATGTTAAACTGGAAGGTCGAGAGAGCAGCTAGCCAGCGGTGTCCAGCTGCATCAAGCTTGGCGGATGAAAGGACATAAGTAAGGGGGTTGTTATCGGTTAGGACAGTAAAATCTGTACCATAGAGGTAATCACAAAACTTTTCACAGACCGCCCACTTTAATGCTAGAAACTCTAGCTTGTGAGTTGGGTAGTTCTTCTCACTCTTGGATAACCCTCTACTGGCATAGGCAATCACTCTTAACTTCCCGTCCTGTTCCTGGTAAAGAGCTGCTCCCAGTCCTTCACAACAAGCATCCGTATGAAGCACATATGGGAGTTTGGGGTTTGCAAATGCCAGTACAGGAGCAGATGTGAGCTTTTCAATAAGAATCCTGAAAGAAGACTCACACTCGGGTGTCCACTCGGCGCCGAAGGGTGTTCTGGGGCTGATACCAGGGTTTGGCCTTGGTGCTTTGTAGGTTTTACCCCTCTTCCTAGGTGGGTAGTATCCAGCAGTAAGTGTGTTGAGAGGCCGGGCAATCTTTGAGTAGCCCTCAACAAATCTTCTGTAATACCCCGCAAAACCGAGGAAGCGCTTCAACTCTTCCCTGTTGGCAGGGCAAGGCCAATCTTTCAGGGCGGAGACCTTATCCGGATCTGTGTGGACTCCTTGAGCATCAACAACATGGCCAAGGTATTTCACGGAAGATTTGAAAAACTGACACTTCTCCGGGGATAATTTTAGGCCATAGCTTTTTAAACGATTCAACACCTTCATGAGCCTAGCCTCATGCTCTTCGAGAGTCTGGGAAAAGACAATGACATCGTCTAAAAACACTAGAACTTCGCTCAGGTGGAGGTCACCAACACACTTTTCCATAAGACGCTGGAAGGTGCTAGGTGCGTTGGTGACTCCTTGTGGCATACGATTAAATTCGTAGAAGCCCAAGGGACACGTGAAAGCAGTTTTGGCCTTATCTTCCTCTGCCATTTCCACCTGGTAGTAACCAGATTTTAAGTCCATCACTGAGAACCACCTTGCACCACTAAGAGCTGAAAATGTCTCCTCGATATTAGGAAGAGCGTAGGCATCTTTAATAGTGCGGCTATTAAGCTTCCTATAATCAATGCACAGCCTAATCTTTCCATTCTTCTTTTTTACAACAACCACTGGGGAAGCAAAGGGACTCTCAGACTCTCTTATAATGCCTGCATCCAGGAGTTCTCTGAGGTGTTGCCTAACAGCTTCTCGATCACTGGGGTGTATTGGCCTAGATCTTTCTTTGAAGGGCGTATCATCCTGCAGACGGATGTGATGTTTTACAGTGGCAGTATGGCCAAACGATAACTCATCCAGTGCAAACACCTCAGGAATGGAGTTCAACCTCTCTCTAATTCTTTCTTTCCACTCCTCAGGCATTGGGGAGTCGTCAAGGTTAAATGAATGGTTGCCATTGGATGATTGTGAACTACCTTCTGTAGTAGAGGCCAGGGGCATTATTCTCTGAACTACGGACACTTCACCAATGACACACTTTGGGGGCAGGGTGACATTGTGATCTGTAGTGTTACTGAGGACAACGGGAATCTTATTTGAGGCTCTTGTGTTAATGTTAATCAGTGCACTCTGAACGAACAGACCACCTGGCAAGAAGGAAGACTCAGGAGGTTCAACAACAAAGTTGGTGTTGAGATTGGCTTTCCCCACCCTAACATCTCCCAAAAGGCAGATTTTGTGTCTGGCCGGAATGGTTATGGACCTTTCTCCATGCAGCTTTACAGGGCAAGCTTTGGTTTCAGTTTTGTGCACCCGAGCTACATGCTGGAGCAGTGCTGCAAAACTGTCGGATCTTTTGAGAAATTTAGACTTGTCATGACTGACACCACGCTGGTACAGCTTGAGTAAAACATTTGTACCAATCAGCACTGGGACTTTGCTATTGAACTCATATTCAGGGACAATGAGTGCTAAAACAGGCATTTGTTCCTCTGTTCCAGTAACATCTTCTGGGAATGTTAAGTGGGCTTCTACATACCCAAGGTATGGTACTGCTTGACCTCCAGCGCCTTCCACCTCAAGAAGGTTGTGTATTGAATGAATAGGTAAGTTTGACAAGTATTTGGAGTGGAAGGCCTCCGAAATCGTCGTTACTTGGGACCCAGTGTCAAGAATGGATTCACAATTTATGTCTCCAATTGAGATAGTTGAAGTGCACCGTGGGCCCACAAGTCCATGAGGTAGTCTACAGTTTGGATCGTCATTGCTTTCAGAAGACCGTTCATTGTGTATCATTGCTATGGGACTTTTCTGCTCTCTGCCTCCAGCTCCTGATCGTCCCGTAGCAGGAGCCTCTAAAAGTTTAAAGGAGTCTGGCTGGTTGCCTGCCGGGCCCAGAATTTATTTCGTTTTTCTTTGAGCTCCGCATTCTTTTTACGGACAAGGCTTGGATTTGGCTCAAAAGTGCAGTTTGCTGCAATGTGCCCATCACCCCCACATTTAAAACAGAACCAAGGCTTGGGTGGCGTTGGTGTTCGGGAATTTGAGTCTCTGTTTGAAGCTTGAGCGAGTAAACTTTCACTCTGAACAGGTTGTTCATTGTGGGCTGGGTGACTCTGCACCTCTTCATGTCTTTGCCCTTTCTTTCCTTGCTCTAATAGCTTTGCAACTTGTTTCCTCAACTCTGCTACTTCTTTCTCAAGTTTCAAATTTGTTTCATGTTTCCTTTCTGTTGCAGGGATGGGCTCATTTTCAATTACTGGCATACTCATGACTGAATGAACGTGTGCAGTGGCTCTTGAACTTCCAAGGTGCTTTTTCATACGATCCATTTTTGCTGCTCTCCTGTCTTCCTCTGTCCCTCAAAAGCAGAAGCAACTCTGGGAACGTAGGGGGGTTGCTTTTCCTGTGCTCAAGCTGGAGACCAATGATGATGCTCTGGTCCCAACACCCTCTACAGAACTGTCGGAGTAAGTACCTGTCGGACTCAGCAGCTGAAACTCCCCCTCTAGATATGGCTTTTGTAATGAGGGTTTGGAGGCGGTTTAAATAGACTGAGGACTTTTCACCTGAATTTTGGTTAGAGCCCAGGAAAGTCGCAAAAAGCTCCTCTCCATCTTCTACTTCTCCAAAGGCTGACTCAAGTTGAGTGAGGTAAGCTTGGGGAGTTGCATTTGTTCCAAGTGGTTTGACAATATCCGCAGCTGGGCTGAGGAGGCTCTCCAGTATTCTCCTTACTTTCTGTGAATCAGAGAGGGACATGTCACTCAGAAGTAGATCCACTTGTGTACGCCAAGCATCATAATCAACCTCTCCATTTGGTTTTGGCAGCCGCCCAGAGAATGTGCGAATTCTACTTTGGCTGTAGCTAGAAGGTGTGGAATCACTGCGAATGAAATGTTCAACTATGACCTTTTGGACGTGAGGTGGGTTTATTGTACCTTCATCAAGAACAGGAATGCTTGGAGCAGCAGCGTGTGGAATGCTGCGGGTACCTGGATCAGGGACATTCGTTGTAGCATTGCTGGGCTGTTTTCCACTTTCTACATCACTATCAGTGGTAGAGGCAAAAACAGGNAATACATGCACCTGAATTCTGGACACAATGCATACTGGGAAGGATCCTCTGAAAAAATTAGCATCAAACCGCCATGTTTAATTTCCCAGTGGTTGAATCTACTCTCGAAGCCGATCCTTTCAAATCTTTTGAACCATATCGCTTTTGTTTCTGGTTCTGATATTGTCATATTTTAGTTTTGGGATTATGGTTGTTGAATGTCCTAACAGTGGAAAAACAGGCTTCGGAAGTTTGCAAACTCAGTAAATGCAAAAGGGAATCAGATGTGTGTGTGACTGCAAACCTCCGTTCAAACTGTTTCCCTTCCCAATGGAATTGAAAAATAGTGAAAGGCGAAGGCGATGGGCAGGAGGACTGATGCAGAGGAAGAACAAAAAAGGAAACCTTTGGCTGCCTAAGAAATCATCCCGAGTTTGTAGTGAACATTTTGTATGTAGAGCGCAATGCATCCTTCCCAGCATGCATTGTGCAATGACCAGAAGTCTGAAATTCAGGATGCATTTATTGTCATGTGGGAGCATGGGTGATGTAAGCTTGTGGGCGGAGCCTTGTACAGGATCAGCTAACCACAAGGAGGGTTCGAATAGGGTTCGAATAGCAGATGTGGACAGACCTGTAGAGTTGAAAAAACAATGTGAACTCACTGTTCATGTGTTTGTGCATGAGAGCTGTGTCAGTGTTGTGAGGAAGAGTCTGAGAACTGTGTCAACTCAGGAGAAATGTTCCAAATGATGTGAGAACCTGAACCCCTGTGCAGATACAGGTTTGAACCAAAAGATCAAACTAAACCAAGTTTTAAAAAAATGCGCCATGGAAAAAATAAAACTGTAATGCCACAGTGTGGAACTTTCCAGACAAAGCTATAACATGTAGCTGAGGATACTCCCCTGGAACATTTAGTGGATCTTTAAAACATGAATTTTGAAACAGTTTAACTATAATTGATCTAATGATGTTGAAGATGTTTTTGTTTTTTTTATTGTTTTTATCACACTCAGCCCGAGCTCTAAAGATTTTATCATATTTTGGCCCTGTCCCACAATTAATGTAAATAAAACAACATATACTGTATATGAACTTATATTTGTATATTGTTACTTTACACTGATACTCCCTACAACTGTACAACAACTCACCCTTATGTAACAGATAATACTCCCTACAACTGTACAACAACCTGTGAGTTCACTTTTTTTTCTTTGTCTCTGTTTTCATTTATTAAGTCATTTGAGATCAATATTGTGATTTAAAACATGCAAAATATAAAACATGCTGGGCGCTCCCTTAGAGACAGTGTGAGGAGCTCAGTCACACAGGAGGAGCTCGGAGTAGAGCCGCTGCTCCTCCACGTCGAGAGGAGCAGCTGAGGGAGAGGCATCTGTTCCAGATGTCTCCTGGTTGCCTCCGTCTGGAGATGTTCTGGGCATGTTCCAACGGGAGGAGGCCCCAGGGAAGACCCAGGTCACGCTGGGAGTCCCTGCTTACACTGCTGCCCCCGCTTCCCAAAAAGGAAGAAAATGGATGGATGGAAATATAACATAATGATCTATGGGTGTCATTGATGGACAGTATAGAAATATGTTTTTTTATTTACATTAAAGGTGCATTGTGTAACTTTTCTGGTGGAGGGTCCATCAAATGTTTTTCTTCATGGAGTTGTTATTGTCTGAAATGTTTCACTGTATGACATTAAAGCTTTTTATCTTCATGGACACCAGACCAGACCAGGTTACAGGTCAGATCTGTGGAGAGACCCACAGTCAGAACGCCTATTTTTGAGCTGTAAAACCACCTGCAATTAAATAAATGTAAGGTTAAGCTGTTTAATGTCATACTGTGGAACATTCCAGACGGAGTAATGACATATCCATAGAATAAAGCAGGGGACAGATACCCAACCAAAAAGTTACATAGTGCACCTTTAAATATCTCCTTTCTCCCAAATGCCAAACTACATTTTGTTGTTTTTATGTACATTAAATTTTGTATCTATTTTCTGTTCAGTTTCCTTTCAATCTTTAGTCTGCTGAGAAAATAAAAACAATACTGCCCTCTTGTGGTTCACATGAGCAAATTCATGTTTCTTCTTTCTTAATAAATAAGTTACAGGGCAGTAGACAGAGACAAAAGGGCCCAGGGTTTTAGGGGCCCAGAATTGGACCCTCTTCCTATTCATGAGCAATTTCTGAATTTCTATCACAAATTTCTGTCGCCTGTGAAGCATAAACAGTAAATACATTAAATATTTGTAGTCCAAACACTGCATTTGCCAAACAAGTCCTGCGGTGAACGCGAGGTGTGGCAGCCTCGCCTTGATATCTATTGTTAAAAATGAAAATAAAATGCATTTGGTTTGGAAGTACGAAGACAGAACAAGCTCTCCTGAAAACGCCAGACTAAGAAAACACATCTGTAAGTGCCTATATGGTCAATTTTATATTTTCTTTTACATTTTTTGCATGAATATCATAGAAATATGTATCAATAGCACAAAATCACACTTTATTTTGGTCTACTTTTTGGCTGAAATGATGCTAAATTTGCTGCTAAAATTTGTCATCACTAAACAAAAATGTACAAAGGTTGTTGCAAGGAGGGGCCCCTCACAAAGCCTGTAATGTGCATTTTTCATTAAACAACATGTAGTGTGGGCCCACCAAGGTGATTTGTACCCAGAGTCCTGAATTTGGAGCTACACCCCTGTAAAAAAAAAAAAAAAAAAAGTGTCTATATTGATTGATTTTTTTTTTCATTTCAAGTTTCTGCTAAGAAGGAAACAAACTTGAGGGAAAACACATACTACTTATAAAGTATAAACAACAGAAAAGCACATTTTTAAACTAATAATAATGATGAAGGCACAAAAGTTTACGATTGTCTCAAAATAAGCAAAATAAGAATGAAGAATGTAAAGATAAATTTTTGTTTTCAGTTTACAGTCGTACAAACTAATAATAATGTTAACGAAGGCACAAAAGTTTATCGTTTATGATACAAAATAAACCACAGTAAGAATGACAAAGAAGCCACAAAATTTCTCGTTTAGTCCTGGTTCAGTCCTTGTTCAGTCCTGTTTTAGTCCTGGTTCAGTCCTGGTTCAGTCCGTATGCTGTGCGAAAGTCCGGCATCGCAGTTTAAGTCACGGAAACGGGAAATGAATCGTTATTTGTTTTTTCATTTTAGTTTTGGAGACAAATAATGAAGAAAATGTTTTTTTTCATTTTCTCATTTTTGGTTTTATTTTGAAAAATGAATGAACGAATGAATATTATCTGGGAGCAGGTTGTATTTCGCTTTAAATAAGATTTGGTATGTTTTAAATTTTACCAGGTCCCCAAATTTCAGTATCTTTGACTGTCAAAAAAGTGCATTCCTATGTTTTCTTTATCTGACTAAGTGAGCTGTTCCTATTCGTATTTCTTTTATTTTGTAATTTAAACAATAAGTCTGTGATACATAATGTAGAAATGATTGCATAAAAGTAAAAAGTTGATTTGTGAATGTTGTTGGATTTAAAAATAGTAGTAGTGATAATTAGTGGTAGATAATTAGGTTTTGGAAGGAATGTGATCTTTCCGGACAAACAACTCTTTCTATTCAGTTCAGATTTAACTTGTACAATGGTTTTATAGTGTCCAAAGTTCACCATGTGTACCAGAGCAAGAAATGACCTACACTGTACTATCATGAACTAATAGAATCATATGCAGTGTTTCCCATAAGAAATTGGTCAGGCAAGGCGGTGCTGGTGAAAAAGTAAGGAGAAAGTTCGCGGAGATTCGCTGAGATGACAGTAGTTTTGCGAGGATTCACGTGTTTCGGAGGGATGTAGTCAAGGCGGGGGCCACTTGTTGTCAAGGTGGATGGCAGTTACAGCCGCGGACTTCGCAGCTAAACCGCGGGTCGGGTGGATGACGTGATGAACCCCCTACGCAAAGCATCAAATCATCCCGAGTTTGCAGTGAACATTTTGTACGTGGAGCACCAACAAAGCAAAATCCCATTTGTTAAGCGAGAAGTGCAGAAGACAAACAGACTGCGCTTGCACTTTCTTGTTCTTGTGGTTTTACAGCAACATCACGTCTTGGTCGCTTTGCAGTGGAAGGTGTTTCTTGGCGAACAGCTGGTGCCTTTTGCTTTGGCATTGACTTTTTAAATTCGTAACCGAGGTTGAGTGAGGATCAGCTCCACATACAAAATATTCGCTGCAAATTCGGGATGATTTAGGCAGTCAAATGTTTCCTTTTTCATCCTTCCTGTGGCTCAATCCTGCCCATCGCCTTCACCTTTCACTATTTTTCAATTCCGTTGTGAAGGGAAACAGTTTGAACGGAGGTTTGCAGTCACACAGATCTGATTCGCTTTTGCATTTATGGAGTTCACAAACAAATTTCTCGAGCCGTTTTCCACTGTTAGAATCCAACAACCACACAATAACAATGTCTGAATCCCAAAACTAAAATATGAAAATATCAGAACCAGAAACAAAAGCGATATGGTTAAAAAAACTAGAAAAGATCGACTTTGTCAACAGACGCATCCCACTGGGAAAACAAACATGTCGGTTTGATGCTCCCTTTTTCTGAAAATCCTTCCCAGTATGCACTGCGCAATGACCAGAAGTCCGAGATTCTTGATGTGTGTATTGGTCAAAAAACATTGGTGAAAATAGATAGCGGACGGATGATGAGTTTTTGTGATGTGGTTGAGGATGAAAAAATAGCCCATCTGCGCATCTCCATAAGGCAGTCGCCCTAACTATAAAGTGCTGTGGGAAACACTGATATTATATTATATGTGATATGATATTACATTGATATCGTTCACACATGTTGAACGCACAAACCCTGCATATTTAGGCTGAGTTCTTCTCTCAGACAGAAAACACTCAGCCTAAATATGCAGGGTTTGAGTGTTAAACATGTGTAAGTGAAATAAAACACAACTCCAGGTCTGTTTGTGATGAGGAAACAACATTTTAACAGAGATCAGAAGATAGTGTAAGATGGGCCCTTTAAGGCTTTATTTCTGGCAAATATAGCATTCTCAAAACAACAAAAAGTAAAATGGTGATGTAAATATGTTTGCATGTCTTAGCAATGAATACTTCATAGAAATAAAGTATTGTCCCTTTAATCATAGTTGCTATATTTGCTTTGAACTCCTGTGTGTTTTGTTTTGCAGGTGCACATCATGTCTGATAAACCTGACCTCACCTGCCCTATTTGCTCCGACATTTTCCAAGAGCCTGTTATCTTGTTGTGCAGCCACAGTTTTTGCAAAGGCTGCCTCTCAAACTGGTGGACCAAAAAACCTAGCCGTGAATGTCCGGTTTGCAAGGTACCATCGTCGCTGCAGCATCCGCCTCGCAACTTGGCTCCGAAGCACCTGTGTGAGGCCCATGTGCAAAGCCATCCAGAGGAGAACTGTGATCTACACTCTGAGAAACTCAAGCTGTTCTGTTTACACGACCTGGAGCCAATCTGTGTTGTGTGTAGAGACTCCTCCGCGCACAAGGATCACGGTTTCAAGCCTGTGATTGAGGCAGCTACTGAGAATCGAGACGTGATCCGCACGTCCTTGCAACCGCTTGAAGAAAAACTCAAAATCCTACGAGAGTTCAACATCTGCTGTGCTCAGACCGTGGACCATATCAAGAAGCAAGCCCAAGATACCCAGAAGCAGATCCGTGAGGATTTCAAGAAGCTGCATCAGTTTCTGGTGGAGGATGAGGAGACCAGGATCATGGCTGTGAAGGAGGAAGAGGCGCAGAAGATTCAGAGCGTGAAGACCAAAATGAAGGCTGTGAGTAGAGAGATAAAAGCTCTGTCAGAAACCATCAAAGCCACAGAGGATCAGCTGAGAGCCACAGACGTCTCCTTCCTGCTGGAATACAAGGCTTCAGTGGAAAGAGTTCAGCTCTGCCCCCTGCAGGAGGAACCACAGCTGGCTCCAGAAGCTCTGCTAGACCAGGCCAAACATCTGGGCAACCTGATCTTCAACATCTGGACCAGTATGAAGAAACTGGTGGAGTACAGGCCTTTTGTTCTCGATCCTAACACAGCCCAAGGAGAGCTGCTTTTGTCCAGTGATCTGACCAGTGTGAGCCATGACACCAAGAAGAACCTCCCAGATAATCCTGAGAGGTTTGATAAGTTTCTGTCTGTGCTTGGGTCTGAAGCTTTTGACAGCGGCGCTCACAGTTGGGTTGTTGTCGTGGAGAAGAATTCAAACTGGCTTCTGGGTGTTGTCTCAGAGTCGTTCCAGCGAAAAGGAAGCATGTGCTCCGACTCGGGCTTGTGGAGGATCAGTTTGTGTGGGGACGAATGCTATGCTTTCTCCACGCCCAACGTTGCCGTCAAACTCTCCCTGAAGAATAAGCCTACAAAAATCAGAATAACCTTGGATTTTAAGAAATGGAAATTGTCATTTTGCGATGCGGATACAAAGGCATGCATCCATACGTTCACGTATAATTTCAAGGAGAAGATCTATCCCTTCTTTAACACTACTGATAAAACGCCTCTGAGAATTGAACCTCAGGAGCCGCCCGAAAACAAGAACTCACAGTGGTGGTGGTTTTATTAAGGGGGGGGGGGGGGTCTTTTACTTCTATGGGGTATTAACTGGTTACACACAACATATTTAGAGCACCTTGTTAGATTTTATTGTTTTGCAAATGCCATTGTTTTGTATATTTATGGAGAATACATGCACCTGAATTCTGGACGCAATGCATACTGGGAAGGATCCTCTGAAAAAATTAGCATCAAACCGCCATGTTTAATTTCCCAGTGGGTTGAATCTACTCTCGAAGCCGATCCTTTCAAATCTTTTGAACCATATCGCTTTTGTTTCTGGTTCTGATATTGTCATATTTTAGTTTTGGGATTATGGTTGTTGAATGTCCTAACAGTGGAAAACAGGCTTCGGAAGTTTGCAAACTCAGTAAATGCAAAAGGGAATCAGATGTGTGTGACTGCAAACCTCCGTCAAACTGTTTCCCTTCCCAATGGAATTGAAAAATAGTGAAAGGCGGAGGCGATGGGCAGGACTGATGCAGAGGAAGAACAAAAAAGGAAACCTTTGGCTGCCTAAGAAATCATCCTGAGTTTGTAGCGAACATTTTGTATGTAGAGCGCAATGCATCCTTCCCAGCATGCATTGTGCAATGACCAGAAGTCTGAAATTCAGGATGCATTTATTGTCATGTGGGAGCATGGGTGACGTAAGCTTGTGGGCGGAGCCTTGTACAGGATCAGCTAACCACAAGGAGGGTTCGAATAGGGTTCGAATAGCAGATGTGGACAGACCTGTAGAGTTGAAAAAACAATGTGAACTCACTGTTCATGTGTTTGTGCATGAGAGCTGTGTCAGTGTTGTGAGGAAGAGTCTGAGAACTGTGTCAACTCAGGAGAAATGTTCCAAATGATGTGAGAACCTGAACCCCTGTGCAGATACAGGTTTGAACCAAAAGATCAAACTAAACCAAGTTTTAAAAAATGCGCCATGGAAAAATAAAACTGTAATGCCACAGTGTGGAACTTTCCAGACAAAGCTATAACATGTAGCTGAAGGACACTCCCCTGGAACATTTAGTGGATCTTTAAAACATGAATTTGAAACAGTTTAACTATAATTGATCTAATGATGTTGAAGATGTTTTTGTTTTTTTATTGTTTTTATCACACTCAGCCCGAGCTCTAAAGGATTTTATCATATTTGGCCCTGTCCCACAATTAATGTAAATAAAACAACATATACTGTATATGAACTTATATTTGTATAATGTTACTTTACACTGATACTCCCTACAACTGTACAACAACTCACCCTTATGTAACAGATAATACTCCCTACAACTGTACAACAACCTGTGAGTTCACTTTTTTTTCTTTGTCTCTGTTTTCATTTATTAAGTCATTTGAGATCAATATTGTGATTTAAAACATGCAAAATATAACATGCTGGGTGCTCCCTTAGAGACAGTGTGAGGAGCTCAGTCACACAGGAGGAGCTCGGAGTAGAGCCGCTGCTCCTCCATGTCGAGAGGAGCAGCTGAGGGGAGGGCATGTGTTCCAGATGTCTCCTGGTTGCCTCCGTCTGGAGATGTTCTGGGCATGTTCCAACGGGAGGAGGCCCCAGGGAAGACCCAGGTCACGCTGGGAGTCCCTGCTTACACTGCTGCCCCCGCTTCCCAAAAAGGAAGAAAATGGATGGATGGAAATATAACATAATGATCTATGGGTGTCATTGATGGACAGTATAGAAATATGTTTTTTTATTTACATTAAAGGTGCATTGTGTAACTTTTCTGGTGGAGGGTCCATCAAATGTTTTTCTTCATGGAGTTGTTATTGTCTGAAATGTTTCACTGTATGACATTAAAGCTTTTTATCTTCATGGACACCAGACCAGGTTACAGGTCAGATCTGTGGAGAGACCCACAGTCAGAACACCTATTTTTGAGCTGTAAAACCACCTGCAATTAAATAAATGTAAGGTTAAGCTGTTTAATGTCATACTGTGGAACATTCCAGACGGAGTAATGACATATCCATAGAATAAAGCAGGTGACAGATACCCAACCAAAAAGTTACATAGTGCACCTTTAAATATCTCCTTTCTCCCAAATGCCAAACTACATTTTGTTGTTTTTATGTACATTAAATTTTGTATCTATTTTCTGTTTAGTTTCCTTTCAAGCTTTAGTCTGCTGAGAAAATAAAAACAATACTGCCCTCTTGTGGTTCACATGAGCAAATTCATGTTTCTTCTTTCTTAATAAATAAGTTACAGGGCAGTAGACAGAAAGGGCCCAGGGTTTTAGGGGCCCAGAATTGGACCCTCTTTCTATTCATGAGCAATTTCTGAATTTCTATCACAAATTTCTGTCACCTGTGAAGCATAAACAGTAAATACATCAAATATTTGTAGTCCAAACACTGCATTTGCCAAACAAGTCCTGCGGTGAACGCGAGGTGTGGCAGCCTCGCCTTGATATCTATTGTTAAAAATGAAAATAAAATGCATTTGGTTTGGAAGTACAAAGACAGAACAAGCTCTCCTGAAAACGCCAGACTAAGAAAACACATCTGTAAGTGCCTATATGGTCAATTTTATATTTTCTTTTACATTTTTTGCATGAATGTCATAGAAATATGTATCAATAGCACAAAATCTTACACTGTGGAGGAAATCCCACTTTATTTTGGTTTACATTTTGGCTGAAATGATGCTAAATTTGCTGATAAAATTTGTCACTAAACAAAAATGTACAAAGGTTGTTGCAAGGAGGGGCCCCTCACAAAGCCTGTAATGTGCATTTTTCATTAAACAACATGTAGTATGGGCCCACTGGGTGATTTGTACCCAGAGTCCTGAATTTGGAGCTACACCCCTGTAAAAAAAAAAAAAAAAGTGTCTATATTGATTGATTTTTTTTCATTTCAAGTTTCTGCTAAGAAGGAAACAAACTTGAGGGAAAACACATACTACTTATAAATTATAAACAACAGAAAAGCACATTTTTAAACTAATAATAATGATGAAGGCACAAAAGTTTACCATTTATGATTGTATCAAAATAAGCAAAATAAGAATGAAAAATGTAAAGATAAATTTTTGTTTTCAGTTTACAGTCGTACAAACTAATAATAATGTTAACGAAGGCACAAAAGTTTATCGTTTATAATACAAAATAAACCACAGTGAGAATGATAAAGAAGCCACAAAATGTCTCGTTTAGTCCTTGTTCAGTCCTTGTTCAGTCCTGTTTTAGTCCTGGTTCAGTCCTGGTTCAGTCCGTATGCTGTGCAAAAGTCCGGCATCGCAGTTTAAGTCACAGAAACGGGAAATGAATCGTTATTCGTTTTTTCATTTTAGTTTTGGAGACAAATAATGAAGAAAATGTTTTTTTCATTTTCTCATTTTTGGTTTTATTTTGAAAAATGAATGAACGAATGAATATTATCTGGGAGCAGGTTGTATTTCGCTTTAAATAAGATTTGGCATGTTTAAAGTTTTACCAGGTCCCCAAATTTCAGTATCTTTGACTGTCAAAAAAGTGCATTCCTATGTTTTCTTTATCTGACTAAGTGAGCTGTTCCTATTCGTATTTCTTTTATTTTGTAATTTAAACAATAAGTCTGTGATACATAATGTAGAAATGATTGCATAAAAGTAAAAGGTTGATTTGTGAATGTTATTGGATTTAAAAATAGTATTGATAGTGGTAGTGATAGTGCTTTGGTGAGAGAAGGAATGTGATCTTTCCGGACAAACAACTCTTTCTATTCAGTTCAGATTTAACTTGTACAATGGTTTTATAGTGTCCAAAGTTCACCATGTGTACCAGAGCAAGAAATGACCTACACTGTACTATCATGAACTAATAGAATCATATGCAGTGTTTCCCACAAGAAATTATTCAGGCAAGGCGGTGCTGGTGAAAAAGTAAGGAGAAAGTTCGCGGAGATTCGCTGAGATGACAGTAGTTTTGCGAGGATTCACGTGTTTCGGAGGGATGTAGTCAAGGCGGGGGCCACTTGTTGTCAAGGTGGATGGCAGTTACAGCCGCGGACTTCGCAGCTAAACCGCGGGTCGGGTGGATGACGTGATGAACCCCCTACGCAAAGCATCTGCGTTGACCGACATGCACTTCAGAAATTTTCATTATACCTTATTCAACATTATACACTGAATAATAATGTGTTTAATGCAGCTTTGTGCATATTTGTTTATGCTTTACAGAAACGAAGCTTAAAACCACATGGCTCATTTGCATAAACTATAAGCACTGAAAAAAAAAAAAAAACAGCTCGCTCCTTGTGCCCGGAGGCGGTTGAGCTTCTATTGGACCTAAAAAGAAAACCGTGGATTATATGTGTTCTTTCTGTGTTAGAGGGGTGTTCTGCTGATGGTGAGTCTGTTCTGTGCTTCTGTTACATTGGAGATGGTTCATGTGAAACTTTTCAGAAATTATACATCTGCAGGTCGTACACACAGACTGTATATATGAATGGACATACATCGTTTTGGCACTAAATTACTTGGCGGCGCATAGACCTCAAAGCAGAGCCATACACCAAAAACGACGGCAGTGTGCTTTGCGTTGATGTAGAACTCCACTTTGCCCCTAACTTCTCAAATTAAAAACTCGGAACTCAGATGGTGGGCGGGTGCGGTTTTGACAATACACGCATCAAGAATCTCGGATTTCCTGTCATTGCGCATTACATACTGGGAAGGATTTTCAGAAAAAGTGAGCATCAAACTACCATGTCTGTTTTCCCAGTGGGATGCGTCTATTTACAAAGTCGATCTTTTGTAGTCTTTTGAACCGTATCACTTTTGTTTCTGGTTCTGATATTTTCATATTTTAGTTTTGGGATTCAGACATAGTAATTGTGTGGGTGTTGGATCCTAACAGTGGAAAACGGCTCGAGAAATGTGTTTGTGAACTCCATAACTGCAAAAGGGAATCAGATGTGTGTGACTGCAAACCTCTGTTCAAACTGTTTCCCTTCCCAACGGAATTGAAAAATAGTGAAAGGCGAAGGCAATGGGCAGGGTTGATCCACAGGAAAGACGAAAAAGGAAACCTTTGGCTGCCTAAATCATCCCGCGTTTGCAGTGAACATTTTGTACTTCGAGCACCAACAAAGCAAAATCCCATTTGTTAAGCGAGAAGTGCAGAAGACAAACAGACTGCGCTTGCACTTTCTTGTTCTTGTGGTTTTACAGCAACATCACGTCTTGGTCGCTTTGCAGTGGAAGGTGTTTCTTGGCGAACAGCTGGTGCCTTTTGCTTTGGCGTTGACTTTTTAAATTCGTAACCGAGGTTGAGTGAGGAATCAGGATTTTGCTTTGGTGGCGCTCCACATACAAAATATTCGCTGCAAATTCGGGATGATTTAGGCAGTCAAATGTTTCCTTTTTCATCCTTCCTGTGGCTCAATCCTGCCCATCGCCTTCACCTTTCACTATTTTTCAATTCCGTTGTGAAGGGAAACAGTTTGAACGGAGGTTTGCAGTCACACAGATCTGATTCGCTTTTGCTTTTGCATTTATGGAGTTCACAAACAAATTTCTCGAGCCGTTTTCCACTGTTAGGAATCCAACAACCACACAATAACAATGTCTGAATCCCAAAACTAAAATATGACAATATCAGAACCAGAAACAAAAGCGATATGGTTAAAAAAAAACTAGAAAAGATCGACTTTGTCAACAGACGCATCCCACCGGGAAAACAAACATGTCGGTTTGATGCAAACATGTCGGTTTTGATGCTCACTTTTTCTGAAAATCCTTCCCCGTATGCACTGCGCAATGACCAGAAGTCCGAGATTCTTGATGCGTGTATTGGTCAAAAAACATTGGTGAAAATAGATAGCGGACGGATGATGAGTTTTGTGATGTGGTTGAGGATGAAAAAATAGCCCATCTGCGCATCTCCATAAGGCAGTCGCCCTAACTATAAAGTGCTGTGGGAAACACTGATATTATATTATATGTGATATGATATTACATTGATATCGTTCACACATGTTGAACGCACAAACCCTGCATATTTAGGCTGAGTTCTTCTCTCAGACAGAAAACACTCAGCCTAAATATGCAGGGTTTGAGTGTTAAATATGTGTAAGTGAAATAAAACACAACTACACGTCTGTTTGTGATGAGGAAACAACATTTTAACAGAGATCAGAAGATAGTGTAAGATGGGCCCTTTAAGGCTTTATTTCTGGCAAATATAGCATTCTCAAAACAACAAAAAGTAAAATGGTGATGTAAATATGTTTGCATGTCTTAGCAATGAATACTTCATAGAAATAAAGTATTGTCCCTTTAATCACAGTTGCTATATTTACTTTGAACTTCTGTGTGTTTTGTTTTGCAGGTGCACATCATGTCTGATAAACCTGACCTCACCTGCCCTATTTGCATCCGACATTTTCCAAGAGCCTGTTATCTTGTTGTGCAGCCACAGTTTTTGCAAAGGCTGCCTCTCAAACTGGTGGACCAAAAAACCTAGCCGTGAATGTCCGGTTTGCAAGGTACCATCGTCGCAGCAGCATCCGCCTCGCAACTTGGCTCTGAAGCACCTGTGTGAGGCCCATGTACAAAGCCATCCAGAGGAGAACTGTGATCTACACTCTGAGAAACTCAAGCTGTTCTGTTTACACGACCTGGAGCCAATCTGTGTTGTGTGTAGAGACTCCTCCGCGCACAAGGATCACGGTTTCAAGCCTGTGATTGAGGCAGCTACTGAGAATCGAGACGTGATCCACACGTCCTTGCAACCGCTTGAAGAAAAACTCAAAATCCTACGAGAGTTCAACATCTGCTGTGCTCAGACCGTGGACCATATCAAGAAGCAAGCCCAAGATACCCAGAAGCAGATCCGTGAGGATTTCAAGAAGCTGCATCAGTTTCTGGTGGAGGATGAGGAGACCAGGATCATGGCTGTGAAGGAGGAAGAGGCGCAGAAGATTCAGAGCGTGAAGACCAAAATGGAGGCTGTGAGTAGAGAGATAAAAGCTCTGTCAGAAACCATCAAAGCCACAGAGGATCAGCTGAGAGCCACAGACGTCTCCTTCCTGCTGGAATACAAGGCTTCAGTGGAAAGAGTTCAGCTCTGCCCCCTGCAGGAGGAACCACAGCTGGCTCCAGAAGCTCTGCTAGACCAAGCCAAACATCTGGGCAACCTGATCTTCAACATCTGGACCAGTATGAAGAAACTGGTGGAGTACAGGCCTTTTGTTCTCGATCCTAACACAGCCCAAGGAGAGCTGCTTTTGTCCAGTGATCTGACCAGTGTGAGCCATGACACCAAGAAGAACCTCCCAGATAATCCTGAGAGGTTTGATAAGTTTCTGTCTGTGCTTGGGTCTGAAGCTTTTGACAGCGGCGCTCACAGTTGGGTTGTTGTCGTGGAGAAGAATTCAAACTGGCTTCTGGGTGTTGTCTCAGAGTCGTTCCAGCGAAAAGGAAGCATGTGCTCCGACTCGGGCTTGTGGAGGATCAGTTTGTATGGGGACGTCTGCTATGCTTTCGACATGTCCAACACTGTTACCAAACTCTCCCTGGAGAATAAGCCTACCAAAATCAGAGTAACCTTGGATTTTAAGAAATGGAAATTGTCGTTTTGCGATGTGGATACAAACGAATGCATCCATACGTTCACGTATAATTTCAAGGGGAAGATCTATCCCATCTTTAACACTACTGATAAAACGCCTCTGAGAATTGAACCTCAGGAGCCGCCCGAAAACAAGAACTCACAGTGGTGGTGGTTTTATTAAGGAGAGGGTCTTTTACTTCTATAAGATATCAACTGCTTACATACAACATATTTAGAGCATCTTGTTAGATTTTATTGTTTTGCAAATGCCATTGTTTTTGTATATTTATGGAGAATACATGCACCAGAATTTTGGACTTTCAGTCATTGCGTAATGCATACTAGGAAGGATCCTCTGAAAAAATTAGCATCAAACTGCCATGTTCGATTTCCCAGTGGGATGCGTCTATTGTCAAAGTCGATCTTTTCAAGTCTTTTGAACCATATCGCTTTTGTTTCTGGTTCTGATATTGTCATATTTTAGTTTTGGGATTATGGTTGTTGAATGTCCTAACAGCGGAAAACAGGCTTAGAAAATTTGCGAACTCCATAAATGTAAAAGGGAATCAAATCTGTGTGACTACAAACCTCCGTTCAAACTGTTTCTCTTCCCAACGGAACTGAAAAATAGTGAAAGGCGAAGGTGATGAGCAGGATTGATATAGAGGAAGAACGAAAAAAGAAACCTTTGGCTTCATTTACAGCAAACATTTTGTACGTGGAGCACCAACAAAGCAAAATCTCGTTTGTTAAGTGAGAGGTGCAGAAGATAAACAGACTGAGCTGCACTTTCTTGTTCTTGTGGTTTTACAGCAACATCACGTCTTGGTCATTTTGCAGTGGAAGGTGTTTCTTGGTGAACACCTGGTGCCTTTTGCTTTGGTGTTCGTAACCATGGTTGAGCGAGGGATCGAGATTTTTCTTTGTTGATGCTCCACATACAAAATGTTCGATGCAAACTCGGGATGATTTCTTAGGCAGTCAAAGGTTTCCTTTTTGGTCCTTCCTGTGGATCAATCCTGCCCATCGCCTTCACCTTTCACTATTTTTCAATTCCGTTGGGAAGGGAAACAGTTTGAACAGAGGTTTGCAGTCACACTGATCTGGTTCCCTTTTACATTTATGGAGTTCGCAAACTTCCGAAGCCCGTTTTCCGCTGTTAGGATCCAACAACCACACAATTACAATGTCTGAACCCCAAAACTAAAATATGACAATATCAGAACCAGAAACAAAAGTGATATGGTTCAAAATTCTAGAAAAGATCGGCTTTGACAATAGACGAATCCCAATGGGAAATCAAACATGGCAGTTTGATGCTCACTTACGGGAAGGCCCAAATTCGGGACGCATGTATGTGGGAGTGTGGGTGACGTAGGCTTGTGGGCGGCACCTTGTACAGGATCAGCTAACTACAAGCAGGGTTCGAAAAGGACCTGGGAAAGATCCCTAGATTACTCAAACATGCAAGAATGACATCTGAAACCTCTTCAGACATGTTTTCGATGAGGGAACAACGTTATAGCGTGGTAGGAAGGTAAAAAATAATAACATAATAACGCATTTGTCTAACCCTTTTCCAGATGCTTAAAGTCGCCTTGCATTACTCAGTCAATCAATTCAGTCAGTTCAATTAAATTTTAACCACAATTTTAAATTATAATCCCACTAAGGCACACATTTATACGTATATGTAAATATGTTGCATGTTTATTCACTCCCTCCACACTCGGAGGTGATAAACTGTTCCTGTGTTAGGCTGACAGAAGAGAGGCTGCCAGTATGTCCTCTCCGATCATCACCAACACGCACCACATTCATACTTGGCAATGTGGGTGGAGTGTCTTGCCCAAGGACACAGCAACAGTACTTTCAGTGTAATTTCATTCTTTGTACCTGTGGAGACTATAATCGTATGTGTTGCCTTTTTATTTTTATCTTCTTTAAAAATAAGTTGGATTTTGTTTGTTTTGTTTCATTGTCTTTGTGGTTTGCTTGTGGGCCTAAAAACACAACAAATAAAGACGCAGACGGATTTTAAATGAATCCCAAACTTTATTTACATAAATACATAAAGAGCCCTATACAATACAATGCAATATATATGTATACCTTTTATGAAAAATTTACTGATAAAGCTTTTAATCATTACAACTGTGTCTCCTTCTCTTTTCCCCTCCTAAAGTTATATTTAGAGTGTTCAGTGTATTTTTGAGTATTTTTTTTATGCTTTTGTATTCAAGCTATGTGAACAGACAAATAGGATTTGGGTTTGTCTGTTGTCTGAAAAACCCTGAAGAAAACAATGAGCAGTGTTAATGTCATCACACACCACAATGAATACTTCATTTTATTTATAGAATTAGATTGCCACGAAGGACAAGTTACAGGTCAGATTTGTGGACAGGCGAGACCACTTACAGCAAGAGTGTATCTTAATTTAAGGTATTTTTGATCAATAAAAGGAGCTGTAATTGAACAAATCAGACACATGACAGAGATGCACTTACGCTGGGACTTTTGGGCTGTGTCGTGCTCGGGCGCTGTTACCTGTGGGTTCTGTGGCCCGTGTTCACACCGATGGAGTCGTCGCACGGCGCTGTTTGTTTGTATGTTGCGCAGTGGAGCTTTGGTGGAAAGGGTGGGAACAACGGCGAGAAGTGTTTATTGAGCGGTGGGGCTGATGTTGCGGTGTGGTGTGGTGGTGGTGCAGAACAGAGACTGTGGGGCTCCTGTCATCTTGTTTTATTTGGTAAGATTTTGTATTATTTGGATTTCATACACAAGCTTAAATGTTTCAAATATAATGCACATGCTTCCATATAATATCAAATATACAAACTCTAGATTGTGCAGATTTCAGTCTCAGGTCTGATCTGATTCTGGTCTGGTTCCTGTTTTGTCCAGTTCATTAAGTTTACTAAGTTACACATTCAAAGACCAGACTGTGGTAAAAGTCAAGATTTTCAACAATGATGGTTCATGGTTTGAAAAGATAATAAAATTAAAGTTTTGGACATTTGATTTTTTACAAGTTCAGCCCAAATACTATATGTATATATACTATATGTATGACATCACCACATTATAGAATCTGAAAACAACCAAGTTTTTAGATGATTTTAGATTTTTCAGATGATTTCAGATTTTTCAGTTGACTTCGGGTGATTTTTTTTAGATTTTTCAGATGATTTCGGCTCATTTTATTTATTTTTTGTTTTGTTTTGTTTTTCTCAGATGATTTCAGATTTTTCAGATGATTTTTAGATTTTTCAGATGATTTCGGCTCATTTTAGGTTTTTGTTTTTTTCAGCTCATTTCAGATTTTTCAGATGACTTCAGGTGATTTTTAGATTTTTCACATGATTTTGACACATATTAGGGTTTTTTTCAGATATGTCAGATAATTTTTAGATTTTTCAGATGATTTTGGTTAATTTGGGGGGGTTCAGATGATTTCATATGATTTTTAGATTTTTCAGATGATTTCAGATGATTTTAGTTTTTTCATCTGATTTCAGATTTTTCAGATGACTTCAAGTGATTTTTAGATTTTTCAGATGATTTCAGATGATTTTAGTTTTTTCAACTGATTTCAGATTTTTCAGATGACTTCAAGTGATTTTTAGATTTTTCAGATGATTTAGGCTCATTTTAGGTTTTTTTTTTCAGATGATTTCAGATACTTCAGATCATTTTCAGATTTTTCAGATGATTTTTGATTTTTCAGATGACTTCAGATGATTTCGGATGTTTTGGATAACTTCAGATGAGTTTAGATTTTTCAAATGATTTCAGGTTTTTCAGATGATTTCAGACAATTTCAGATTTTCAGAAGAGACAGCTTTCCCTGTTAATTATATTGTACTTCACTATGAAATATCTAAAAGGTGAATTCACAAATGTTGAACTTGGTGATTTCTGTTATTGCCTAAACCCAAGAACTCACTGTATTACAAAGATAATCTGAATTTGAACAATATTAATGTGATCTGCCCCATCTGTATTAAATATAATTGACCTATAGAGTGGGGTGGGGTGATGTCATATAAAACTCATCAGTAAGAGCACAGAGCTAAAGCAGGTCGGACACATAGGCCATAGAGGCATTAAAAACAAATAAAGGATTTAAAACTCAATACAATAAGAGAAAGGGCATTCAAATGAAGCCTAAGTGTCAAATTTGACCTAATAAGTGTGTCAGGTTCCTGTTAAAGTACATGTAAGTGATGTGACAGCGGCAGGTTTTCATGTTTATCTCATTATTTTTTGGCTCTGGTGGGAAAGTACCTGTGTAAATAGCTTGAACATGAGTGAAGTGGCAGAATGAGGAAGAACAATTTAAATGAAAGGCATGCTACAAAAATACATGACATCTATACTGAACATTTAGCGATGTCTTCTTCCAGTGCGTATTTACTTTAGTTGTCTGTGAAAGTGGGGGCATATTTGCGCTGTTCATACTTATGACTTCTTATAATCTCCCATTCAAAATACATAAACGCGCAGATTTTCACTCCACCGCGAATTATTGAGTTTTCTAATTCACTATTTTAATATAGATAATGATTTTTTTGTTTTGTTTACGGTTTACTTCGGGTGTAAAACAAAACACAAAACCTTATAATGAAATATACATCATAAAGTCTGTGCGTGTTTGAGTAGAGGTGAAGGAGATGAAGAGATGTGAGTTTTGAAAGTAGAGAAAAATATGAAACTATGTGGATTTGAGAGAGACATTTCTTGTGTGTCTGAGCACAAAGCTTCTGTTTGACCTTTCAAAGCTTCAATGCAAAAAGTTCAGACGTTTGTACCAGACTGCTCATTTACACGTCCAGTTGTCTTTTTATAAATCATACACTTAAAGGTGCACTGTGTAACTTTTTTGCTAGATTACTTGTCTCCATGGAGATGTTATTGCTTCACCTCCAGGATTCAACTGTAAATCTACACAGGAACAAAAATTTGGGGTCTTGAGGAATCTGAATTGTGTCATTTCTGTTTTTATTGCGGTAGACTCTGTTGAGTATTTATTTTGGTATTGTCATGTTGTTGGTGCCTTTTGGGGTGAAATACAAAATATATTTTGTAATATTATTAATGGTTTTGAGCTATGCCCCTGTAATCAGTATTATTGGGTTTTGTGGGAGGAACAGAGCGTAGGGATATTGTAAACTTGATTATGCTTTTGGGGAATTTATTTTTAAGATGAAAATGAGTCTATAAATATTGTTGTTTTTTTTTCTTTTTTTGTTGTTTTCAGTTTGTAGAACATTGTTATATTTTGGAGGAGCAATGTGTTTAGTTTGAAAAAGATAAAAAGTCTCATCAAAAACGGTGGGCAAAAATTACCCTTTTGATTATTATTATTATTATTATTTTAAAAGGTGTGTTGCCATACCTTGTATGTATTCAAATGTATATCTTTCTGTGTGCGTGCATGTATGTGCATGTGTATACACGTGTGTGCACATGCACATGTATCTATATGGATATGAAATGTAGATCTGTCAATACATGTTGAGATATTTATGAGTATGTATGTGTGTGTATGTCTGTATATGTACTTCTGTGTGGGTATATGTGTGTGCGTGTGTGTGTGTGTGCGTGTGTGTGTGCGTGTGTATATGCATATATGCACACACACATATACATATATGTAATGTGTATATATGTATATGTAGGTGTAATTTAATTCTAATGTATTTTTAATGTCTTTGTCATGACTGTATATCTGTATGTCCCAAGTTTTGTTTGTTGTTTTTTAAATTGTCTTTGCATGTTGGTAAAAAAAGAAACACAACTGGAGATGACACTATGCATGTTTTTAAAGGTATTTTTGAGCAATAAAAACACTCATAATTGAATAAATTCTTCTTATATAAGTCTAATACCATATGGAGATTGTAGTTACTAAATCACAATGCAGCTGCTCACCTTCAGTGGCCGTTGGTTCCCCCAGACAGGTGTGCGGTGGTGAAGAGTGTTCAGAAAAAAACAAAAGACGATAACTCTGATAAATGTAATACTATTTATTACAAGAATAGAGTAAAAGAATTACAGATGAACGTCCGGGTGTTTCAGAGCCAATCGCAGTAATCACACTCAGAACAAAGAACAGTCATCTTTTATACATTTCTACAGGACGTCCCCTTAAAACTTCAACATCACCTAATAAGGAGCAAACCCATAACTATTCCTGATGTTTCTTGGTATCAGGGGTCCCCCAAGACCAGGACAGGCAGTACAGAACAATTCTCGGACATCCATAGGCTCCCTTAATATAAACACAGATACAGGATATACTCTGTCAACGAAAAAGCGACGGCCTCTGTAACAATAACACAGACACCACTCAGTATTGACATTAAAGGAGCTGCATGACCATTCACATAGTGGCTCAGATACTGCAAGATCTTACTGCTTTGTCAGAAATATTTCACAGAATGTCTTTAATTAAACCTTTCCATCATCACAGAGACCAAACCTGACCAAGTTACAGGCCAGATCTGTGGAGAGACAACACCTCTAAAGTCAGAATGTCTATTTTTCTAGGTATATTTAAGCTATAAAACCACCTGTAATTGAATAAATGTAATATAATGTGTTTGACTGCAGAAAAACAGAATTGCAGACAGAAAAAAGAAGGTGACAGATGTCCAACTAAAAAGTTACATAATTTACCTTTATGGCTGGGGCCTGGTTGGGAATATGGTTAAAGTTAGGGCCAGATATTCAGAAATATCTTTTAAAGGTCCTATATTATTCCAAATTGACTCTTGTGAGCTTTAAACCATGTTAGAATGCTCGGTTTATTTTTTAGGTGCAGCTGTCTAACCCAAAATGTGCATAGATCAAATGTGCAAATAGGAGCCATGGAAAACAGTTGATTTTGGTGTGGTTATTAACATATATTTATTTTTCAGCAGAATTAATTTGGTGTGGTTCACAACCGCGGTGTCCGCATTAATCTGCGGGTCCATGAGGTGACGAAAATTATTTTTTAAATTCTTGGGTGGCTTTAACTACTAAAAAAAAAAAAAAAAAAAGTTATTGTTAGTATTGTTTACATCTGAAAAGACGAGTGTCATTGTCTTGCTTTAGTATGAAGTGTACGTCATATCCTTAATTAGCCCATTTGACCTCGTTTTTTAAATGTTCTGAAGGTTCAGGTTGTGTCGGGTTATTGATGCATAAGGTTTTACGAGGCACATATTATATGCAGTTTATTTTATTATTTCTAATGGTTATTTCAGCTGTTTGCCAACACCTAGTGGTATAGGGCCATATTTATTTAGTTATGTTTTTTTTTTGTTTCGAATCAGATATATTTAAAACACGCAGACCTTATCAGGCGTAGACTGCCACTCGGGGTATTTAAAACTTAAAGAAAAGACGATGGAGTGAGGCTATGACTTTGAAACAACATCGGGCAATGGCAGAATGTTCAGGATGTAACAACATCCAACACGAAGGCAAGAAGGTTCAAAAACAGCCTCGTCGGAAAACGTTGTCAGTTAATTAGCTGCGCAGAAAACCAGGTAAGTCTGGGGTTGTTACGGACAATTAAGAATGGAAAGTCACACTGAGTGTTTTGGAATGAAATGAGCTTGGTTTGCATGGGCTCCTGGTTTGTTGATGAGATCCGTCCTGAGTAAATTAACTTCTGGATGGCGTGGGTGCTGTCTTGGCTCTCTGCAACATCGCGCGTCAGGGTGTCGGCTGCCAGGGACAGTACCTCTGGACTGGCAGTACCTCTGGATGGTCACTCTGTTTAAGAAGGGGGACCGGAGGGTGTGTTCCAACTACCGGGGAATCCCACTCCTCAGCCTCCCCGGTAAATTCTATGCCAGGGACTGGAGAGGAGAATCCAACCTATACTTGAACTTCAGATCCAGGAGGAGCAGTGTGGTTTTCGTCCTGGCCGTGGAACACTGGACCAGCTCTACACTCTCCATCGGGTGCTCGAGGGTTCATGGGAGTTTGCCCAACCAGTCCACATGTGCTTTGTGGATCTGGAGAAGACATTCGACCGTGTCCCTCGTGGTGTCCCCTGGATTCGAAGAAGTAAATGGATAGATAGAAAATGTGAAATGAAAGGTATGATGTAAAAATACAAAGAAGTAGCGGTAAGTTCTAAAACAGAAGATATGACACAACACACAATAAATGTCTATTCTGAAGATTTAGTGACGTGTTTGGTTTAGTTGTTTATGAAAGTGGGGCATTTTTGTTCCTCACAACTTCTTGTTTATGACAGATATATTAGTATTAGTATATTTCCACATTTAATTTTTACTTGTACATTAACTGTTTAGGATTTATATACATATGGACTAGGACTATATGTTGTCTTGGTTTGTCTGAATCATTACAGCTCATTCAGGCGTCTGTTCAGTTCTCACAGGTGCCACAGGGGGGCAGTGTTTGTGTTGGACTCACAGATCATCTTCACCTTCAAACAAAAACAAACTGTTTTGTCCTGATTTCTGTTGGAATCCACTTGTATTATTATTGCCGACCTGAGTGAGGGTGCAGGTGTGTTTCAGACATCAGAGCTTTCTATAGGCTCATTTTATTTAATAAAGATGGAGGGATGAAAAAGTAAATACACTTAAAATGGAGATTTTCAGCAATTTAATGGGTCTACCCACCGACAGAAAATATTACATTAAAGATTTGTGAATAAACTTTTTGTATGACATCACCACACACAAGTTTTCAGATGATTTTTTAGATTTTTCAGATGATGTCAGATGATTTTAGATTTTTCAGATGATGTCAGATGATTTAAGATTTTTCAGATGAGTTCAGATGATTTTAGATTTTTCAGATGATTTCATATGATTTTAGATTTTTCAGATGATGTCAGATGATTTAAGATTTTTCAGATTATTTCATATGATTTTAGATTTTTCAGATGATTTCATATGATTTTAGATTTTTCTGATTATTTTTTCAGATGATTTTAGATTTTCAGATGATGTCAGATGATTTTAGATTTTCCAGTTATTTAAGATTTTTCATCTAATTTCATCAGATTTTAGATATTCCAGTTAATTAAGATTTTTCATCTAATTTCATCAGATTTTAGATTTTTCAGGTTATTTCAGATGATTTTAGATGATTTCATATTTTCATAAGAGACCGTTTTCCCTGTTACATTGCACTTTACCATGAAATATCTAAAAGGTGAATTCTCAAAAGATGAACTTGGTGATTTGAAGGTTGAAAATGATTGATTATAATGGAAGTCAGTGGATCATTTTTGTCCACAAGCTCCAAGCATGAATTAGAAAATGTTCGAGGCGAAACGTTAAAACACTGAAAGATCACTCTGCCCAAATCCAGCACCATCTGCAACAAAAATTCATAAACTGTGCAAACAAAAGCTCAAAAATTCGTCTATAGGTGCACTGGGTTTGAATAATGCTTAAAGGTGCATTAAACCTTTCTATCTTCATGGAGACGAAACCAGACCAAGCTACAGGTCAGATCTGTGGAGAGGCGACCCGCTCCCAGTTGAATTGCCTGTTTTGCTTGAAGGTTTTGAGCTATAAAATTGTCTGTAACTGAATAAATGTAAAGTAGAGCTGTTTAATATCATATTGTGGAACATTTCAGAACAATATAGAAACAACCCCCAAGCAAAAAGTTACATAATGCACGTTTAAGTGTGTCAGCTTCCTGTTGAAATACACGTAGATGATGTGACAGCGGCAGGTTTTCATGTTTATCTCATTATTTATTGGCTCGGTGTGAAAATACCTGTGTAAATAGTTGAACATGAGTGAAGTGGCAGAATGAGGAAGAACTTTTAAAATGAAAGGCATTAGTTTAGTCATCTGTCAAAGTGGAGCATCTTTGCACTGTTCCTCATTACGACTTCGTGTATATGGCCCAGATAAATTTGTATTACTATATTTCTATTTTATTTTTACTTGTACATATACGTTTTATATAATTATGCCTCATTTGGCACCATTTTGAATTAATTTTTGACATTTATATTTTTGTTCTTTGTTATTTAAACAACCAGTTTTGTCCTGATTTCTATTGGAGTCCATTGTTTTATAAATTTGTGGTCGTGATATGTGTTTATCATGACGTCAGTGGGGAATTGTGCAAAATACTCTCACATTTAAAACACACTAAAGCACTTTTTTCCCATCACAATTATTCACATATCCTAGGTTCTGATAAAGCAATGTTTTCCAACTTCATTTTCAGTTTTTTTTTATTGTTTATTAGGGTCTACATTTACACATTTGCAGTGTAACGTCTGCACATCTCTGACTAGTAGAAGTAGAAAAGTGATTCATCTTTGAACTTTGTGTCCATTTCAAAATGCATGGTTCTCAGAGGTGTCAGCAGACATTTGCATGTACATAACTTACATATTTACAATTACTACATAATTCTCCTTTTCAAAACACAGGAATGTTCAGATTTTTACTCAACCATGACTCACTGACACAGACTAGTGAAGTTTTCTAATTCATTTCTAATTCTCTTTTAATTTAGAAAATACTTATGTTTTTTTTTGGTTCACTCCAGGTGTAAAACAAAACCTCCTTAAAATGTTCAAAAATATAAATGATAAAGTCTGTGCGTGTTTGAGCAGAGTTTTGAAAGTAGAGAAAAATATGAAACTATGTGAATTTGAGAAGGTCAGAGGTGACAAACATGACCCAAATCTGAATGTGAACAGAAGTTCGAAGCTTAACATTTAAAAATATGTAAAAAAAAAAAAAAAAAAAAGTAAAGTTCAAAAGGTAATTTTGTCCAAACAGGAATCATGTCCAACTTTAATATTGACATTGACACAGTATGTTATTCTCCACAATAACTGTAAAACTGCAAAATTGCATGAGTAAAAAATAATGAACTGCCCCGATGTCTTTGTAAATGTTTTGTTGGATCAAAAGACAAAAGGAGAAGCTGGATCCAGAACATAAATACAACAGCTATTATGTAAAATGTAAATACTGAATTTAAAATATAAAATGTGAGTAACATTTTTGACAGTGCAGCGTCAGCAGTGATGCAGTCGCTGTATCGAACTGAAGAAGGAGCTGAGCTGAAAGGTGAAGCTCTCGATTTAACGCTCAATCTACGTTCCTCCCCTCACCTATGGTCATGAGCTTTGGGTCATGACCGAAAGGATGAAATCGCGGATACAAGTGGCCGAAATGAGTTTCCTCTGCAGGGTGGCTGGGCGCTCCCTTAGAGACACAGTGAGGAGCTCAGTCACACGGGAGGAGCTCGGAGTAGAGCCGCTACTACCAGTTGAGGTGGTTCGGGCATCTGTTCCGGATGCCTCCTGGGCGCCTCCTTCCGGACATGTCCCACCGGAAGGAGGCCTAGGGAAGACCCAGGACATGCTGGAGACACTATATCTCCGAGCTGGCCTGGGAATGTCTTGGGGCAGGGGTCTCCAACGTTTTTCCTCCAGTGAGCTACTTTTACAAAACCAAAATGCCACAGAGCTACCTATTTTAGCAGCTGCAAAGAAACTGAGTACATATAAGACCCTCGGCAAGCCTTAAACGCAGAACAGTTAGATGCCTATAAAACATAAACCATTATTGACTTATTGGGTACAAAGTCAGGCATGAAAATTTTATATTTAGAATGGCAATTAATCAATTTTTTACTTATTCAGCACAATACATGTAATTTAGAAATCCCTTGGCAAGCTACTCTAAGGACATGGAGAGCTACTGGTAACTCCAGAGCTACAGGTTGGAGAGCCCTGTCTTGAGGTCCCCCCTGGAGGAGCTGGAGGAAGTGTCTAGGGTGAGGGAAGTCTGGGAGTCTCTGCTTGCTGCCCCTGCGACCCAGCCCCGGATAAGCAGAAGAAAATGGATGGATGGAGTAACATTTTCGTTTATTATTTTTTTTTCAGTCTGTGCTGAGTTTCCACAGTCGCCGGGACGTGTGCGCACGGCTCAGAGGAATGTGAAATAAGTTGTGCCTGAAACTTTAACATGAAGCTGAGGCACTTAAAGGTGTTTAAGTACATAGGTGATGTGAGTGTGACAGGCTTTTGTATTTCTCTTTTTATTTCTTGGTTCAGTGTGAGAGTAAACATTTTTCATATTTTTATACATCCTTCCAGATGGTGTAAGTTAAAGGGCGTCCAGGATGGTGCCCCACACATTTTTGGGGTGGAGTGTGTCATGTTTATCTCATTATTTTTTGGCTCGGTGTGAAAGTACCTGTGTAAATAGTTGAACACGAGTGAAGTGGCAGAATGAGGAAGAACTTTTTAAATGAAAGGCATGCTACAAAAATACATGACATCTATACTGAACATTTAGTGATGTCTTCTCGTCTGTCAAAGTGGAGCATCTTTGCATTTAGAGGTGAAGGAGCTGAAGTGATCTGAGTTTTGAAAGTAGAGAAAAATCTGAAACTGTGTGGATTTGAGAAGGTCAGAGGTGACAAACATGACCCAAATCTGAGTGTGAACAGAAGGTCAAATCTTAACATTTGAAAGTATTTTAAAAGAATTTGAAATTCAAAATGTAATTTTCTCAGAAACAAGAACCATGTCCATCCTTAATATTGATATTAAGTATGTTATTCTCCACAATAAGAAGACAAAGCTTAATTTTCTATCTTGTGAGATCAAAATTAAATAAGTAAAAAAAAAAAAAAAAGAACTGCCCTGATGTCTTTGTAAATGTTATGTTGGATCAAAAGAGAAAAGGAGAAGCTGGATCCAGAACATAAATGCAACAGCTGTAATGTAAATGTAAATATTGGATTAAAAATGTAAGTAACACCTCGATTACAATTTAAACAATGGTAGGTTGAAAATTACCGATTATAATGGAAACCAATGGATCATTTTTGTCTATAAGCTCCAACAAAGGGAGTATTTTTGCTAGAATGAATTAGAATAGTCTAAAAAAAATACAAAAATAAAAAATTTGAAATGTTAAAATATCACTCTGCAAAAATCCAGTTCCATCTGCATCAAAAATGAAGAAATTGTGCTTAAAAAAAAATGTCCCTCTAGGTGCATTGGGTTTGAATGATGCTTAAAGTTGCATTATGTCACTTTTTTCTGACATTATTGTTTTGTCTGGAATGTTTCACAGTGTGGCATTAAACCTTTCTATCATCACGGAGACCAGACCAGCCCAAGTTACAGGTCAGATCTGTGGAGAGGCGACCCCGCTCACAGTCAGAATGTCTGTTTTTATAGGAGTTTTTGAGCTATAAAACCATCTGTAACTGAATAAAAGTAAAGTAGAGCTGTTTAATGTCACACTGTGGAACATTTTAGAACAATGACATATCCATAGAATCAAGCAGATGACGGACCCCCAAGGGAAAAGTTACATAATGCACGTTTAAGTGTGTCAGCTTCCTGTTGAAGTACACGTAGATGATGTGACAGCGGCAGGTTTTCATGTTTATCTCATTATTTTTTGGCTCGGTGTGAAAGTACCTGTGTAAATAGTTGAACACGAGTGAAGTGGCAGAATGAGGAAGAACTTTTTAAATGAAAGGCATGCTACAAAAATACATGACATCTATACTGAACATTTAGTGATGCTCTTTACGACTTTGTGTATATGATAAATAGATAAGACAGATAAATTTGTATTACTATATTTTTATTTTATTTTACTTGTACATTTACGTTTTATATAATTATGCCTTATTTAGCACTATTTAAAATTTATTATTGACATTTATATTTTTGCTCTTTGTTATTAAGTAACCAGTTTTGTCCTGATTTCTATTGGAGTCCATTGTTTTATAAAGTTGTAGTCGTGATATGTGTTTATCATGACGTCAGTGGGGAATTGTGCAAAATACTCTCACATTTAAAACACACTAAAGCACTTTTTTCCCATCACAGTTAATGACATTTCCTAGGCTCTGATAAAGCAACATTTTCCAACTTCATTTTCTGTTTTGTAAATATGTATTTTTTCTACTTTTTATGGTTTACTTGAGGTGTACATTAAGCAAATTTACATTGTAAAGTCTGTACATGTACGAGCAGTGTAGAAGTAGAAAAGTGATTCATCTGTGAACTTTGAAAAATGCTTAAATGTGGACATTTGTGGGTCTTGAAGGGGTCAAATGTGACTTTTTACATAATCTTCGCTCACTCAAAACAAAAGAACGTTCAGATTTTTACTCCACTACGAATTATTGACATATAATTGGCTTTAATAAAGTTTTCTAATTCACTATTTAAATTTAGATTCTTCCGTGGTTCGAATATTATTTTCCATATTTATCAGATCTGAACTGTCATTTAGTGTCGTGCTGTAACCTGCTTATTTCTGGGTTTAATCTACACTGTGGAACATTTTGGACACAGCAATAACATCTCCATGGAGACTAGCAGGCGGCAAACCCTTAAGTGAGTATGGGGCGGCAGTATCTCAGTTGGTAGAGCATTCGCCCACTGATCTGAAGGTTGGTGGTTTGATTCCAGCTCTCGACATAAACATCGCAGGTTGAGCGGTCAGATCCACTGACCCACAGGTTGGCTGGTGTGATTCCAGCTCCCACAGATGAATGCTGCTGTTGTGTCCTTGGGCAAGACACTTAACCCACCTTGCCCACAGTGTGTGTGTACACTGGTGTGTGAATGGGTGAGTGGTTCCTTGTTGTAAAGCGTTTTGAGTGCCTTGAAGGTGGAAAAGCGCTATAGAAAAATGTGACCATTTATGACTGTGGTTCTTAGTTTGGAGACCAGCGTGTTGATTTCATATGAAATAATTCCACATTATGCTTTTACGGCACCTGGAAATGCTCTTGGAGAACAATGTGACATCAAAGATACTTGAAATCATCACAAAGAAAAAATATTTGAGTGTACTTCAGTGCTACTTTACTGTGGATCAAAATAGAATAGAATAGAACAAAAAGCCTTTATTGTCATTATACAGTATAATGAAATTCAAAGCTGCTCCATCAAAGTGCAAGAATTAATAATAAATAAAACAAATGACCAGTTCTTATTCAGTATGGTGAAAGCTTTGGGGAAGAAGCTGTCCCTGAGTCTATAACATTGGATAAATAACAGTCAGGTGTGATTATATGTACTTTCAGACATTATGAATGTGGATACTGATGTATACTGTAAATTCTGGACTATTGACAACTAAATTTTATCAAAATAAAAAAAAAAATAGGCCGCACCTGAATATAAGTCACAGGTGTCCAAGTCTTCAAGAACATTTTCAGGTTCGGGCCGTTTGCTTTTATCGCCTCTGAAAGTTTTTGTCATCTTTTTGCGTCGGGTCAGTTCATCATGCTGCCGTCGCCAACGTCTCACCATCAACTCATTGATGCTGCATCATCTACATTTCTTCGTGTGTTTTCCATGAGGAGTGTGTGTGTGTATGAAGCGCAAAATAACTGTTCAAAACACAATCAAATGAGCATCTTCCTCGTCTCCTCCAGAAAGAGCCTCTATCTTGTCTGTATCATGTCAGTGTCTTGTAGGTTTTCAGCAGATTTCAGACTCTCTCGGGAGCGGGGCTAGTTTTATCGATCAGGTATGAGTGGACGTTTCTTCTCATCATTTACACACACGGGTAAGACGTATCCCCCTCAGTAATGTTAATTTAGCATCATAACTTATTTTATCACACGGGGATCAACTGTTTGAGTGCGCTGACAATATCACGAGCTGGTGTAGGAACTTCACGTGAACCCGAGAACCATGTGTAACCGCACAGACAACGGCGTTTTCTGCACTCAGGCTGCTCGTATCCTCTGTGTTGCCAAACCACAGACCGTTTATATGAATGCGCCAAACAAATAATCCGTCCATATATTCGCCGCATCGTTTTATTCGCCGCAGGGTTCAACGTGTGAGAAAAAAGTAGCGGCTTATAGTTCTGGAATTTACGGTAGTTGTTCAGTTTTTAAATAGTTTAAAATGACTCACAATGACGGATAAATAGTTTTCAAAGGAGCAGTGTTTACCTGTGACTCCTCCACTGAGCGTTCCACAGCAGCTGTCCATCAAACTGCACTTTCATGTGTCCCCTGCCCTAAAACAAAGACTGTGGGGTCCTTTCCTGTTATCGGGGACGAGGCGAGATGTGCCCCGCTCAGATGCCACAGGTGTATAGTAGAGATGCGTGGATTGCGGTTAATCCGCGGGTCGGGCGGATGACGTGACGAAAAATTTTATTTTAATTAAATTCGGGCGGGTGGCGGTTTACCTGCTAAAAAAAAAAGAAAAAAAAAAAAGTTATTGTTAGTATTGTTACCTACATCTGAAAAGACGAGTGTCATTGTCTATGCTTGTAGTATGAAGTGTACGTCATATCCTTAATTAGCCCATTTGACCTCGTTTTTATGTTCTGAAGGTTAAGGTTGTGTCGGGTTATTGATGCCTAAGGTTTACGAGGCACATATTATATGCAGTTTATTTTATTATTTCTAATTTATTTCAGCTGTTTGCATAACTAAATAAATATGGCCCTATAGCCACTTATGTGTTGGCATATTTTTTCTTGCCTATTTCAATTGGAATATAAAGAGGGCATTGCCTGATTTCAATAAAGGTTCATCTGGATGAGATGATCTGTCTATTTTGTTTCGATATCAGATATATTTTAAAACACGCAGACATTATAGCGTAGACGGCCACTCGGGGTATTTAAAACTTAAAGAAAGACCGATGGAGTGAGGCTATGACTTTGAAACAACATCGGGCAATGGCAGAATGTTCAGAATGTAACAACATCCAACACGAAGGCAAGAAGGTTCAAAAACAGCCTAGTCGGAAAACGTTGTCATTTAATTAGCTGCGCAAGAAAACCAGGTAAGTCTGGGGTTGTTACGGACGATTAAGAATGCGAACATACACGCTGAGCGAATTTTGGAATGAATGAGCTATAGAGTTTGCATTTTTATCGAGGCTCCTTACTTTGTTTGCTGTATGATTGTTCTAAAATCTAAAATCAATCAGCGGATGGCGGGCGGGTGCGGTTTTGAAAACCTTTGGTGCAAAATGGACAGCGGGCGGATGATGAGTTTTGTGTCACGGTTGCAGATGAAAAAATAGCCCATCGGCTCATCTCTAGCGTATAGGGATTTGAAGAGAAGATTGTTACACATTTATCACTCTGATCCCGTCAGTGTGTCAGTTTTTAGTTTTTTTTTATTTTATTTTCTGAGTGTTTGATAGATGCATTCAGTTCCCCTCTGTGTAAATACTCTGTGCGGTCCTGTAGAAGTAGTGAAAAACGAATATACATTAATAATTAATTTAAGCGAATCATTGTGCGTTATAAGAGTGATTTGGCACCTGTGTTGGCACAACTCATAACTCGGAATAAAAAAAAAAAAACATGATCGACTCAAGGTGGTGCAGATGTGAGGACGTGTTGCCCAATAACCACACTCCGCACTTGGCCCAGAGCCCGAGGGCACAGGGCCAAAAAACAGAGGAGAAGAATGAAGAATGACAGTGAACAGTGACTCTGACAAACGTTGTCAAGATTAAGATGACAATTCAACAAACAGGCTTTTAGAATGAGCGGCACCTCATGACTGTCAATCACTAAATGACTTGCAATAAAAGACCTCAAAAACACTTTTCAAACAGGACAGAGCTGCTGCAGTTTAATAAAGAATATAAACGTCTACAGCTCCTGACTTTAAAACAGAAAAGTCAAATCAGTAATAGAAGAAGACCAGCTCAGAGTTAAATGACAGGAGCTCTGCATTTATACACTTACAGTTCTGATGGATAGAGTACTGGAGATTTAGCATTTGGGATCAATACTTTCTTCAGTTTTTCTTTTTAGTGTGTGATTTATTGTTTTTTTTTGTTACATTTTAAAATATGAATAAAATTTGAAGTGTTGAGTGATTGTATAAGTGTATAAAAATGACACTACAGCAGTGGTCGGAGCGTGCATTTCACACCTCGGCCTTCAGTCGTGCTCCATCTGAAACAATCCACTCCTCAATAACTATTTTATGGTTATAAAAGCATCTTATTACACAGAAACACAGTATGAAGAGCAGTGGAGATTCTGTGCATGGAGAAGTGAGGAGCGCTGGGGAGCTAAAACAGAACTAAACCAGAATTAAATCAGGACTAAACCTGGACTAAACCAGAACTAAACAAGGACTGTTTGTCGGGACTGGCCTGACGGTGCGCCCACGTAGACTGTCGGGTGTCCGCAGGCAAAAGGACCGTGCCGGGCTCAGCTCCACACCACACAGGGCTCGGCTCTGCATGATGTGCTGCACAAGGCTGTCGCCCGATCGTGCTTTGGGGACACTCTCTCACTCTCTCGCAAGTCCAAGATTAGTCCTGGTGTAGTTCTGATTTAGACCTGGTTTAGTCTCGGTTCCGCTACAGATGCAGTTTGCTGCTTTGGCTGGTTCGCTCTCTGTCCAGTCACGGATCTAAATCCAGTGACGTCGTACGTCTGCTAAAGGCCCTGGCGATACCAACTCAAAATCTGATTGGTTGAAGCAACAGTTTCATCGACATTTATTTTGTGTTCGAGGCCTGCAGGACGGATAGTGAAGGCCTCAGGCAGACTTCTTTGACTTTGACTCTGCCTGGCAACAAGTGACGACTGAAATGTGATTGGTCAAATGCTTTAATATGAAAATCCATGTGTGGAAGCAGCACAAGCATCAGAAAAGCTCTGAAAGGAAGCGGACAGAATATTTGGAATTATTAATAATAATATAATTCACATCAGTCTGTGATTCAGATATTTTTTTAGGCCAGCAGAGAAAGCCATGCAGACCCTGACGCCCCACCACTGCACTACAGTAAACAAAAATGTAAATTCATGTTTAAATAAGGAATAATGTTATGAAGTTTTGATTAAAACAAAACACAAGGATCAGATCTTGAACTCTTGGGAGCTTTAAGTCGTGTTATAATGTTGTTGGAGTTGTGTTTTGTTTCCTTCACACATGTTTGAGTAACAGAAAAGTCATATACATCATGAGAAATGAATGACCCACATCTCCAAAAGCTCCAAAAGCTCTGTTCCACCTTGTGATGTCACGTAGTTTTCACGTTAACACCTTTTGTTCAGAGATAGACAAATTTCACGGCTGAAATCATGGAAAATTTTCTAATGAGAGTAAATGGAGTTTAAAAACACAGTGAAGCTTTTCCTGTATTACCACATGACATCACAAGGTGGAACAGTGTTTTCAGTTTGAGAGAAGAACTCAGCCTAAATATACAGGATTTGTGTGTTAAACATGTGTGAATGAAACAAAGCACAACTCCAGGTCTGTTTACGACGAGGAAACAGCATTACAACAGCATTATATGGGCTCTTTAAAAGCAAGTCATTTCATTTCTTCATAAATTTTCAGTGACAAGAGTGTTGCAACCACCAAAAAAATGTTTCTAATTATAGTACATTCTCTAGTAATTACTTGTTCCATGTGTAATTTTCAGTGAAGCAAAAGGAAGGTGCTGTTGAGTTTCTTTGACGTTCACGGAGAGAAGTTATGACAATGTGGACAGAGCAAGTTTTTACGAATTCACTGCAATAAACCCTTTGTGTTTTGCCCAGTTTTGCTAAAATGCCTGACTAAAAAAAAGATGCAAACGAAATGTGTGAGGGTTCAGAACCTTTGGAGCACAGACAAATGCTTGGACTCTTTGGCTACCGTTCAGACCCAAATCCGATTTTTTCGCCTCTATGTGACCTGTATCTGATCTTTTAATGACACAGATCCAGTTTTTTCAAGTGTCACCCAGTCCAGTTGGATATGTGCTCCTAAAACCGATACATATCTGATCTTTTGACATGCGACTTCAGTCTGAACGTCCAGGTCACATTCATCCCACCTACACGTCACAAATGTACACAAACGTTCTCCTCGTTATATAAAAATTGTGTACAAACTCCGTGTCAGTGAAGTAGAACTTAATCAATCAATCAATCAATCAAACTTTATTTGTATAGCACTTTTCATACATTTGAAATGTAGCACAAAGTGCTTCACATGCAACAGAAACATTTTTAATACATTAATTAACACCCCCCCATACCACAATTTAAACAGAAACATAAAAACTAAAAAACTAATAAACATAAAGCTCTTAAAAGTTATAGTAAAAATTAAAAGTGTATAGCTAAGACCAGATGGAGACAAAATAAAATAGTAATGATAATTTAATTTAAAACTACCATAATAATAACAATAATAATGATAATTTAAGTTAAAACAGGTAAAAGTTTCAGTTAAAAGCTAAATTAAAAAGATATGTTTTAAGTTTACTTTTAAAAATATGAACACTCGCAGCGGACCTCAGATCCTCAGGCAGACTGTTCCACAGACGGGGGCCGTAAAAGCTAAAAGACGCCTCACCGTGAGTTTTAGTTTGAACTCTTGGGACAGCTAAAAGGAGACTACCTGAGGACCTGAGAGTCCGAGAGGCTCATATGATAAAAGCAGATCAGATAAATAAATAGGACTAAGACCATTAAGAGCTTTATAAACCAATAAAAGAACTTTAAAATCTATCCTGAAGCTCACAGGAAGCCAGTGCAGAGACTTCAGTACTGGGGTGATGTGCTCTCTCTCTTAAAGGCCTCATCATCTGCATTTCTTCGTGTGTTTTCCATGAGGAGTGTGTGCGTATGAAGCTCAAAATAACTGTTCAAAACACAATCAAACGAGCATCTTCCTCGACGCATCACCCTCGTCTCTTCCCGCACTCTACTGCACATGTCTCCTGCAGAAAGAGCCTCTGTTCTCTCTGTATCATGTCAGTGTCTTGGAGGATTTCAGCATATTTCAGGCTCTCCCGGGGAATATTCTAGTTGTGTCGATTAGGTGTGAGTGGATGTGCGGCTACTGAATTTTCAGACGTGTTTTCACATACGGGTAAGACGTATCCCCCTCACTAATGTTCATTTAGCATCATAACTTATTTTATCACACGGCGATAAACTTCGTTCACTTCGTACAAACTGTCTGACCAGCCTCTGATTTCGTTCGTTTGACAGTAGGCGGGTACTTTTTTTCATTTAACCAATCGCTGCTATTTGGTCGTGATGAATGTAATGTAATAAAAAAGAAGTACCGTATTTTTTGGACTATAAGTTGCACTTTTATTCATGGTTTTGGTGTTTCCTGCGACTCCGGTGCGACTTATATATTAAAATTTTCAGGCTGACAGCTGCGAGAGGCTCTAGGCTTGTGTGTTTACTGCGCATGTCTCCTGTAGAAAAAGCCGCTGTCTTGCTACAAATAGTGAAATATTCAGCCGAAAATGGTAATCGAGCAGCAGAAAGAAAGTTTGGAATGAGCGAGAAACTTGTGAGGGACTGGCGGAAAGCGGGGATGGAGAACACAGCTTCACGGCAACCGGGAGGGTGCACCATGTAACTTTCCTGGAAGTAACTGGATGGATCGACAAAGCCTGGACTTCAGTGACACCAAAACCATCTTGTCACACAGAAGAGGAAGAAGTGTTCTGTTTACATCATGGATCTATGGTTTATCTCCGGAGGTCGCGCAGAAGTGACACTGAAGATGAAGAATTCAATAGATTTAGTGATTTGGAGTGAGATCGTGAGTTTGGTGAACTTATGCTCTGTTGTTTATGCTATAATTATCTGAAGAAGTGTTCATATGTGACGTTAACAGTCTGTTGTTCTCTGTTCTATTGTTTTTACTAGAACTTGACTTTTAAGATGAAATGTCAGTTCCTGGTCTCTGATTTTATAAAATAAATTTCACCAAAAAGTGCGACTTATATATGTTTTTTTCGTCTTCATTGCGCATTTTTGGCTGGTGCGATTTATATTCCGGAGCGACTTATAGTCCAGAAAATACAGTAAATATTTTGCTTTTTAAATGTTTTAGCCACACACTATTATTAGTTTGAATGAATCTGAAAAAAACAGAAAACTCTCTTAAGGAATGGGATTGGTTATACAATAAGCGCCGATCAATCATCCGAAAATATTTCAGCCTGTTTATTTATTCCAGCTAATCATCAGCGTAAACCACTTGATAACAGATGATTCACTCAGCCTTTATGATTCACATGTTTTAATGCTTATTGACTTAAAAAAAAAAACCATCTGAACACTTTCTCTGAAGCATTCATGTTCATTAAAAGTCAGCGTTTTATCATGTTTGGTCTGTGGATGAAGGTGAGTCAGGTGAGGGTCCTCGGGGTTTAGAGACCTGTTCGACCAAACACACTTGAACTACACTTCAACTACACCTGTCATCACTCACATGAGCAGTACTCTTATTGACGTCATTTTCTCAAATTTGACCTGTTTTTCTTGTTTTTTGAGTCTGGAATTGCACAATAGAGGGGGGGGAATCCTCTATTTAAACTTGAGACTTTCTATCATAGAGACCAAACCAGACCAAGTTAATGTTTAGATGTTTTTCTAGGTATTTTTGAGCAATAAAACCACCTTTAATTAAATACTGTAAATGTAAGGTAGAGCTGTACATAAAACAACAAAGCTCAGCACCCCCAGCAGACACACACACACACACACAACTAAACACGGCATAAAAAAGACAACATAAACCAAAACAAACAACAAGATAGAAAACCAGAATACATTTGAATGTAAAAGAAAAATCAGTAATAATGGTAGTGAAGCCGTACTGTTATTTATATATTTATTATTACTAATTATGTGGTGTTAATAGCATTGCCTTATCCATCCCTGGTCATTTTTGGTTATATTAGAGCAAACTTAGTTCATTTGCAGTTTTCAGGTCAAAATCCCTAAATCTTAAGTTTGTGCTGTTTTCAGTGGCCTCTGCAATTTCCAGTAGTTGGTGATATCACACACGAACTGCCCTGAATACAGCCAGGTGTTTCCAGGAGAGTTTGGCTGCAGATCTCCACCCAGCTCACCCACAACCCTAACTTTTATAAACAATTAAATTACACTTTTTAATCAACTGTTGCCTCATTTAATTGTCTATTAAAGGTCATATATTACACAAAATTGACTCTTGTGAGCTTTAAAACATGTTATGAAGTTGTTACCACATCAAAAACATACCTAGAGTTGTGTTTTGTTTTCTTTACACGTGTTTGAGTACCGTATTTTTTTGGACTAGTCATAAGTCGCACCAGTCAAAAAATGCATCATGCAGAAGAAAAAAACATATGTAAGTCACACTGGGCTGTAAGTCACACTCTTTGGGGTAAATTTATTTTATAAAATCAGAGTCCAGGAACTGATATTTCATGTTGAAAGGCAAGTTCTAGTAATAACAATAGAACAGAGAACAACAGACTGTTAATGTCACATATGAACAGTTCTTCAGATAAACTATAACATAAACAACAGAACATATCACTTCTGAGCAACTCCGTGACCTCCGGAGGTAAACAGAGCGCCGCTTCCTCTTCTGTGTAGCTGTCGTCAGACTCAGCATCAGTTCCAGTTAGAATTATTATATTATTACTGTCCTGAGGAAGTGGGGCTGCAGATGGCGCTGTCGTCCTGCCTCCACCTATGGGAAGTCAGCGCCAAAACCTGTATTAATCAGCTGAACGGACACGTCACAGCAACATCACGTGACCACTCTGAGGAAGGCCGGTAGTGAGCAGTCGAAACTGTCAGGTATGAAAACAAACTCTTGGTCTGAAAAGGATACTGTCCTGAGGAAGTAGAATTATTCCGGCCTTTTTGAATCCCAACAGGATGGTTTCTGTTGTCAATGAAGTCCAGGTTTTGTCCATCCATCCAGTGACTTCAGGAAAGTTTCATGGTGCATCCTCCCAGTGTCACAAGTTTCTCGCTCACTCTAAACTTTCTTTCTGCTGCTCGATTACCATTTTTGGCTGCAGATTTCACTACTTGCAGCTTGTAATCTGCAAAATATGACTTTCTTTTTAGGGACATTTCAGTCTTCTCAGTCGTCTCTATAAATTTTTTAGTGATACAGAAGTAACGGTGCGATCGACTGACATGATACAGACAGGACAGAGGCTCTTTCTGCAGGAGACATGAGCAGTAGAGCCAAGTGACAGTGGTACAGGAGGAACAGGAGCAGCAGATACAGTGAAATCTGTCAGTGTGAAAATTTTAATATATAAGTGGCACCGGAGTACAAGTCGCAGGACCACCCCAAACCAAGAAAAAAAAAGTGTGACTTATAATCCAAAACATACAGTAACCTTTTATCGTTGAAAGTATTTTTGTATTTTTCAACTTTTTTTTTTTTTCAAATTTTGTGTTGTTGCATTATTTTACTTGCTTGACCAGCCAGTCCATTCAACATTATTTAAATTCAGCAGGGTCTGAAAGTGGCCAAAAAAGAGGGTGAATATCCTCAATCCAAATTCCCAATCTCTACTGAACAATAGATAAAAAGTAGCTGCTGACATCACAAGGTGGAACAGAGCATTTTGAGCTGTAGACAGACTAATAATGCTGGATTACTCAAACATGTGCGAAGGAAACAAAAACAAAAACTCAGAAGTGTCATTTTTTACGCAATATCGGACATTTAACATTTGGTCCGTGTACATTTTATTGGATCACAGGTTATACTTTACTATTTCAATTAAATATATACAAATTAAATTGGACAAATGTACATAAACAATAGAAAAAATATCTTATAGGTTAATTGTACATGTTGGCCTATTTTAGCACTTATTTGCATATAGTACACTGACATAACTGTGCCTCATTATAAACTCGTTTCTCACAGGTTATCTTTGATGTTTGAGTGCTTCTTGTAGGTATGTACCGCTTTGGGCTCTTTCATCACAATTTGTTCAACATTTGGACAGTTTAAAATGTCCCTTGATATGAATTTTTGACATTCCCAACACATTGTTGTTTTTGCTACGTGCAGATCTCGTGTGCTCTGGGGGAACTGACGCTGAAGACGTGGAGAAGCTGCGACAGGTGTGAAGTGTATTGCTCAACTATATTTACATAAGAACTCGAAGCTGATATCTGGAGTTTTTAGAAAAAACAGGTATATGTTATTATATTTGCAAAAACAAGTAATGTAAAATAAAGTGTTCAAAATGTATGATATCGTTGACTTAAATATCGTCAGTGTGATGGATAAAGTAAAGTGCAATGAACCTGTAAATAGTCAAAGACAAGACAAGAACAAGCCACTGCAGTTTAAATTGTTAAAAAAAAAAAAAAAAAAAGATTCAGAGCCAAGGTTATGAAACGGAGCATCCCCCTCCTTGAACCTTAACGTGGTGGAGGGGTTAGAGAGCCCGAATGATCCCAGGAGCTGTGTTGTCAGGGGCTTCATGCTCCTGGGGATGGGTCAGACTAAGGCTACGTTCAGACTGCAGGGCTCAATTCCGATTTTTTGTGAAATCCGATGTTTTCGAGAGGTCGTTCACATTTCCAATTAACCCTCTCAGGCTCAAATTAATTTTTAGTATCAGGTAAAAAATCTGATATTTGGGGAAAATTATAATATTGGGTTGTAATATACAATCCTGACTTTTTTATCCTTTGTAAAAAAAAAAAAAGTATTTTGCACTTCTGGCAGGCCGTTTGCTTGTAGCCATTCTTGCACAGTCTGCATCGAACACTTTTATCAGCACGGATGGGAGAAAAGGCTCCTGAGTTAAAAAATCTCATAAAATATGGATGTGGAGTAAGTAGGTAATTGGCATTTAGCTGTTGCAATCTGCAACACCTGCCTGGAGAGGGTTAAATGTGACTTGTATGTGATCCCCTGTGTGAACGTTAAACGGCCCGAAAGTGTCCCGCATGTGCACTGGAGACACGATGACGTCAACCTCAGCGAGCGTGCTCTGTGTTTACTGAAGTTGTCCAAACATGGAGGCGAGCATTGAGCACCTGGAGATTTTAAAGTTCCTCTCGTACCGGAGCCAGAACATGAACAACTTACTTGTTTTAAGGAGGAGATTGAGAAGGAGAAAGACGAGGTTTTTGGTCGTGGTGACAGCGGCAGCGACGTCCGTTGAAAGGAACGTGTGGATGCATTCATTAACAATTTTCACCTACTTCAGCACAGAATAGTGACGCTTGTGGCTTGTTGATAACGTGTAGGTCGGATGAATGCGCTTTGGCCGTTCACACTGAAGTCGCATGTCAAAAGATCAGATATGTATCGATTTCAGGACCACATATCCAAGTGTCCTGGGTCGCATTTGAAAAAATCGGATCTGTGTCGTTCAGACTGTCATTAAAAGATCGGATACAGGTCACATAGAGGCCAAAAAATCGGATTTGGGTCACTTCAGGCTGCAGTCTGAACGCAGCCTAAGAGCGGTTCAGAAGCCCCTTATGACAGGTGAAGGTGTGATTATAAATGTTTATCACCAGATTATTCAAATGCAGTAGCAAAACCAGTGTATCCAGTCTTGCATGTACTTGGAATGTGTTCCATTTTTTGGCAAAACAAAATAACCAACACCTTTTTTTTTTTTTTTTTACATTTCAGTTAATTAATTAATTGATCATTGCATCTATATAGCGCCATCCAAGATTCCCAAAGTGCTTTACAAATCATCACAAATCACAATTTCGTGTAATATAAAACCTTTAAACTAAACTTTAAACTATAAATCTAGGTCATAATCACTTTGAATTATGTTTTGTTTTAATGCAAGCTCGATTATTATTGTTTTTATAGACTCTGCAGTGTTTTGCGTACCACTCAAGAGTCAATATTTTACATTTCTGACAGCGCTGACTCGTCCGTGCTCGAGTCAGAGTTTGTGGGTGCAGTGGGTGGGGTTTGCTCACCTCTGCTCTGCTCTGATTGGCCGATGGAGTTTAGCCCTGGAATGAGATGTGGATGCTTTAAATGCTCGAAACCTGATGGGAGAAGACAAAGGTGATCTGACCTGAAGACGACACACTGCCTCCAGGTGAGTGTTTCTGCGTCCGCGGTGTCCTGACTGCGAAGGACAGATTTTTCAGTGTGTGTGAAAGTTTTTAAAGTTTTTTTTGCGGTCACATCATGCTGGGGGTGGGCTACGTGTATGTGTATGGCGTTCATTTTGTTTAATTTGGAGCCAGAGAGACAGATATATATAAAAAAAAAAGTTGTAAAAAAATTTAAGTCTTTAATAAATCAGTGGATGCAATAGAAACCATCACTCCTCCCACTAGAAAAGACGACGCATTTACGCCTTTTTTGTCAAAAATATGTACTCACGTTCTCTCTCTCTTTTTTTTTTTTTTTTTTTTTTTAATGTTTATGACTTTCTTCATTTGATACACCGTTTTTTACACATACATATATTATCAGGCAAAATTAATGCATCATCTCATTCAATTTTTAAAATTTATTTATTTATCTATCTATCTATCTCTATCTATCTCTCTATCACTCTCTCTATCTGTCTCTCTATCTTTCTATGTGTCTATCTCTGTCTTTATCTATCTATCACTCTAGGTCTCTCTATCTCTCCATCTCATTCTCTCTCTCCATCTCTCTCTCTCTCTCTCTCGATAGATAGATAGAGATAGAGAGATAGTAAGAGAGAGATGGAGAGATAGAGAGAGAGACAGATAGAGAGATAGTGAGAGTGATAGATAGATAAAGAGAGATAGATAGAGAGATAGTGAGAGAAAGATGGAGAGATAGAGAGTGATGAATAAAGAGAGATAGATAGACAGATAGATAGATAAAGAGAAATAGATAGAGAGAGATAGTGACAGAGAGAGAGATGGAGAGAGCTAGAGAGCGATAGATAGAGAAAGAGAGAGAGAGATAGAAAGATAGAGAAACAGAGAGAGGTAGAGAAAGAGAGAGCGCGCGAGATAGATAGATAGATAGATAGATAGAGATAGAGATAGAGATAGAGATAGAGAGATAGAGAGAGATAGAGAGATAGATAGAGAGAGAGAGAGAGAGAGAGAGAGATAGATAGATAGATAGAGATAGAGATATAGATAGAGATAGAGATAGAGAGAGATAGAGAGATAGATAGAGAGAGAGAGAGAGAGAGAGAGAGAGAGAGAGAGAGAGAGAGAGAGATAGAGAGAGAGAGAGAGAGAGAGAGAGAGAGAGAGAGAGAGATAGAGATAGATAGATAGATAGATAGAGAGAGAGAGAGAGAGAGAGAGAGAGAGAGAGAGATAGATAGATAGATAGATAGATAGATAGATAGATAGATGGGTAGATGGGTAGATAGAGAGATAGAGAGAGATAGTGAGAGAGACAGATAGAGAGATAGTGAGAGAAAGATGGAGAGATAGAGAGTGATAAATAAAGATCGATAGATAGAGAGAGAGAGAGAGAGATAGTGACAGAGAGAGAGATGGAGAGAGCTAGAGAGCGATAGATAAAGAAAGAGAGAGAGAGACAGAAAGATAGAGAAACAGATAGAGAGAAAGATAGAGAGAGGTAGAGATAGATAGATAGATAGATAGATAGATAGATAGATAGATAGATAGATAGATAGATAGATAGATAGAGAAAGAGAGCACGCGAGAGAGGGAGATAGATAGAAACAGAGATAGAGAGATAGAGCTAGAGAGAGCTACAGATAGACAGATAGATAGATAGACAGATAGATAGATAGATAGATAGATAGATAGATAGATAGATAGATAGATAGACAGATAGACAGATAGATAAATAGATAGATAGATAGAGACAGAGATATATATTTAGACATTGGTCTATGTAGATTCTTGGGAGTTTAGTTTGTTTTAAAGCTGCACTGTGTAACTTCTCTGGCTGGGGGTCCATCACCTGCTTGTTTCTATGGCGATGTCACTGCTCTGCGTGGAATGTTCCACAGTATGACATTAAACAGCTCTACTTTACTTTACTTTTATTCACTTACAGGTTGTTTTATAGCCCAAAAATACGTCAAAAAACTGTCAGAATCATCTGTTTTCATGTTTATATTCCCATCATTTTTTATTATTTTATTTTTATTATTTTATTACTTTTAACTGTAAAACTTGATGACGTACAGGGACAGTTTGTTGCATTTTAACCAAGTATTGTCATGTTTTGCACTAATTGCCCATTAAAGTGTTTTTCTGGGTGGCTCAGATGTTTGTGTGATACGTAAACAGGTTTGTGCAGAAGTAGTAAAATAGTATTTTGTGAATGACATTAGAAGAGTGAAAAATGCTGATCCGCTGACACCTTAGTGGCCTAGTTTTACTTTTAGGTACATTATGTAACATTTTGATTGGATAGATACATCATTGCTCTGCCTGGAATGTTCCACAGTGTGACATTAAAGAGCTTTACTTTACATTTATTCAATCACAAGTGGTTTTACAGCTCAGAAATACAGAAAAGCACCTGTAATACTTGTAATTTGGTCTGGTTTGGTCTCCAAGTCTCTAATTTCATCTTCTCCTCTTTCAAAAACATGGTTCAGTTTCTCCACGAAGTCTAGATCAGACGTGTCAGACTCAAATTCATAAACGTTTAATAATAGTTTCGCTTAAACATTGAATCCAGAACAAGCAAAATATTACATAATAACACAATTTTAAATAAATAATGTCTCTATAGCCTATCTCTAATACATATCTGATGGGATCTCGGGCCTGAGTTTGACATGTCTGGTCTAAAATGTAGGTTCACATGGTGCTATTTTTTCATTTTTTTACTTTTACTTGTATATTTATATAATTATGCTTTATTGGGAACCACTCTCTTGCCATTTTTGCTGCTTATTTTGAATCTATCATACGGAAGCCCTGAGAGGCAAGAGAGAAAAAAAGAAGAGGCAGTTAATTTGGGCTCTATTTTCTAAGTATTTTTTATTTATTTATTTTTTCCACCAACTCAAAAAAAAACAACAACAAAAAAAAAACTAAAGAAATGTTGTTGTTTTTTTCCCACAAAAAAATTCTACATTTTTTCCACCGTTGATGTGACTGATAAAAAAAACCCCAAAAAAACCCCAACAAAAAAACACTTTTTTTTCCCCAGCTACATCAACAGTGACAAAAAAATATATAAATAAAAAATAAATAAATAAATAAAAAAAAATAAAATTACAAGAGAAAAAAAAAATAGAAAAAAATTTTAGAAAAAAATTTTGAAAAAAAATGTTAGAAAAAAAAGTAGAAAAAAATTTGTAAATTTTATAGAATTTTTTTTTTTTTTTTTTTTTTTTTTGTAGAAAAAATTTATTTATTTTTTGAGTTGGTGAAAAAAATAAAAATAAACACTTAGAAAACAGAGCCCAACTGACCTGCCTCTTTTTTTTGCTCTTGTCTCTCAGGGCTTCTGTACTATTATTACCATGTGTCCAAATAATTTCCCTTGTGGATCAATAAAGTCTAAGTCTTATGGCGCTACTAATATGTTATACTTTTCTAAATATAAATAATAATATACTTTTCTGTATGATATCCACTCTTATACTTGAGGGTTGGCAGGACTGATATTGGTCTGTAATCAGTTTTATCCCCAGACTTTTGTAACAGAGACCCTGCAGTCACGTGAGCTTTAAAGAAAGATTGATGATGTATGCAAGAGGCTCGACTGTTTCATTTACTGTGTCTTTAATGATTTCACTCCAGATGTTTTCAGCAGCTGTCTGTCTGTCTGTAAAGATTTTAGTCTGTTTGTGACCGTTATCACTGCTATTTTACAGTTTAAGAAAAAATGAATTTGGAGTTTGAGCTTGAATTTTTCTGAGAAAGTTTCCAACAGAGGGAAAGTAATTATTAAAGATCACAAAAACTTAAAAGTGCTCTGTGTAAGTCCACCACCTGCTTGTCTCCATGGAAATGTTATTGCTTTGTCTAAAACAGGGGTGTCAAATGCAAATTCACAGAGAGACAAAATAAAAATTGGGACTAAGTCGTGGGTCAAATTAAATTATTATTGAAAAATTTCATCAACATCTGCATGTTTTCTCTTCTTTCGAGATATGCAATGTTAAACTTTTTGTTATTAAAATAAATGTTTAATAATAATTTTTCTTAAACATTGAATCCAGAACAAGCTAAATATAAAATAATAACATAATTTCAAATAAATAACGTCTCTATAGTTTATCTGTAGCTGGCGGGGCAGCTCTAATACATATTTGATATGATCTCAAGGGCCAAATATAATTATATCGTTGACCAAATTTGGCCCCTAGTCTAGAATGTTCCACAGTATAGGTTAGAACTATCTGAAAAGCAGATTACAGCACTACGCTACATTACAAGTCAGATCTGTGGAGAGTCAACCCTTATTCACAGAAGGAATTACTGTGTTTTGGAGCCATAAAAACACCTGTAATGAATAAATGCTAGATGTTTAAAGTCATACCTTGGAACATTCCAGGTAAAGCAATAACATTTGCATGGAAACAAGAATGTAGCGGACCCTCTACCAGAAAAGCTGCACAGTGCACCTTTAAAGATACTGAATAGGTTTAAATAGAATATTATTTTGCACCACAGTGTCAGAGAGGACTGAGGTTCGTGACTTCCAAGATTTATTTTAATCCCCAAAACATTTTTACATTGAGTGGTAACATAATTTAGTTTGCTTGCTCTTTTTTTGTGTTTTGTTAATCTGTTTTTATATTTAATGTATACGGCTTAATTGTGAATGTTTAATAATATACTTCTTATAGTAAATTGGGTATTCCTCTTACATATAGACGTTAGAATCCCCTTGTTATCCGTGTTGTTTTTTCATGTTAATTGGTATTTTGTTCGGTTTAAAGGAAAGCGTTATAATGTTGGTGTCTAAATGTAATGTAATTGGATAGAGGTGGGCAATGTGTTACTCCAAAAAATATACTTTTTTGCTTTTTTAAATGTTTTATTGTTTTTTTTTATTTCTAAGGATAATAACATAACATAATGATAATAAGTAATATCTGTTAGTTCCTTTACTGAGTATTGGAAACTTATATATACTTACTGCTCCTCCAAATGACTAAGTACGTGTTCAAAATAAAATGAGAATCCATCTGAATTATAAAAGCCTAAAAAATACCAACAACACAAGTTGATGCATGATAAACCGACTGTGCTGCTGTAGAAATCTGATATGATTATTGTGCATTTTTTAAATTTCTGCTTCAGCAAAATTAAATTGATGAGAGAAACACAGTCCGACTCACAATCTTTACGTAAAAATACACTGAAATTCTGTGTTTTATGTGACAGCTCATTGATTCACGATGCTCCTCCTGCCACTGCTGAGTGTGGCCGCCCTGACTCTCGTCACAGGTAAAACTCGTTATTAGATCAAGAGAATAAAACGTGGATAAAACTTGAACATGGATGTTTGTGTTTACAGCTCCGACTGGTGCTGCAACCAGTTTAACGACCACTGCTCCAACAAACACGACAATAGTCATCATAGAAAACATCACTCTGAAACCTGAAGACAACGAAACAAACACATCTCCCACCAATGCAACTGTAGCCCCCACCAATGCAACTGTTGCCCCCACGAATGCAACTATTGCCCCCACCAATGCAACTGTTGCCCCCACGAATGCAACTATTGCCCCCACCAATGCAACTGTTGCCCCCACTAATGCAACTATAGCCCCCACCAATGCAACTGTAGCCCCACCAATGCAACTGTAGCCCCCAATGCAATATAGCCCACCAATGCAACTGTTGCCCCACACCAATGCAACTGTTGCCCCCACGAATGCAACTATTGCCCCCACCAATGCAACTGTTGCCCCCACTAATGCAACTATAGCCCCCACCAATGCAACTGTAGCCCCCACCAATGCAACTGCAACTATAGCCCACCAATGCAACTGTTGCCCCCACCAATGCAACTATTGCCCCCCAACTGTGCAATGCAACTATGCCCCCACCAATGCAACTGTTGCCCCACCAATGCAACTATTGCCCCCACCAATGCAACTGTTGCCCCCACTAATGCAAACTATAGCCCCCACTACTGCATTGCCACCCACCAATGCAACTATGCCCCAAATGCAACTATAGCCCAATGCAACTATTGCAAATGCCCCCCACTAATGCAACTATAGCCCACTAATGCAACTATTGCCCCCACCAAATGCAACTATAGCCCCAATGCAACTGTGCCCCGCCAATGCAACTGTTGCCCCCACTAATGCAACTATTAGCCCCCACAATGCCTGTTGCCCCCACCAATGCAACTGTTGCCCCACAAATGCAACTGTAGCCCCCACTAATGCAACTATTGCCCCCACCAATGCAACTGTTGCCCCCACTAATGCAACTGTAGCCCCCACTAATGCACTATTGCCCCCACCAATGCAACTATAGCCCCCACTAATGCAACTATAGCCCCCACTAATGCAACTATAGCCCCCACTGAAATGCAAATGCTACTGTTAGCCCCCACAATGCAACTGTTGCCCCCACTAATGCAACTATTGCCCCCACTAATGCAACTATAGCCCCCACCAATGCAACTGTTGCCCCCACCAATGCAACTGTTGCCCCACTAAATGCAACTATTGCCCCACTAATGCAACTATTGCCCCCACTAATGCAACTATTGCCCCCACCAATGCAACTATTGCCCCACTAATGCAACTGTAGCCCCCACTGCAACTGTAACAATGCAACTATTGCCCACAATGCAACTATAGCCCCACCAACGCAACTGTTGCCCCCACTAATGCAACTATTGCCCCCACTAATGCAACTATAGCCCCCACCAATGCAACTGTTGCCCCCACAAATGCAACTATAGCCCCCACGAATGCAACTATTGCCCCCACCAATGCAACTATAGCCCCCACTAATGCAACTATAGCGCCCACTAATGCAACTATTGCCCCCACTAATGCAACTATAGCCCCCACCAACGCAACTGTTGCCCCCACTAAATGCAACTATAGCCCCCACTAATGCAACTGTTGCCCCCACCAATGCAACTGTTGCCCCCACCAATGCAACTGTTGCCCCCACCAATGCAACTGTTGCCCCCACCAACGCAACTGTTGCCCCACAAATGCAACTATTGCCCCCACAAATGCAACTATAGCCCCCCACTAATGCAACTGTTGCCCCACCAATGCAACTATTGCCCCCACCAATGCAACTATAGCCCCCACTAATGCACTGTTGCCCCCACCAATGCAACTATAGCCCCCACAATGCAACTGTTGCCCCACCAATGCAACTATTGCCCCCACAATGCAACTATAGCCCACTATGCACCCCACTAATGCAACTATTGCCCCATAATGCACTATTGCCCCACTTAATGCAACTATAGCCCCCACTAATGCAACTATTGCCCCCACCAATGCAACTGTAGCCCCCACCAATGCAACTGTTGCCCCACTAATGCAACTGTTGCCCCCACTAATGCAACTGTAGCCCCCACTAATGCAACTATAGCCCCCACTAATGCAACTGTTGCCCCCACTAATGCAACTATTGCCCCCACTAATGCAACTATTGCCCCCACTAATGCAACTGTAGCCCCCACAATGCAACTGCCCCCACTAATGCAACTTAGCCCCCACTAATGCAACTGTTGCCCCCACTAATGCAACTATGCCCCCACTAATGCAACTATAGCCCCCACTAATGCAACTGTTGCCCCACTAATGCAACTATAGCCCCCACAATGCAACTGTTGCCCCCACTAATGCAACTATAGCCCCCCACTAATGCAACTGTAGCCCCCCACTAATGCAACTGTTGCCCCCACTAATGCAACTATTGCCCCACTAATGCAACTGTTGCCCCCACCAATGCAACTATAGCCCCCACTAATGCAACTATAGCCCCCACCAATGCAACTGTTGCCCCCACTAATGCAACTATTGCCCCCACCAATGCAACTGTTGCCCCCACAATGCAACTATAGCCCCACCAATGCAACTGTTCCCCCACTAATGCAACTATTTCCCCCACTAATGCAACTATTTCCCCCACTAATGCAACTGTTGCCCCCACTAATGCAACTGTTGCCCCCACTAATGCAACTGTTGCCCCCACTAATCCTTCAACGGTGCCACCTATAGTTCTGTTCCCCGTTTGTTCGGTCGTTGGTCCTGCTGTTATAAGTTTTTTTGGATTTACAACCTTAGTCCCGTATCACTGTGTGTACAATCTGTTGTCGGGGGCAGATTTTCAGTTCTTTGGGGCATTCAAGGATCAACGTACAAAAGACGTTAGTTTGTTAAATCATCTAATATTGCACATCAAAAACAAAACAGAAATTTCTCTTGGACCAGGCAGCCTGATCGAGGTGAGTAGTTTTTTGTTTTTTTGGGTTTTTTAAACAATTTTTTACATACAGTTTTAAAGTTATTTGCAGTTATTTATAATCCAGTTAGTATTGCATTTTTCTCCCTTTTAAACCCCCCACCATTAAACTCCCTATTGATGGGCATCAACAGAAAACACATACATACACATAAATACATTTACAGAATACACACATATACATATACATACATAATACACATATACAGCATCTACATAAACACACACCAATATACACATATTATAGTATATATGTTATATATACATACCCATGCATATACACATTCACACACACACACACACACACACACAAAATATACACATATTCATATTATATTCCCTCTATACAAAACAAGAGCAAATTTTCTCCTTCTAAAGCACAGGTGTCAAACATGCGGCCCAGGGGCCGCATCCGGCCCCAGATCCGGCCCTCCAAGACCTTTAATCTGGCCCTCGGCTGATTTTCTACTAAAATATTTTAATTATATTTTCTATTAAAATGTTGGTAATTTTCTGCGGTGTTTATTATATCAGCGTCTCCAGTGTCTCTGTACGTGGCTCCTCCCACCAGAGCAGCACAAGTGAAGACTTGTCTCTTTCCAAACACTCTTAAAGGACGATCGTTTTGACTGTTGACCGTGACACCCTCATCAGAAAAATGACAAAAATGAGAAGTGGAGCCGAGTGCAGGATTTTACAACAAAAATGGACTTATTCCTATTTACATACAAGTTCATGTTAAAACATTGTGTTGAAATGACATTTTTCTTAAAGTTTCAGGTTGTTCATAATATTATAATATTTTGTAAAAGAAAGAGTTCATCAATTAAAAAAGATTTCTGTAATAGATTTACGTTTCTCTGCACAAATATTTGAACTTATTGTTATTTTTGGCGTTTATATGACATGAGTTTTCTGATCCAGCCCCTTTGGGATCAAAGTTGGTTGGATACGGCTCCCGGACCAAAATGAGTTTGACACCCCTGCTCTAAAGGCATCAGCAGAAATTGTGTTATACATACTTATTATGTACCAGCAATAAATGTTTTTGGCTTTTGCTCCGTGCATTCGAGCAGCAGAAAGCTCCAGTTGAACGATTTCTCTGAAAGATAGGAGCCATTCTCTCACAGTCAGAGGTTGAACTGATTTCCACCGGCATATCACCATTTTTTTGGCAGCTGTAAAACCTGCTAGAAATATGCGACGATCATTAATTGTCAGATTTAGTTTAGACATGTCGTTTAGCAAAAGAAACCTCTGAGTGCAAGGTGTGGTTATTCCTATTAATTCAGACATTGTCTTTGTGACGTTTTCCCAAAATTGTGCCACCTCAGGGCTCTCCCATATCATAAGTACAAAAGTGCCCACAGTTTTTTCTATGCAAAAATCGCAGTGTGGATTGTCTTTTATGTTCATTTGGTGTAATCTTCTAGTTTATAAATAAGCTCTATGAATAATTTTGTAATGAATCATCTGGTGATTGGGGATTCCTTGATGAAAGCAAAATGTTGGACCAAATCTGGTTCCAATCCCACTCCGAGTGATCCCTCAATTCAGTTTTCCAAAGCTGCTCGACGGGTAGAATTTTTTGTGTGCACTTAACAATTAGTTTATATAATTCAGAAATCGTACCAGCGCTTTCTGCTTTGTTCAAAATAGAATGGAGAGGGTGATTTTTTAGCATGCAAGTCTCAGTTACATGTTCACATAATTCACATTTTAAATTGAACTTTTTTAGGTAAATGGAGCTCCCCTCAATTTTACCGGCTCACGAACTGTTGATAATGTCACGTTTACTAAAGATATGAATGGGGTCACTGCCATTTTGCCCCTGTCACCACCTGTCTTTATTTCCTTCAGCGGCTACTCCGCAGAGATCTACATTGAAAGTGAGACCAAATAAATAACAATAACATTTTTCGTGCTTTACAATAATTTAATTTGTATTATTTTGGCTAGGTTTAGATGTTCCAGTATTCGATGGATTATGTGCAGATAATAATTCAGCAATAAATTTAACAAAGTCTGCTAAGTTCAGTGAAAAAGGGTAGGTAATTTTGGACTTTTATATATTTTTCAATCTTCTTTTCTTGTTCTAAAGTTCCATATTTACTTTTGTTTGTCCCGTAGCTGTGACATTACTTACCCACAAAACAACGACAGTAGCATCAACTGTGGCGTCATGACTCAACAGTAAGTTTCAGCCCATGTCACAATTAATTATTTTCAGCTAATATTCTGAAAAAAAATATCAATCCTCCATCATCTTCTCAACTTTTTAAGGACTATACTGAAATTAAACATAAAAAGAAAGACAGATGAAAACCAGGATTTAAAGGCTCAGCCAGATCTTAGTCATTCTTCCAGTTTTCATTAGAAGTTTCCAGCAGAGGCAGTATTTTCTGAATAGCAGAAATTTGGTCTAGAATAACTTAATTACCATATTTTTCAGACTATAAGTTGCTCCGGAGTAGAAGTCGCATCAGCCAAAAAATGTGTAACGAAGAAGAAGAAAAAATAAAAAGTCACCCTGAACTTTAAGTCACACTTTTTGGGGGAAATGTATTCTGTAAAATCAGAGACCAGGAACCGAATTTTATTTTGAAAGGCAAATTATTGTATGAACATTTCTTCAGATAACTATAGCATAAACAACAGAACAGAACAAGTTTACCAAACTCTCCATCTCACTCCAAATCACTAAATCCATTCAATTCTTCATCCTCGGTGTCACTTCTGAACAACTCCATGACCTGAGGTAAACAGAGCGCCGCTTCCTCTTCTGTGTCGCTGTCATCAGACTCAGCATCAGTTCCAGTTAGAATTATTCCGGCCTTTCTGAATCCCGACAGGATGGTTTTGGTTGTCACTGAAGTCCAGGTTTTGTCCATCCATCCAGTGACTTCCAGGAAAGTTTCATAGTGCATCTTCCCATTTATCGTGAAGCTGTGTGTTCTCCATCCTCACTTTCAGTCAGTCCCTCACAAGTTTCTCGCTCACTCCAAACTTTCTTTCTGCTGCTCGATTATCCTTTTCGGCTGAATATTTCACTACTTGCAGCAGGAAAGTGCAGGAGACATGCGCAGTTGAGCCAAGTGACAGTGGTACAGGAGTAATAGTAGTAACAGATACTGACACACAAGACTAGAGCGCCCTCTTGAGGCTGTCAGTGTGTAATAAGTCGCACCAGAGTATAAGTTGCAGGAAACATTCAAACCATGATAAGTGCAACTTATAGTCTGAAAAATACTGTACTTTAGATTTATATAGATCTGTGTGTTCCTTTGATAACTTGAGTGGGATTTTCCTCCACAGTTGTAACAAACTCCTTGATAGCTCCTTCAGCAGTTGCCACAGTGAGATTGACCCAAATCCTTATATCGCTGCCTGCACCAAATCTCTCTGCAACTACCCCGCCAAGGACCACATGAAATGTGGCTTCCATGAGGCCTATGCAAAAGCCTGCTCTCTGAAAAATGTGACACTTGGAAACTGGAAACAAGTCATCGAATCTGTCACCAAATGTGGTAAGAAACAATCAAGCATCTTTTGTGTATTGACTAGAAAAAATGTTCAAAGAGATAAATACATAAACAAGAGACTTATGAAACATAAGTTTTAAAGTATTGTCGGGTGTTTTTTTTTTTTTTTTTTAAACATTTGGATACACATCATACAGGTTTCAAGGGTCATTGCACAGTTGACAACCTTTTGAAACCTCACATAGGAACATGCCTTGGAAGACTTAAGGGGCTGTCACGATTTAGCCAGCGTATACTGACTTATGAAAAATTTGGCAAATACTCTGGTGTACGTCAGATAAATTAGTAAGTAAGTTTTATATAAGTTATGAGCACGCTGGCACACATCAACATACGCCAAGGTCGTCAAAAAATATGCTGCAAACTTCTCGACATATGTCATTGTGTGCTTATACGTCCTGCATTCGAGGGCCATAAGTTGTAGGTAAGTTATGCGATACGGCAGAGTGGTTATGTCCTGGATAAATCCTGTTTTTGTCCTGGTTTTGGATCTGTTTTAGACCTGTTTTTAGACCTGGTTTAATCCTGGTTTAGACCTGGCTTAGGATGGAGGGGGGGGGCGGTCCACATGACGTACGGGAGGGGGGACGGGCCGCATGACGTAAGGGACGGGGGACGGTCTGCGCGATTTACGAGAGGGAGGACAGTACACGCGATGTACAGGAGGGGGGATGGGGGGGAACGGTCCACGCGATGTAAGGGAGGGGGGACGGGCCACATGACGTAAGGGAGGGGGACGGTCTGCATGATTTACGGGAGGGGAGATGGTCCATGCGACATACGGGAGGGGGCATGGTCCGCATGACGTACGAGAGGGGGGACAGTCCGTGCAACTTATGGTGGGGGGGGACGGTCCGCAAGACGTACGGGAGGGGGACAGCCCGCATGATGTACAGAAGGGGGGGCGGCCTGCATGACATACGGGAGGGGGCTGGTCCACATGATGTATGGGACGTTGGACGGTTTGCGCGATTTACGGGAGGGGGGACGGTCCACATGTCGCACGGGAGGGGGCACGGTCCGCATGACGTATGGGAGGGGGGACGGTCCATGCGACATATGGGAGGGGGAACAGTCCACACATCATACAGGAGGGGGGACGGTCCACGCGATGTACGGGAGGGGGGGCAGTCCACGCGATGTACGGGAGGGGGGACGGTCCACGCGATGTACGGGAGGGGGGATGGTCCATGCCATTTACGGGACGGGGGACGGTCCACGTGATTTACGGGAGGGGGGACGGTCCGCATCCGCATGCCGTGAGGGACGGGGGATGGCCTGCGCGATTTACGGGAGGGGGGATGGTCCATGAGTTTTGTAGCTCAAGATGTTTTGACCCCTATTCAGAAATCCTCCTCAAAAGGACAGTACTACCTCCATAAGCAGGCCTGGTGACAGACAGAAAGGGTCTCTCTAGAAGAAGATTTTATTTTTTAAAGGCCCATCGTAGACATACAGTAACTAAAAATAATGTAATTAATATATGTGGGGATTGTTTTTGCATCTCAACATTTCAATCAAGCTTTGTTTGTTGTTACATCTCGTTCTCACTCATGTGTTTATTGTTCTCTCTCAGGTCCTCAGACGGGATCGTGTCTGGACACTTACTGCAGCCCTCATGAGTTCTGTGGTTTAGATCTGACTGGACACCCTAAATGTTACTGCCGCTCTGTGTTCGCCTCCACATTTGTAAACGACACTTTCGGTGAGAGGACTCTTTCAAATTACACTGTTGACTCTTGAATCATGACACTTCCAGACATTTAAACGACTCTGTTCATTTCAGAGAAGCACGTTTTTATATTTACTTTAAGAATCCAGTTCTATAACAATGTTTAATTTTCACATAATTCATTTCAAGAATAAGATTAGACTACAGTGACTAAAACAGATGCTCTTATTCATTATTCTGTTTTTTTAGGAGAGCCAACAATCTGTGAAAATAATGCTGCGACTGTCACTCTCTATAATTGTCTCTTGACTGAGCACAATATCGATCATTCTAAACTCCATCTGAATGATCCAAGCTGCAAAGGTCAGATGGACCCTGTTTCACATACTCTCACGTTTAACTTCGACAGCAGCAAGTCCTGTGGATCAGTGGTGACGGTAAGATACAGAATTACAGTGGGCAAATAAATAAATGTTTTAGTTTTAGTATACAGCATTAGGCCTAAATGTGTGTCTGTTTTAATAGGGCCTGTTATTAAATATATATAGTGCTAGTTTATTAATTTAATTTAAAAAAATGAACTAAATATCTATACTAATATAATTCATGTTTACTGTGGCCTGACAGAAAAAAAACAATAAAATCATTATCAAAAACAACATCATGACAGCAAATGCTACTGAGGTGATATTCCGTCACAACACCTTAGACCTGGAGTTCTCGTGCTTCTACTCTCAGCCTGCGATCGAGTCCATGGCTCTGAAGATCAAAGACAGGTACGTCTTAATCGATAGACTGTGTAAAAGAAGTGGACTAAGCGAGTGTGACGTCACCCATAACGTTCAGACGCTCAAATGAGGCTCGCGATGTTAACGGTTACAGGAGTGAATCTGATTTTTTTGACGGACAAAATAGCAAAAAAAAAAAAAAAAAAATTAAATTCAGGATCATGTGTCATGGGTTAATACGAACATTTTAAGACCAGCAGTTACAGAGAGAGGAGCTACAAGATCCTAATGTAAGTCAATTGGGGCCAGGGTCACAAGGAGCTGGAAGAGAATCCTGGAGAACTTCCTGTTTGGCACATGGCGGCTCGTGCGTTAGCTCTGTCCACTCATATATACGGTCTATGGCAGGGGTCTCCAACCTGTAGCTCGGGAGCTACCAGTAGCTCTCCACCTCCTTACAAGTAACTCGCCAAAGAATTTCTGATTTATATGTGTTGTACTAAATAACTCAAATTTAATTATTCGCTATTGTAAATGTGTTATTTTGAACTTTGTGCACTAATAAATGGATAATGGTTTATTGTTTTATGCGCATCTAACTGTACGTCTAAGACTTGCGCTCTTATATCAAATACATTTTTTTTTGCAGCTGCTAAAATGAGTGGCTCTCCAGCGTTTTCATTTTGTAAAGCTAGCTCACCGGATGCAAAAGGTTGGAGATCCCTGGTCTATGGTCTTAATCCATACACTGTTTTTATCAAGAATGTCAGCCAATCAGTCAGTCAAGAACTTTATTTGCAAAAAACACTCACATTCCTCCTGGCAGAACTATGTGCCGCTCAATGGTCTACAAAGGCGCACACAGGCGATACCCAATGGTCTACACAGGCGCACCTCCGGGCCCGTCCCAACATTCGCTGATGTTGCAGTGATTTTAGCAAATTTGTATGAAGAAAAATGAAAAACCCACCACTTCAATCCAGGTTAAAAAAGCATTGTAACTGTTACTGACATTTGTACCGAGTAAAATATAAACTTTTTTTTTTTTCTCTGTAATGCTGAACATTACTGCGTTACAGCAAAAAGCAACGCATTACAGCAATTTCTTACTTTTATAACATGTTCCTCCCAACACCGATGAGGATTGACAAATTCCATCACCATAGAACAAAGACCCTTCATTCATTATGTTGACATTAAACTTTGCTCCAGCTATGGTTTTCATTTCTTTCTTTCTTTTTTTTAATCCATTTTGTAACAGTGATGATCAAGTTAGGGATTATCTGCTGAATGACATGACACTCGATCACTTTGCCCTCACTGCGACGCCTAAACTCATGTTTATAATCGGCTGGTGGTGCTTCACTTAATTTGCCCAACGTTCGCTGAAAGAAATTTTAGAGTGAAAGCTACAAAAACAATTCACATCAAAGCTTCATTTACTCAGACGTAACAGTGACTTATGTTCACAGCTCCGTGAAGCAGACTATAGTGGCCGGAGCGTGGAACTACACTGTGTCTATGACGACCTATCTGGACCCAGGTCTCACCAAAGCCGTCACCCAGAACACTTACATCCAGCTGGACCAGCCGGTGTGGGTGGAAGTAAAGGCCATGGAGCTGGACTCCAACATCCTCTCCCTTGTAACAGAGTCATGCTGGGCCACCAATAACCCCAACCCTAACGCTTCCCTCCAGTACAACCTGGTCAAGAATGGGTAAGAAAACCATAGTCCGCATGTCATGGCTTGGTTTCCATTTCATTACAGCATAGCATCATGATTTTAGCCTCGGTTGATGTCACGGTTTAAATGCATTCCTTGTTTTAGTCTCTATTTAGTCCAGGCATAATTAAGCATGTTTTTATGGTTCTTGGCCTGGGTAGATTAAAAATGATGTTCTACTCTCCATTAACCTTTACACAGTCTTTATTTTAGGCAAATTCATATCAGAATTCAGAATTTGCTCGCTCGACAGTAGGCAGGTACTTTTGTTTATTTAACCAATCGCTGCTATTTGGTCGTGACATATGTAATGCTATCAGGGTTAACTGGTATATTAAGCTTTTCCCAAATCCCGTAGGAAGAAGGGCAATAAAGTCTTTCCCCATGATAAAATTCACCATAAACTGTTCCGGCTTTAAATCCTTGATCTCGGGAATCATTGCCAACACAGAATGTATCGCTCTTCACTGATTGGCTGGTGCCCAGACTCGCACAAACCGTCTAGTGTATTCTGACTCCTGACACAGTCACTGACTTTAAAAAATCATAAACTTTATGTTTGTATCACAATCCAATGAGATGTTATAAAAGTTGCGGTGATAAATACACTTGAATTCAAAGTAAAAAAAAGCTGTGAAGCCATAACGTCAAACTCAAGCGTCTGTCTGGGTCACTTTTGTGGAACAGCACAACAGAAAACAAATCGTCGAGATGGATGTAGACAAAGACAGACATTTTGTGTTGGCAAGGATTCCCGAGATCGAGGATTTAAACCTGGAACAAAGAGAATGTTTGGTGAATTTTATCAAGGGGAAAGACGTTATTGCCCTTCTTCCTATGGGATTTGGTGCAATACAAACATCACAACCAAATAGCAGCGATTGGTTAAATAAAAAGCGAAACCGGCTGATGAATCAGGCTACAGGAAGACTGAGGGCCAACAAAATTAGTCTAAGGGCTGGATTTGAGCCCCTGTTCCATAGTTTGGACACCACTGGTCTACAATCTTCAAGGACCCCTAGCCCGATTATGGGATTAATCTGTATAAAGGCCTTGGCACAAGTACAAGTATTATTAGAATATATTTGTTCAATTCTGGTTTTACTTGCAGTCCTGTTTTAACATCATCATAGGTCTGTAAAGTTCAAGTAGCTGTTGACCAAAAAGGCAAATTACACTTCAATGACGATGTAGTAGCTGAAACAAGCATTAATCACTACTATTCTTTAAGTTGCTTTAAAAGTGATTAAAAATATTTATAATACCGGATATCAACATAAGTAAAATTCTGGATTTTTGTGCACAGCTGTCCAAACCCTGCTGATAAGACAATAAAGGTGAAAAATAATGGCCTCTCAAACTGGAACTACTTTAGCTTCAACATGTTCAAGTTCACCGAGAAGTCCGCTGAAGTATTCCTCCACTGCAAAGTCCAGCTCTGCGTGAAAACCATCGATGTCTGCGCCCCGGTAAATACAAACACACCAAACGCAACACACCTCGCACCACAAACTTTACTTTTTGGTGAATGACATGTCCAAACATCAAACCCACAAACGTTACTGTAATTATCTTATGGCTGAAAGTCCTCACAACCATTAAGCCTGTCCCTATGAATTGCAACACCACCTTTTTTTTATTTATTTTGTGTTGACAAAGAAGACATTTTGAATTTTGTGTCAAGTTTTGTTTCAAGTTGATAGGCCCGGTATTTACAGAGATATTAATATCCACAGGCCAGGCCATTTTAACAGGAAAGTTCTACAGTAGAGTTTTGAGTTTTGGGTCCATCACCTTCTTTGTTTCTTTGGAGAAGTCGTTGCTTTGACTGGAATGTTCCACAGTATGACATTAAACAGCTCTACTACCAAACTTTTTTTTATCTGGGGACCCATATTTTAAAAGTCACAAACCTTCACGATCCAAGTCAATAGACATTATTCCTAAATCATAAATTAAAGTTGGATTTGATGATTATTGAACATTAATGACGATACTTTATTGTTGACTGAGTGATCGTGTCTCTCTGAACGATTAAAGTTTTAAACAATGAAAAATAATCACTGAAGCAGCAATAAAAGGATCCATAAGTCGCCTATTTGGACATTAAAAGTAGCCCATTTTCTTTTTCTTTTCAACATTCAATTGAACCAGCAACACTTGGAACAAAATAGTCAATAAAATAATTACAAAAACATTAGAAATTATATAAAACATGTCTGAACATTTCAACTTTTCTAATGAGATAAGTGGGCCTGTCTGCGTTTTTGTAGCGTGTTTCAGTTTGGGTGCAGGAGGAGAGCGAAGCAGCAGATGAGGCGCAGGATTCAGTCTGTTTCTGTGCTTTGTTTTAATTTTTGTGAGCACAGAAAATGTGTCAGAACTGTATATCACAGACCTACATGCAGATCGTGACAAGGCGACCCCCAAAAAATCTCTTGCGACCCACTTTTTTTTGGGAAACACTGCTCTAAAATACCTTGAAAACGAGGCATTCTGGCCTAGTGGGGTCGCCTCTCCACGGTAACTTTGGTTTGGTTTGGTCCCCATGAAGATCGAAAGGTTTAATATCACAATGCACCTTGTTGTGAACTTCATTCCATTTGCCAAGGGCGTGACTAACAACACTGGACACGGCATAGACACATTTACTGAAGTACAAATGGGCTCTCTAACTGGAGTTGTTTTGATTGTCAGGTTTGCGGTGCGAAATACAAGAGGCGTCGCAGAAGAGGGACTCACTACTTTAATGAAGAGCTGACCCCCATTTTCATCTCAATGTCCTGGAGCCACTAGGTAAGGTTAAAACAAGCCTATTACACAAAACTCACTCCAACTTTTAGCTGCTGTTACCTCATCAAAAACAAACCTGGAGTTGTGTTTTGTTTCATTCGCTCGTGATTATCAGGCTGTTTACATCTACACTGGTAATGTATCAGGTTAGGCACTGTTTTAAATCAAATATCCAAACAGAAAATACATAAATATCAAGTATTATCCTGCTAGTTATGCAAAAGACGTTATATGATGTAGTGCACTGAAACTACAAAACCAGAATCTGCATTTTTTTGGGAAGATTTACAGTTTTACCTCTGCATTCTTACCTGTCCTCCATCTCATTCTCATACTATTGACCTAAAATGAAATTAACTGTTCATTGCGGACTGAGCTGTCATTAATTTTGCTCACTGTTACCATCAGATGCATTCGTGACGCTGGACTTAAGGACCTTTGTGCCAGAGCTTCTACGTCAGATCATCTTGAAGAACCCAAAATCTCATTCTCTTAATGTGGTTTTCTCCTGCAGTTATTCTGAATTGAGAATGTGTATTGGGATTTTTAAGGCATCATTTACACTTGTGTTTATTTTATTTGTTTTGTTTTTTGCTGAAGAGAGATATGACTGTACTAAAAGTTGTACAAGAAATAAAAGGCATTAACATTTTAATTATTGCTTTGATGAAGTGGCTTATAAAAGTATTTTTATGTTTTCAAATAAATGTTTCCAACACAAGTAGTCAATATATTACAAATGAGTCTTGTTATGCACTGATCAGATAAGTATTTCCCATCAGAGTAAATTTTCACCTTCAGAGCAGTGAGTCATCTGTTACTAGGCAGATTTTCATCATTTTACTTAAGGCAGGGCAAAGCAAGTTTATTTGTATAGCGCAATTCGTACACAAAGTAATTAAAAGTGCTTTATATTATAAGAAAGGGATTAAAATCACAATACAAACAAATATAAATATAAATATCTATCATAGAATTCAAGAGAAGAGTGCAGAATAAAAACTTTTCAATCACAAGCACAGAAAAACAGAAGAGTTTTGAGCCTGGATTTAAACAGAGTCCAAGTACCATAAATTCTGGACTATTGAGCGCACCTGAATATACGCCGCATCAACTAAATTTTAACAAAATTTGAAAATTCTACGTACGTAGGCAGCACCTGAATATAAGTCGCAGGTGTCCACGTCTTCAAGAACGTTTTCAAGTTGAAGCGGTTCGCTTTTATCGCCTCTGAATGTTTTTGTCATCTTTTTGCATTGAGTCAGTTCGTCACGTTGCCATCGCCAAAATCTCATCATCAACTTATTGATGCTGAGCTCAATTTCCTTTTTTAACAGCCACATCAATCGCGGTTAATGTAAAAGCTACATCATCTGCATTTCTTCATGTGTTTTCCATGAGGAGGGTGTGTGTATGAAGTGCAAAATAATTGTTCAAAACACAATCAGATGAGCATCTTCCTCGACACATCACCCCGTCTCTCCCCACATGTCTCCTGCAGAAAGAGTCTCTGTCCTCTATGTATCATGTCAGTGTCTTGGAGGATTTCAGCAGATTTCAGACTCTCTCGGGGGCGGGGCTAGTTCTATCAATCAGGTATGAGTGGATGTCCGGAATCCGTGTATCATTCGTTCACTCGTTTTTCAATATAAAACCAAAAATAAGAAAATGAAAAAACAACTGTTTTCTTCATTATTTGTTTCCAAAACCAAAATGAAAAAAACAGATAATGATTAGTTTTTTCAGTTTTCGATTTTGTGTCGAAGCTGAGGCTCGGACCCTGCGGAGGCTCGGAGTCAAAGCTCGGAGTCTGCTCTGGTCCCAGACCTGGATCAGTCCTGGTTCAGTCTGTATGCAGTGCAAAAGTCCGGCATCGCAGTCACGAAAGTCACGTAAACCGGAAATTCTTCATTTAAACACAAAATTGAAAACTGAAAAAACAAATCTGTTTTTTAAAATTTTGGTTTTGGAGAGAAATAATGAAGAAAACAGTTGTTTTTTTGTTTTCTTATTTTTGGTTTTATATTGAAAAACAAATGAACGAACGATACACAGATTGTCCAGCTACTGAAGTTTGAGACGTTTCTTCTCGTCATTTACGCATACGGGTAAGATGTAGCCCCCTCACTAATGTTCATTTAGCATCATCACTTACTTTATCACGCAGTGATAAACTATTTGAGTGCACTGACAATATCCATAGCTAGTGTAGCAACTTAATTTTAACCCTACATCCATGTGTAACTGCACATACAGCAGCGTTTTCTGCACTCAGGCTGCACGTATCCGCTGTGTTGCCAAACCTCAGACGATTTATATGAACAGACAATGTGCAAAACAAAAAATCCGTCCATATATTTGCCGCATCATTTTATTTGCTGCAGGGCTCAGAGTGTGAGAAAAAAGTAGCGTCTTATATTCTGGAATTTACGGTATGAGATAGAAAGATAAGCAAATATAATCTATGAAGACCTGGGAAACATTATAGGTAAAAAAAACAAAAAAAACAGCCATAGCTTGTTGCTCTTTTTTCTTTTTTCAAGGTCTTGTGAGCCTTAAGACAAGTTATAATGTTGTTATCTCATCGAAAACATGGAGTTGTGTTTTGTTTCATTCAGAAATGTTTGAGTAATCCTTTATTATTCCTCTGTACATCTCCAAAGCTCAAAATGCTCTGTTCTACTTCGTGCGGTCATGAAGTGGTAGTTTTCAAGTAAACAGCTCCTTTTACCATTTGTTTAGTAAATATTGGCAATTCCAGAGTAGAAATGATCCAAATGATTCTAGTGAAGGTGTCTGGAGAGTGGAGCACTTCCTGTATCACCACATGACATAATTTCAAGGTGGAACAAATGTTTTCTCGGCGTAAATATGCAGGTTTGTGTGTTAAACATGTGTGAATGAAACGAAACACAGCTCCACGTCTGTTTGTGAAGAGGAAACAACATTATAGCAGTGCAACTCATAAATGTCAAACAGCTTTGAGACAAATGCTTCATGTGCTTCACTTTAGCTCCAGGTTATGTTCCACTTACTTACTTTATTCCACTTGAACCTGGCCTGATTATTTAGCTGTCATTACTCACTCACAGAACTGTCACTGGATTGTCAAAGGCATTTTACGCATTAACCTGTTTTGTTACATTATTTTAGTTTGTATAACCAAGTGGGGTTAAATGAGGCCTGGTTATATAATCGTTTACCTCACACATCAATCTGCTTGGAATATACATGCGTCCCGAATTTCAGACTTCCGGTCATGGAGAAAGTCAGAGGGAAGGGCCCTCGGAAAAAGTGAGCATCATGTACTCTGTAGTTGTAACTTTGCACAATAAGATGGAATTAAATGTTCCTCATTATGGCATTAAAGGTTGTATAGGGGATTTTTTTTAAGGGAAGAGAAATACATCGGCAGTCCTTTTTCAAATGTTGTGCATGCGTGACACCACCTTCCTCCTCCACAGCTCCCTTTAGAAATAATTTAGAGACCGGCACCTCAGTTTTTAGACCCCTCGTCTGCTTCAGTCGCGCCATCGCTGGAAGGAATCTCCGAGAATCACCTCAGTTTGTCTTCGCTCCTTTTCCCCGTCTCTTCTTCTTTCAGCGACCTCAAAAATGGACTTTCTTTTGCGGCGAACTGGTCATGGATTCTCGTCCGCCATCGCAACAAAATTTGTGCGAACTGCGAGGAAGCTACAGTTAGAAAAAGCCTCTAAGAACCGCTGCATAGTTACCCTAGAAGCGTAAGAAGTTTGATTGACAACCTAACAGCCAATAGAAAATGAGGTAGCCTTTTTATCTATTGGCTGATGTTTATCTGGCCTCACTACGTCCACAGTCGATAGATTTTCTTTTTTTTTTTTTTTTTTTTTTTTGGTCATCATAATTACAAAGCTGCTGTGTCTCTGTAATGGTATTTAAATCTTTCATTGACAATTTGAAACTAAAAAAATATATATCCTCCATACAACCTTTAAATGTATCCATCTTGAATTGAATTTAATAAATTGCAGGTGCATTTATTGCTGAGAAAGACGCCTTGATAGATACATATTCACTCTTTCTGTGCGCAGGGTCTCACTTCACAGATCTGAGTTGTACCTTGGCTTAGTGGCGTTGCATGATTATTTCCCTGGACTTAGATATGTTTAATGTCATAGTGTGGAATATTCCAGGCACAGCAATAACTTATCCATGCATTTGTCTCCAGTAGGTTAGATACTGTAATGTTCTGCTCACTGGTCCTCTCCAAACGAGCTGTGAGACACTGCAGAACATCCAGAACATCCAGAACGCTGCAGCTCGGGTCCTGACTTGAACCTGGAAGTACGAGCACATAAGTCCTGTGCTCAGGTCTCTGCACTGACCCCTGCGGCTCAGACACTTTAAAGCAGCTCTGCTTTTGCACAAGTCTCTCCATGGCCGAGCACCAAAGTACAACTGTGACATGTTAGTGCCAAATGACCCTTTTGCACTCTGAGGAGATCAGGGACCAACCTCCTGCTGGTGCCCAGAGTCAGGACTTAAACACGAGGAGTCAGAGTTTCAGATTCATGCAGCTAAAACTTGGAACAATCTGAAGATGTGAGACAGATTCTACTTTGACTCTGTTTAAATCCAGGCTCAAAACGGTTCTGTTCAGCCGAGTTTGATTGAAAGGTTTTCATTTTTCATTCCACACTCTTCTCTCTTTTTAATGTGATGATGATTATTTATGTTTTGATTTGTTTTTGTTGTGATTTTAATGTATTTCTTATTCTGTAAAGCACTTTGAAATACTTTGTGTACGAATTGTGCTATACAAATAAACTTGCCTTGCTTTACCGTGGCAGACCCTCCACCAGAAAAGTCACAAAGTGCACCTTCTTTTTACCAGTTTAAAGGTCACAAGTGTGCAACTTTCTATGTGTCACGTCACTTGCTTATTCCATGGAAATAGAAAGTTGATACTTCAGAACATTCTCCACAGACACTGTAAGTTTGATGCCGTACTGTGGAATGTTATAGGCAAAGGTTGGGCTGGATGATATTGTGATAAAAATCAAACTGTGATCTCATTCCTGTGACAATATGCATTTTTGGTCATGATTCACCATTTCTTTATTTATGCAGCTGTCAGCTCAAACCCTTTCCTTCCCACTTCTCCTTGGCCAGCCCCTGTAAGACTCAATCACAGAGAAGAGTGAAACTTTAGAGGCGGTGACTGTATTTACCTCTTAAAGGCTGTAGAAAAACTGTGTATATGAATCATAATAACATTGAAATTTTCTTTTTTACTGTATCACCCACCTGGAGCGAAAGGACAAGGAGGAGTCACGTTATATTTTAGTGGAAGATACAATATTTAAATGTTAGAGTTGACGTAATAGACCTAATAATAATACTACCAGCAGAGGGCACTAAAGCACTGTCTGTCTCCCAAATTCTCTGAGGCCATCTGAGGACATTGCATGAAATATAGCATTGTTTAAACTCGCAGGTGTCTACAAAACTAACAGGGGACAATTAAGGACTAAAACTGACACAAGTGCAACTAACAAACCAAGAGGAAAGCTGGTAGTGTTTAATCAAGTTGGATGTTTTAAATTGGTCAAGTAAATACAACGAAATAGACATGACATGATATAAACGCATTTGTGGACATTTGTTACAACCCTGGACGTTTGTGCTTTGGTAAAATGATCGTTTTGTAAGCTGTTATTAAACGTGAAAAAGGAGACTTGTGTAAGATTATTGTGAAGTTGCACAGGGTGAGATCAGAAACGTGGCGCGGACGGAAGTTAAATCCTGTCTTCAAAATAAGAGCTGAGAAAAAGCAGGAGGAGGAGGAGGAGGAGGGAGTAGGCTGGGGAACATACAATGATAAAGGTTTCTACTCGAGCTTCTTGGAGGGGGGGGGTTGGCCTCTGTAAAGGAGGGGCAACTGTGTTTTGGACCTCTGTTTTTTGTAGTGTAAATAATGTAAATAATATGTGTATGTAATGCCATTTCATTTTATTTTTTTATGTAAATAGCACGAGGTGTGGATGCAATTGAGTGTAAATTTTTTTTGACGGACACAATGAAGGTCTGTTAAAAATCAAATCTCTCTCTCTCTCTCTCTCTGTCTTTTTCTCTTTGCTCTGTCTGTCTGTCTCTTTCTTTCTCTGTGTCTCTCTCTTTCTCTCTCTGTCTTTTTCTCTTTGTCTGTCTCTCTCGATCTCTCCCTCTCTCTGTGTGTGTGTGTCTCTCTCTCTTTCTCTCTGTCTGCCTTCTTCTCTTCCCCTCTCTCTCCCTCTCTGTCTCTCCCTCTCGCTGTCTCTGTCTCCCTCTGTGTCTCTCTTTTTCTCTCCCCCACTCTGTCTCTCTTCTCTCCCTCTCTGTCTGTCTTTCTCTCTCTCCCTCTCTCTCTCTCTGCCTCTCTGTCTCGCTCTGTCTCTCCCTCTCTCTGTTTCTCTCTTTCTCTGTGTGTCTCTCTCTGTGTCTCTATCTCTATTCTCTGTCTGTCTGTCTGTCTCTCTCCGTCTCTGCCTCTCTTTTAGACCAGCATCCACAAAATAGCCAGCCAATCAAAAATGCAAAATCAGACTGAATCTGAATCTTGTTTATTTGAATAGTTTTCAAAGTTTGTTACTTGTGTCCTTCAACGGTCTTTTACTTGTGCACATGCTGCACTTTGTTGGTTAAAATCCCATGATATGATGTTAAAAACTGAGCACAAAAAAAACTTTCAAAAACTGCTCAGTATGTGAGCCAGGTAGCCACAAAATCAGCCAACTGATCTGTACTTTGTGTAGGGTGGCAAGAGTGGGACAAAACTGGGACACTGGTTTATAATAATAAAATTTTGAAACGAGTGCGTAAGGAAAATCGATATGCACTCTGTGAGTCAGTATCAGTCACATTTTTTTTGTGTTTTGATCATTTTTAAGAAGATTTTCTCTATTTTTACTGAAGCAAATGACAATGTATGCCTCTCTTTACTGTTGTTAAGGATCAAATTGGTCAAAAAAAAGAGACATTTGGGACAAAACTGAGACAAATCATGGTTTTGGATAAATCTGCGGGGACAGGGGACACAGGGCTCAAAACTGGGACGGTCCCGGGTAAACAGGGACGTCTGGTCACTCTAACTTTGTGTGAATCGTATGAGAAGCGCTAATATAATCTCGGAAAATAAACTGCACTTGTACACGTCACATACTTTTATTCTGAAAGCGCCGGAGCGGAAGTGCGCGTGGCTTCACTGTCGCCGCTGCTCAGATTCCCCGCAGAGAAAATGGCGGCGCTACGAGCTACGGTGCTCTCGGGCAGTGGGAGAGCGCTCCTGAGCACCCCGAAGACCATCAAGACTCCCACGGTACGTCGATCCCGAGATGTAGGCTCTGTCTCTCTGCCGTGTGAACGATTTGCTCTAACATTTTACAGAAAGTGTTTTACCCCGCCGGGAGCTCATGGTTAGCCGCGTTAGCTGTGCCCGGGGTAAGGCAAGGTCACTCACGCTGCGGAGGATTTTAAACACACACGGAGCTTTAATCACACTTGTCCTCACTTGACCTGCTTATATCTACATTTATGCTTTATTATATTCTTTAGATCACGTTGTAGTCGCGTCATTGGAGCTTAAATTGACTCGGATTAAGTTGTTTTGTGGCAAATTAGCACCGAAGCTAACAGATCCCCCCGTGTCAGCCACCCGGCGAATTTAAAACCTCTCAAAACTACGGCTTATTCCGGATATATTCTCCTAAAATCTGGGATACAGTCAAAATCTGCCCACGGATGATAGTTTGTGTGATCAGATCGTTGTGCAGTGCAAAGAGTCATTATATTTTCATTGGTTCTAAAAGTAGATGAGCTAACCCCGATGCTAAAATTTAGCCCGTCAAGGACTGAGAGGACTTCCGGTGATAAAATCCGCCGGTCACCTTTATTTTTTTAACACTCTTTAAGCAGCGTGTGTGCGTTTTAAGAGCTCTTTCGGTTTTTAATAGTGTAAATTTGTAAATTGTGGGACTTTATTTTGACAATCCCACTCTGTCCTCTTGGATCAGAACGTCTTTATTTGATTGTGACAGGAGATTTACTTTTTAATTTTGAAGTGCCAACACATACAGATGCATCAATCCTCCAAATAATATTTAATAATTTCATATGACTCTCACAATTCTACTCACCCTTGTGTCTCAATGTCACTCCTCACCGTGTCACTTGTTTGTTTTTTTGGTAAAAATTGGTAAAAAATGTATATAAGTAAGTATATTAGTTATTGTTTTCCTTTCTCAAAATGAAGCTGATAGCTGTGACCCGTGTATTGGTGTGTGGATCAAACTGTGAGAAAGCTGTAGCTTTGCACCCCTGATGAATAACCTCCTCTTTAGGTCATTGAAGGTAACCTATTTTTGGAGGTCAGCTGAACAAGTAAAAAGTAAACACTGGTAGCTTTGATTTGTTTAGTTTTGCAATGATTGTATTTTATTTGGTGGTGGTAAACGACTATTGTGGCCACAGTTGCCCTGGGACAGACTGGTTGTGAATCTGCACATTATGAGGGTGAAGAGTCTTGCCTAAGGACACAACAGTTTAAATGTAGATGAGTAATTTCACTCAGTAGTTGGGTTGTTTTCGAAGCACATGCCCACATTAATGAATTGAAAGGGCTGTGACTTATTTTTATTTTTTATTTTTTTTAAAGTAGCAATAAACTGTGGCAATCGGGAAACATTGTTACCACTTATTTAATTTTATTTATTTTTTATTTATTTATTTATTTATTTATTTAAGACAGGGACAGCAATTTTTACATTAACTTTTTTTTACAGGAGAAATGCATTGTAAGTTCAGGTTGTAGCATCAGTGCTAATTTCCACCTGTCGTCCCTGGGCAGGTACATTGATTGATTTTATTTAACTGACCTTGACTATCAACTGTTCTTAGAGACTTATGTAGCATGTTTTGTGTGGGCTTATAGGACATTATCATTTACAAAGTGAAATTAAACCAGTACTAGTACAGTGGTAAATATTGTGAAGCCCTCACGAAACTTTTGTTTGTTTTTTCAGGCAAAAATGTCCTTCTCGGCTCTCCCACGGGGCAGGAAGGTGGCCCTGACCACGATCGGGGTGCTCACAGCAGGAGGAGCAGGGCTGGCTCTGGCTCTCCATCAATCGGTTAAAGCCTCCGATCTGGAGCTGCATCCGCCCCATTATCCATGGAGCCACGCGGGGCCCCTGTCCGCGCTCGACCACGCCAGGTAAAAGACACAAGTGGGACCCTGAGTGTTGATCAGAAATTACTTAAAAGGCTGAGCAATTTGGGAAGACATTTTTAGTTAGAGGAGGTCTTTACTAGTGTTGTCATTTTATATTCAATACAGATTCCAATACCACCATGATAATAAAATTTGCCCTTTTATTTATATATAAAATAGTCGTACTTTCTTTTATATTCCCATGTGGCCTTATATATGTGTAATCCCTCAGTGGTCCAGGTAGGTACCATAGTGGTCCACGGTCGTAAACTAGTCTTTGTGCTCTTAAACTTGTTCTGATACAGCTCAAGATCATTCTAAAACCATTCAGGAAAGGCTCATTTCTGTCCTGTGAATCTGATTTTTTTTAGAATTAATAACTTTTAGTAACACTTTGACAGTTTTGAAAACTCTAGTCTTTAACTTTTTCCTGTAGAATCAATAAAGATTCAGCCACTCCAATTAGGTTCAATAGATACAAGAGATAGATACCTATAAAACTTTAATTTAAGGTGTTTATAATTTCTTAAATAATGGCATATGAAAACATAAAGGAGTCTCTAATCATCCAGTGTGTGTAAAACAAAATCGAGATTTTATTTTTTGGCCATATCGCTGAGCCTTAATATAGATGTAATCAAAATCCAAATGTCATGGAAAGTCAAAATAAGGTTTGGTTTGTCCCAGAGACGACCAGCAGGGGGAGATGCAGGATCCCACAGCAATTTGTTGATTACTAGTATTTTAGAGCTGGATGATATGGCCGAAAAATTCATAATAATCCTCAATTTCACAATTTTGATTATTGAAAAATACAAATTAATAAAATTAATCTGATTAATTGGCCAGCCTTAATTGAATCACCTTTAAAAAGTTCATTCTGAGGTGAAAGTGCCTCTTCTGCTTTGCTTTGACAGTTGTTTGTGTCTGTGCCTCTGGCCTGTTGTAAATGTCGCTGTGTTGTGTGTTCCAGCGTGCGCCGCGGGTACCAGGTGTACAAACAGGTGTGCTCGGCCTGCCACAGTATGGAGTATCTGGCCTTTAGAAACCTGGTGGGAGTGTCGCACACGGAGGCCGAGGTCAAGGCCATCGCTGAAGAGGTTTGTTCAAGCTTGGGGGATGCCATTTTAGGGGGGAAAGATTACGTAGTAGGTCATGCATTTCAGAACATATTAGTGGATGCCCAAATTACAGGGTGAACAAGTTTATTTGATTCATTTAGACAGGCAAGTTTGTTTGCAAACATTGTTTAACTTGAATCATTGCATTTTTGATAATTCTGACAAGTCATATTTCAATTACTGTATTTTTCGGACTGTAAGTCGCTCCGGAGTATAAGTCGCACCAGCCAAAAAATGCATAATGAAGAAGGAAAAAAAAACAAGTGCACCCTCCCAGTTGCCGTGAAACTGTTCTCCATCCTCGCTTTCCGCCAGTCCCTCACAAGTTTCTCACTCACTCCAAACTTTCTTTCTGTTGCTCGATTACTGTTTTCGGCTGCATATTTCACTACTTGCAGCAGGACAGCAGCTCTTTCTGCAGGAGACACGTGCAGAAAACTGATACACAAGCCTAGAGTGCCCTCTTGCGGCTGTCAGTCTGAAAATTTTAACACATAAGTTGTACCAGAGTATAAGTCGCAGGACCACCCAAACCATGAAAAAAAAAGTGACTTATAGTCCTAAAAATACGGTATTTGTGCAGCCCTACATGAAACATACTCGGTGTATGTTAAAAAATGAAACTTTATTTGGCATCGTAACTTTGGTATCAGGAATGAACACTTGGAAAATAAACAGAATTGTTTTAGTTATGCAAATTTATCTAAATGTCCAAGAAACGTACTCAGATAATTTACATAGTACACAGAGCATTTGACCAACAGTTAAAATTATTTGCATACTTGTTAACTAAAATGTTTTTGTGTTGTATACTGAGGGACTACTAGGTACTGTGGTCCAAGGCAAGAAAGAAATGATCTGATGAAGGCTCTTTGCTGAAACGTTAAAAAATTGTCCAATGAGGTTCATTTGGTCTTCTGTCCTTTTTTCAGACCAAGAGTTTCGACAGTTTCGCCTGCTCCCTGGGGTCTTCCTCAGAATGGTCACATGATTTTGATGTGATGTGTCCAGTCAGCTGATTTATACATAACAGGTTTTGGCGCTGAATTCCTACTGGAGGAATAAATCAGCTGACCACTCGTGACACATGAGCGGTCGAAACAAACTCTTGGTCTGAAAAAAATGTAATAACTTTAAAAAATAATAATTTACAAAAAAAAAAGCTTTTGGACATCAACCAGTTGAGTGTGCTATGCATTTTTTTCACTTTTAAATTGCTGTTCTTTGCATTTGCACCTCTACCAGAACTTTGGTGTGTGTTTTCTGTTTCCTTTGATAGTATTCTGAGTATTCAGTGTGTACAAACTGCCTGGAGTTAAAAGTACTGTGTCTGTGTGTTTCAGGCCGAGGTGGTGGATGGACCTGATGAGAACGGCGAGATGTTCACTCGTCCTGGAAAACTGTCGGATTATTTCCCCAAACCGTATCCAAACGCTGAAGCCGCACGAGTGGCCAACAACGGAGCGCTGCCCCCGGACCTCAGCTACATCGTCAACGCCAGGTACAGAACTGAACCAGGTCTAGGTCTAAACTAAGTCTAAACCTCGTCTGGATCTAGACACTTTCAGATGGAGCGAAGCAACATTTGACCCAAATTCAGTTATAACAAGTTCACGAACCCACAAACCCACATCAGTCTGACACCAAATGAAATTAATATGCATATACTTGGGCGTCAGTTGGTTGAGTGTTTGAATCCCGCCCTTAACATAAACATCATTGGTATAGTGATCAGATCCACACATTTCTGGTGTGTAAACTAGCTGGAGTTTAGTTCTTGTTTTGGTCTTTTACTGTAGCACATTTGAAAACTTAATTCCAATGTAAGAATACGAACTGTATTGTCATTGGGTCAACATTGCCATCTAGTGAGTCTTGATAAGACTACCCACACAGCTGCTTTTATCAGCAACTTCTGTTGTAATTAATGTCAGATAGTGCAGTTGCGTTTGGCTCTTTTGGAATTTAAATGCTTTGGGAAGTCTATGAAGAGATCTGTTTTTTTCATAGTTATTTAATTTGGTTTATTTGGATACAATATGATAGATAATATTCTACTTGTGGTTAGGGCTGGGTATCATTCAGAAGTTGTCGATACGATACATAACTCGATACAATGAGCTAGAGCTGCTCGATTATGGAAAAATCATTATCACGATTATTTTGGTCAATACTGAAAATCACGATTCAAACTATTTTTTTGTGACACGATGCATTTATTCAGCATTCCTCTTTCTCTCAAAAAAACCAAAACACTTTATTATTGATCATTTACGCAAAACTTCCAAATTGAAAATAAATATAGGCTACAAATATGAACCTTAGAGCAGTTTTGCGATGTATAAAACATAAAATGAATAAAATAAACTTGAAATAAGACATAGAAAAACATAAATGTATCCAAAGTAACCTATATATCCAGCTGTTCTACAATTTCTATATAAAAAAATTAAATAAAATGTACTTATTTATATAAAAAAAAAATCCCAAAATAAGCTTTGTTAAGCTTTAATTGTTTCAGCTCGATTATGAGTTTGAAGATCGTTTGACACACAAATCGAAATTGCGATTAAAATTCAATTAATTGTACAGCCTTACAGTGAGCTTACAGTTCGATACAATTCAATACAATATATTTCAAATTGATTCAATACTTTTCAATAAAAAGTAAAGGCTAAATTATGGCTGTGATACTAAAAGTCTTTGTTAAAACACTTGTGTAAAGTTCATATGAAAAAAACACATTTTAATCCTCAAAACAGTGAAAATGTCAAATGTGTTGCATAAACAAGTTTCATTTCACTGAACAAGCAACAAAACTGTAGCACTGTATCAAAATTATTTTGTAAAATATACCAAAAAATATTCTTGGTGATATATAAATACAGCAGCCTCCGATATCGATACTGTATCATCACATTAAAACGATGTGATATATTTATTAAAATACATTTGCACACCCCTAAAGTTTTGGAGATGTTCAAAACTGGACTATAATGTATTTTGCCTTTTTTAATGCCTTTTATTTAAAACAAAAGATTGGGGAAACTTGTAATCTTTCAAAAAACATATGAAGTTATTTTTATGAATTTAAAAATGTTTTATCATTGTCACATTTTAGAACAGCTCCAATGGATCACCAAAATGTCTGGATATTATCTGGAATAATGCAGTAATTGTAATCTTCCGTCTTTTCTTTTTGTCATTCTCAGGCACGGAGGAGAGGATTACGTGTTTAGCCTGTTGACTGGTTACTGTGAGCCGCCAGCAGGGGTCAGTGTGAGGGAGGGACTCTATTATAACCCCTATTTCCCAGGACAGGCTATTGGCATGGCCCCGCCCATCTACAACGAGATCCTGGAGTACGATGATGGTAAGACAAAACTATTTCATATTTTTATCAATGGACAAATTTACCAGATTAAGGGCATCTACAAACTTTTAAAAATGCAAGAGGAGACATTATAAAGTGGCTTAAATATCTGTTATTGTAACTTTTTAGATGAACTAAATGTGAATGCTGCAATTTCAAAGTATGCGTGTAAAAATTATTTAAAAAAAATATATATATTGTATGTGAATTTTCGACACTAAAACTTCCAAAAGTATATGTAATTTAAGTCTGGCTACTTGACCAAAGTTACTAGAGATTCAGTTGTTTCTAATTGTCAATGATCAGCATTTATTTTTTTTTTTTAAAGAAGGGGTTTCATGCAATTTTTATTTTATTTTTTTGCTATCTACCATGTTATGTTCCTTTACCAAAAACATGCCTGAAGAGGTTTTAGATGTCACCCATGCATGTAATCAAAGTTAATATAATTAAAATAATTAAAATGCATATTGTTCTTGGGTCTAGTCAGTTATAGAAATGATCACATTCAATATTTATGCTGTGAAATATTCAAAAAGTGTAGGATAGTGGGATAGCGACTCTTGCATCCTTCCTCAGACTAAGATATCACAACATTCTACAATAAAACCATCAATTGCAATATCTACCCTATTAGAAGTATGTTTAACATTTTAATTATTGTGCACTAATTGTGTTCCTTGTTGTTTGCCGTAGGAACTCCGGCCACCATGAGTCAGGTGGCTAAAGATGTGTGCACGTTCCTGAGGTGGGCCGCTGAGCCAGAGCACGACCAGCGCAAACGCATGGGACTCAAGGTACACACATACAGACACATACAGACACATACAGACACATACAGACACATACAGACACATACAGACACATACAGACACATACAGACACATACAGACACACACAGACGGACAAAAAAACACACAAAAAAAAGAAGGGTTTTCAACAACAAAGAATGAAAAATAAATCAAAAAGTAAAAATACACTGGTAAAGTTATGCCAGTGAAAAAAGGCATTTTGAATGGAAGTCAATGGCACAACAATGTACCTAAGGACCACAGGAGTATTTTGATTATAGACTATTCTATTAATGTGAAAATTAGATTACAAATACGTCACAACATACACAAACTGGCCAATTTTGGTGCAATAATGCCAAAGTTGTGCTATAAAAAGAAAAGTTGCGATGTAGAAAAATGTACCGTATTTTCCGGGATATTAGACGCGCTCTTAAGCCTCCAACCCCATCAAAAAACGACTGCGTGCCCCACAGTCCAGAGCGTCTTATACACGAATCCACTCGGGTGTCCCAGCACGACTTCAGTAAACTACAAAGCCGCAGACAGTGACCGCAAAGCGAAAAACACCCACAGCCACACTCATCACGAGGAAGAAACGGAGGAACGAACCGAAAAAGCGAGTGCAATGTGCCACTTTTAGCCACAACTGAACAACTGAGTCACTGCGAACACGCCGACAATCCAGCGGTCCCAGAGCACCCTCCCTACACGCCACAACTGAACAAAGCCCAGAGTCACCGTGAACGCGCCAAACAAAGTCCCACTGACCCATTCAACAGTTGTGTTTCGTTTAAAGTCCGGTGCGGTTTATTTGTGAAAAAGTTCGAAAATAGACCATTCAATGACAGTGCGCCTTATAGTGTGGAAAATACGGTACCTAAGAGTGTAGGAGGGTTAAGAACATGCACATCTGGATCTGACTGACATTTTGGTCTGATGGTATTTCCTTCTTGTTTCCCTGGAGGTTACATAGTGCACCTTTTAAAAATGCAATGAAAAAACATTTTAAAAAGCAAAACCAACAATAATTTAATCATATTTTCTTTCTTTTCAGCTTCTCATGGGCGCAGCTATCCTCACTCCTCTCCTTTACTACATGAAGAGGCACAGGTGGTCCGTACTCAAGAGCAGGAAGATCGCCTACAGACCTCCAAAATAAAACCACTCAACTCCCAGACCTTCAAAATAAGTCGTCACAACACAACTACCAAAAAAAAACTACGAACAACTTAAACCTGTAAACCACAATGTGACCAAACACCCCACAACATCACAACACTGACACGAATCTCCCTTTTAGTATTTTCAAAACGTGTTATAAATATTTCATCTTCCTTTATATGCCTTTATTTTGATGTTGTGGGGTTTTTGTGTGCATTGTCTTAAAAGTGCTGGTTTTCCACAGTGGACTAGAATTATATTAAATCTATTTACAACTACGGTTTTGCGTTTTAAGTCGACCTTTATCAGGACCCAAGAATATTTTTAGTGTAAGAATGAGAAAATTGTAAAGAGCAGAGTGGTCATCGTTTGAGCAAATGTACGAGAGCTTCTATTTGATTCTGCTAAATGTGTTTCAGTCCTCCCACCTACGCTGTGTCATGTAAATATTTAATAAAGATAAAAAATAAAACACAAGATTTAGTGGAGTTTTGAATGTGAAACTGCTATTGTATTTTAAGAATTTAATATGGAAAGTCTATGGAGATATTTTTGTTTAGGAACATTCTAGATGTTCCACAGTAGATCATTAAACATATTTATAGTTTTTTTTTGTTTTGTTTTTTCATTACAACTTATTTTTATTGCACAAAAATACCTTCTGACTGTATAGATGGTGAGATGCAAGCCTCAATCCCTAAAGAGAGAAGTCAAAATAAAGGCCACCACAGCCTATGGGATTTCTTGGTCTTGAATGATTTTTAAATGTGCGACAAAAAGTGCACACCAGACACGAAGAGAATCTTATGAGACTTAAAATCTTCAGTTGCAAAGACTGCAGCAGGATCTGTCTGCGGACCACGGGATGTAAAGCTGTGAGCACAATCGTGTCAGCTGTTTCCTGTTTACAGTAAAATGACTCGCTTTGAGACTCTTAAGTGTTCAGAAGATCAGGGCTCTGCGTTTCTAGTTTAGATACAAGTCAAAACTGTTATTATTTGTGAAATTCTGTGTGAGTGCAGTGGTGGGCCTTCTCTCCTGGCCTAAAATAATATCTGAATCACAGACTGATGTTAATTATATTTTTATTAAATAATTCCAAATGGTCTGTCCGCTTCCTTTCAGAGCTTTTCCTATGGTTGTGCTGCTTCCAGACATGTGTTTTCATATTAAAGCATTTGACCAATCACATTTCAGCTGTCACTTGTTGCCAGGCAGAGTCAAAGTCAAAGACGTCTGCCTGAGGCCTTCCTGAGGACTTGTATTACTATTAGTAATTACCAGTGGTGCAGTGGGGATTTTTTTTAAGTGAGGGTCATTCCTGACTGAACCAGGACTAAACCAGGAAAATGTCCCAGTTTTCTTCATCTACATGTTTGTTTCTGTTATGTTTGGCTAATCAACAATTACAACTAAACTTCAGTTTTCATCATTTCCACATTGACGCACAACGCCGAGTGCACTGGGTACATGCGATTAGAAGAGAAGATGATTCCAAACAGCACATACGTCTACAGTCTTCATTTTACCGCTGATCACATTTACTTCAGTGGGTTTGATCACAGTCGGTCGGCAAGTCCAGTGTTGGGAACTACACCACAAGTTGTCATTACGAGTTTCCAAACATTTTCCTGGTTTGTGACGTAAGCTTATGAAATGTCTATTGTGACAAGCAGGTGGCGTCACCAGGATAAGTTACAGGCCACATATTTGGAGAGTTAATCCATGTAACAAAGTAAAGGGAAAGTAGGAACTCAAGCATTAAAAGGCCTGGAGTAACTTTGCCTGTAACATTTAACCACGACTCCATTCATTCCAGTGAGGCCACAGGCACCAGATGCACTCTTGGAGATGAGAGTTTGGGTATAACATGGAAGATGTGTGGACTGTATCTTTTTTTTTTTTTCATACAGGGCGCACCCATTTTTAATTCGGTCAAGCATTTTTTAAACATTGTTCACTTACAAACCTTAAATAATCAACTTTTTCTCCAGATCTGAACATTGTCAAAATAATATTTCATTGATGTTCAGGGGTCAAATTTGAAAAGAATCCAGTAAAAAATTATTTAAAAATACAAAAATTGATTTTCCACCCATTTTCTTTCTTAAACCTAAAACCTAGAACGATGAGACACAAAGGAGCTCTGTACATTTTTTTCACAAGTCTAGAGAACCATTTTAAGCAGTGTCTTGATTTGCAGATCATTACATTCAGTTCTGCACACACGCTCTGTCATTTTTTAAAATAGATTGAAGTAGCTCAAGAATAATGACATGAGCCTGGAGTTCGAATGCAGGAAAAGTTTATTTACATCAGTACAAGACCCAAGTCATGGAGACACAGTGAGAATGAGATGAATATGTGTCTTTATTTAAACAGATACAATTTTTGAGAATCAATTATCATTTTCAAACATGATCTGGACAAGAGACCCTGTCAGGAGCCACATGAAGTCAAAACTACAAAGATAAACACACATTAACACAAAAAGACAAGTGCTGGTCATGATGTAGCAGAACAAAGAGGAAAGAAGGTGTTCTGTGCAGCGTCTTTTTGACTTGAAAGACCAAAAACACAAGCCATTTCTTAATGAATACACAGCGCAAATGCAACACGTCATGGTCACTACCTTACACAACATGGTGATTATGGATAAAACAAGAGAAAGAAACCAATATAGTATGACATACTCTCAGGCTGAATGTTTACAGCGTAATCCTGTCCTGTTACTCTGCTTAATACAGCTCTGGAAAAAAATAAGATACCACTGCAAAATGATCAGTTTCTCTAATTTTACTACTTATAGGTATGTGTTTGAGTAAAATGAACATTTTTGTTTCATTCTATATACAACATTTCTGTCAAATTCCAAATAAAAATATTGTCATTTAGAGCATTTATTTGCAGAAAATGACAAATGGTCAAAATAACAAAAAAGATGCAATGTTTTCAGACCTTAAATAATGCAAAGAAAAGATCATATTTATTTTTAAACAATACAATACTAATGTTTTAACTTAGGAAGTGTTCAGAAATCAATATTTGGTGTAATAACCCTCATGACCATCCATTTTCCTCTTGATCACGTTTTAGAGGTTTTCAGTGAGGATCATGTCTGGAGGTTGGGCTGGTCATGAGAGGGTCTTGATCTGGTTGTCTTTCATCCAAACCTTGATTGACATAGTTTTGCGGCGTTGAGCATTTTGTCCTGCTGGGAAAAAAAACAGTCCTCAGAGTTGGGGAACATTGTCAGAGCAGAAGGAAGCAAGGTCTCTTATTTTTTCCAGAGCTGTATCATATCTTCTGAGGCAGGATGGATATTTTGCCTATAAAGATTGGAAAAAGTTTGTCCTGGTTAATTTTGGAGAAAGAGTAGATAAGAGTGTTGGTGTCAGCGTCATAAAAAGTCAATTTACGCTTGTTACATTCTAGGTGAACCATAATTCTCTGAGGACTTGACTTTGATTTTACAACAATTTCCTTTTTTTTCTGTAGGCTGAAAAGTTCATATTGACCATTTTTAAAGTAAATTGCGTAAACTCCAACAACAGCAGGGTCTGTAATTTGGAGCTGAAAAGATGATTCTGTCATCAAGCCAAGTGACCAGTTATCACCGTGAACTGCAACTTCCCATCTGTGGGAGCCGTAGTTGAACCCCTCTGAACCACAAACTAATGGCAGTTTATCCTTAGCTCTTTCAGGGTTTTTAGGAAGCACATGTTCTGCTCCAGCTTGTACACTGCTCAGATCATCAGACACGACCAGTTGTGGGTGAGCCGTGTTAGGATCCAGAACAAAGGGTCTGTACTCCACCAGTCTCTTCATGTTGGTCCAGATGTTGAAGACCAGGTTGCCCAGATGTTTGGCCTGGTCTATCAAAGCTCCTGGGCCCAGTTGTGGTTCCTCCAGCAGAGGGCAGCACTGCACCCTCTCCACTGCAGCCTTGTATTTGAGCAGGAAGGAGAGGTCTGTGGCTCTGAGCTTCTCTTCTGTGGCTCTGATAGTTTCTGACAGAGTTTCTATCTCTGTACTCACAGCTGCTATCTTGTCCTTCATCCTCTGAGTCTTTTGCTCCTCGTCCTCCTTCAGGATCTTCATCCTTGACTCCTGTTGTTCTGAAAGGAAGTCATGCAGCTTTAAAAACTCTTTTTCGATAATTCTGGCTGTGTGGTTTGTCTGGGTTTTGATGTGAGCCAAAGATATTTCACAGTTTTCTTTTAATTCTTCCATAAGTTCCAGTCGGTCTTTCAAAGGGTTCAGAGCCTTCTGCAGATCCTCTTTTGCATTGTTTTGTGACTTCATCGATGGGTCTGATCTGGTGGAACCTGTGAGTTTCAGAGTCTCTACACACCACACAGACAGGCTGCTGGTCAGACACACAGAACAGTTTGAATGTCTCTGAGTGCCGTGGGCACATATGCTCCTTCTTCTGCTCCTGCTGTAGATAGGCCTCACACAGGTTCCTCAGAGCCAGGTTCAGTGGAGGGTCTCTCCTGGAAGCTCTTGTCTTACAAACTGGACACTCCTGTGAGGGCTTCTCTGTCCACCATCTCCTCAGACACTCTTTACAAAGGCTGTGGCTGCAGGTCAGCACGACCGGATCATTGAAGATGTCATGACAAACTGGACACGTCAAGTCTTTCTCAGGTTGAAACGCCATGATGAGTCCTCACAACCTTTTATCTACTGCTCTGCAGCTCTTCTCTCTGTTTTATATCTTGAGGTGTGGCACTGGTAGGGAATTTCACACATTTTTATCATGGTCATAGTCACATTTTTATAGTGCCTTTCTGCCTTCAAGGCACTCAGCAAGTTGTATCATGTTATATTCATGTTTGTAAAACTTGTCTACCAACTTTATAATGCTAAATTAATCTTTTAGTTAACTCTGAGGATGGTCAAAGCCAGTGTCTTGACTGCTCTGCTGAACTTGGTTGTAACATGTTGGTAAAGTTTGGTTAGTCTCAATGGTGGAGAGTGTTTCCAAAGATCCAGGAGACCAGGGTCGACTCAAAGTCCACCCAATAAAAACTAAATTTATGATTGTGATTGTGATTGTATAAATCCTAGTTTGTGGCACTTGTCGGGAAGGAAGCAACAATATGTAAGCAAGAGATAAACGGTTATGACTAGTGATACCTTCTAAACTACAAATGCAGTGTTTCTCAAATCTCAAATTCAGAGACACATTTCCAAAAAAGACATAACTGCAAAGGAAAGTTGAAAACACTGAGGCACTCAAAAGAAGAAAATAATGAAGGATTATGGATAATGTGGATGAGATGCTGCACTTTAAATGTACCACTTTTCAAGATGTGAGTACTAAAGTCACTTCATTATTTTCGCTGTTTCGTGAGTTCGATGCTCTATTTTATTGTCTGTTCTGGTAGCATTGCTGATGTTTGGTGGTTATGACTGAACAGAGTAGTTCAAAGTCACACTGACACATGAGGAGCTTCAAAATCAAACACAAAGACACAAAGTTGTGTCACGCCTTCCTGAACTCAGGGAGAAGCAAATCGCAGTTTAAATCCGACAAATTCTCCTGTAGTGTCTAACAGACTTTAATCATATATCTGTTCATCTAATCATAAAACATTTTATTGTCCAGTAAGGAAGTGTGCAGTTGCATGCTAGTTGCAGCATGGAGAAACTCTTCGATCTCAGTGTTATGAAAAGTGCTTATAAACTCATAATTAGGATGTTCTGAATGCCTAAGGTAAATGAGGAATACCTTTGGATCACTGCAAACCTTTTAATTTGAACTTTTTCACATTTAAAAAAACGAAAAATCAGCATCTTTTTCAGTGTCACATTGTGGAACATTCCAGTCAGTCCAACAACATCCCCAAGTCTAGACATTTAGCAGGTGACAGATCCTTCTTCTGGAACTTCCATTTTCAAGCACTTGTTTTTAGCATATTTGTTCAAATGTATAAAAATACAATAATATAAATATCCTACCTATCAAATTTTACATAGTGAATACAGTTTGATCTTTTTAAAACACTTTATTATGATGTGATTACATGATTAATTGGGCAGAATTTATAGACAAAGTGCACAGTAAAAAAAAATGAGGTAGAAAACAGAAAAAGGGTGAAAACAGTTCATCCAGTCAGCAGGAGTCCATTGGCCAGCCCAGGTCTTTGAGAAAACTCCGTCTCCCATGATGCACCGGAAACTTCTCCAGCTGCCTGTGAGAATGAGCCGAGCGCCAGCCAATCACAGCCTGCGACGTGCGCGGGAAAGGAAGAGAAGACGCCTACAGCAAACGGAAGAAGAATAAAACCTAACATAAGATATGTAAGATTCTGTCTCATCACTGATTTATTTTTTGTTTTGTTTAAAGGTGCACTGCGCAACTTTACTGGTGAGGGATCTGCAACCTTCTCGTCTCCATGGAGATGTTATTGCTTTTGCCTGAAATGTTCAACAGTGTGGTGTATCTCTATCGTGACCAGCAGGAGGCGCCACCAGACTAAGTTACAGGACACATATTTGGTGAGTTGATCCATGTAACAACATTTATTTATTTGCAGTAAAAGCACTTGATAATAATAATATATAATAATAAAAAAATAAATAATAATAATAATAATAATAATAATAATAATTTGATCAATTGTAAAAAGTCCAACACCTGACAAATACATTACAGTATGATTGGTATACACTAAGAAGCATTTGGCAGATTGTCACAAATGGAAAACAAAACAGGTCCTAAAACCGAGTCCCTGAGGTACACCTACAACACATTTGTATGCACTGTCATCTGTTCTAAATAATCAATGAAGCAATTCTATATTTGCAATAAAACTACTTACTGATTTAAATGGTACATAGGCACATAGTAGAGTTTGGATCAGGCCGAATTTTTCTATCCGAGCCCGGCCCAGGTTCGATAGAGCAGTTTTGAATCCAACTCGAACGTGATATGCATTAAGATATTTGTGTCCAAACTCGATCAAACCCAAGATAATTAAAATCACACTATTTTCATGGGCCTAATGACACACTAGGACATTGTTTGTGTGGAGCAATCAACTGAAAAAAGTCTCAGTCTCGTCTCTGTTCAGTGGCCCGCCTCTGTGTGCACCGTCCTGGGCTCAGACACTCCAATGTACAATACATGGGTCACAAGTCTAGGAAGAAGCTAAGGAGCTATAATAACTTTTGAAATTTAACATTTCAAATGTCTTATTACACTGACATGTCCGAGTCTAACCTGAGCCCGAACATAAATTCTAAATATTTGTCCGAGTCCGACCAAACCTGCTGGGTTCCAACGGGTCCAGTTGGACTTCGGTCGGTTTTCAAGCTCTAGTACATAGATCCGTTTAAGGTGATACTGTGGAACATTTCAGGTAAGGCAATGAAATATCCATGGAAACAACCAGCAACAAAGTTACATTGTGCTTCTTCAAATGAAGTTGTAATGAAATACAAATGTTATCAATTTCCACCCAAAACCAAGTTTAATTAAAGGTGCATTCTGTAACTTTTTTGGTCTTTTTTGATCTTTCATACCTTGTTTTCCTTAAATCTTACTTCTGTCTGTTCCAAATATACAAATGTACTGATAGATAATAATGTGTCCTAATAAATAAAATGTACAGAAATAATATTTACTTTGCTATTTTGGTCTGGGACACTGCTTTCTTTCTCCTGTTGGTGCTTTCCGCTGTCTGCATGCTTCAAACTTTCTTTCTGGAACTAAAACAGACAAACAAAAAATATAAACAAAATTAAATATGATACATTTCCAAAGTGTGTGATTGTGATTTGAAAATCCTCACCTCTCTGTACTCCTCTGTCAGAAAGCCCCATTTTCTCGGCCAAACATCAGCAGAGTCCTTCTCCAACTTGACATGGGCCTTCCTAAAAACACAAAAACATATTATTATTTATTATAATACTCTTTAAACATCGGTAACTACTCATGGAGAAGCTAAATGATGAAATTAGTCATTAGTAGGTCATAGAAAATGTACAGTATTGTAAACCAACCTACAATAAAACTCTGCACCTCCATCCACAATTACATTCTCGGGGCTATGGCCTTTAAACTTGCTCTTGAGTACATTTACTTTGACTTTTCATTTTGAAATTTTACAGTAATGACCACAAAACATCAACTTCGACACTCCCTTTATTGCAGTCTGGTGTAGGGCTCCATCTACTGGCAGCAGAGGGTATTACCATGGGAGAAAAAACAGTGTAGGCTAATGAAAAACATATCAAGACGTGTTGGACTCAGGGTCAGGGGGAGCGGACTTGGATTTACCAGACCAGCCAGAACCACACGCTTTGACAAAACTTTGCAAAGATGTGTCCATCTGGAGCTATGTCCTGTCAGACAGCGTGATTGACGACCGGATTAACCAATCAGAAAGACACGTATTCCATTTGGGTAAAAACAAACAGGACGACTTACATTTAAAAAGTGAGGAAAATAATATAGTGATAGCGTATTTCTGGAGATTCAACAAGCGAAGCACTAAACTGTTAGCGTGATTCATCAGCGGGTTTCACTTCGAGAAAACCGTCTGACCTCGCAGCATTAGGATTCATTCACTCGACGCTAGGCGGGTACTAAAACTCAACAGACTCCAGGCACTCCAAAGAAGTAGAAAAAGTAAAAAAATCGCATGAGGAAAAATGTAGTTAAAAGGCCTTTATTTGAACGGCCAAAGCCAACATGTTTCGACCTCAACTGGTCTTCATCAGGGCTTAGTTAAAACAGAGCATGGGCATGACCTTTAAGCAAAACACATCAACCAATAGTAGACTGGAGTTGATTGGAGGCAGATAAAACAGGTGCTAGGCGGGTACTTTTTATTTAACCAGTCATTGCCTTTTGGTCGTGACGTATGTAATGCGCCAAATCCTGTAGGAAGAAGGGCAGTAACGTCTTTCCTCTTGATAAAATTCACCGAACATTCTCTTTGTTCCGGCTTTAAATCCTCGATCTCGGGAATCGTTGCCAACACACAATGTCTGTCTTCGTCTACATCCATCTTGACCTCTTTGTTTACTGTTGTGCTGAACCACAGACGGGACCCAGACAGACGCTTGTGTTTGACGTCATGCTTCACAGCTCTTCACTGATTGGCCAGTGCGCAGTCAACAATGGTCTAGTGCACAGGTGTCAAACATAAGGCCCGGGGGCCAGATCCGGCCCTCCAAGACCTTTAATCTGGCCCTCAGCTGATTTTCTACTAAAATATTTTAATCATATTTTCTATTAAAATATTGGTAATTTTCTGCATCTCTGAGCATATCAGTGTCTTTAGCGTCTCTGTACGTGGCCCCTCCCACCAGAGCAGCACAAATGAAGATTTGTCTCTTTCCAAACGCTCTTAAAGGACGATTGTTTTGACTGTTGACTGTGACACCCTCATCAAGAAAATGTCAAAAATTGAGAAAAGTGGAGCCGCGTGCAGGACTTTCCAAGAAAAATTGATTTACTCCTATTTGCAAACAAGTTAATGTTAAAACATTGTGTTGAAATAGCATTTTTTTCATAATATTATAATATTTTGTAAAAGAAAGAGTTCATCAATTAAAAAAGATTTCTGTAATAGATTTGCGTTTCTCGGCACAAATATTTGAACTTATTGTTATTTTGGGGTTTATATGACATGAGTTTTCTGATCCGGCCCCTTTAGGATCAAAGTAGGTTGGATACGGCCCCCGGACCAAAATGAGTTTGACACCCCTGGTCTAGTGTATTACAATTCCTGATCTAGTCGCTGGAGAGAAATGAAATTGAGCAGAGGCACTAGGTGACTACTAAACTGTTTAGCTCCGGCAGGTAAAAGAAGAGATACATTTGAGCATTTTCAAGTACAGATTTCTTTTGCATTTGAGAGACACATGATAAAAATCAGCTATGGTTCGACCTTCCCAAATCAGTATAGCATAATTTGATACATTCTCTACGGATATGTACATTTTATGCCATTCTGTAGAAGATTGTAACAGATTATAGCCAAAGGAACAGCACTAGTAGAAGTAGGATCAAATAAGAATCAGGTTTGTGGAAATGCAAGCCCTCTCAGAGTAAGGACACCTGGGTTTGTATGTTTTTCAGTGCTCTAAACACCAAAATAAATGATCATAGTCACATTTTTATACAGCGCTTTTCCACCTTTAAGACACTCAAAGAGCTTTTACTTCAAGAAACCACTCGCCCATTCACACACACTTGCACATACACAAAAATACAGTAGTGTACACAGGATTTTCACGCTCTTTTGTTTGGTTTCAGGCTCTTCTGGATTCAAACAGAACGTACAAGAGTCTGGCTGGTCGAGCAACGGATTTACAGCACAAGATTCATCAAAAAAGCATCAGTGAAGCTAAATACAACTCAAGGTATGTGTTTGATAAGGGTTGAAAGCTCCTTGTTTGTTATTAATTAATTTACTTTTTGCTGGTTTCTCCATAATTTTGCTCTAAAAACTAAAAATATATTTAAACATCTTAAAAATGTAACAAAGAATACTCAAGTTACTAGGCCTACTATTTCACAGAGCACACGCTACCATTCCCAAAACTATGTCTAATTTAAAACTACAGACGACCACGCATTTCTAGCCTTGAATTTAAAAAACAGATATATATTTTTACCAGATTTCGTCCTGATGAACATAGTTGACCGGAGCAGGAGCAGGAGCTGGAGCTGGAGCTTTCGGTCGCTCCATCGCGCTCCTCGTTCTGTGTTGGGTTTGTGCGTTGTCAGCCTGTGTCCTGGAGCTGTACAGGGATAATGTTTCACCTGCATCTATGGCTCAGTGACACCAGAGTTTACCGTCGCCGTGGAGACACATTCCCACACATATGTATCCCTCTGTGCCGCTGACAAAGTTTGGAAAGCCTCAATGGATGTGTGGGGGAAATTACATACCTATAATTTAAACGTAAAGGTACAGTGTGCAACTTATAAGTTTTTTTATGCCATACTGTGGGAGATTAGAGTCAAAAGAAAAGTACTTCTATGGAAACAAGTAAGAGTAGGATCAAGTAAGAGTCAGGTTTGTGGAGATGCAAGCCCGCTCAGAGTAAGGACACATGGTTTTGTATGTTTTTCAGTGAAATAAACACCAAAATAACAGGTCATTGTCACATTTTACATATATGTATAAAAAATGTTCATATGTTCAATGTTCGTTTCGTTTTCATTTCGATGTTTAGGAGGTCAAATTTGGGAAAGAATTCAGGAAATGTATTTATTTATTTATTTTTTAAACGTAAAACCTAGGGACTTTGACACTTTGTTTCCCGTCACAAAGGAGCTCTGGAGTCTAGAGAGCCATTTTTTTATTTAATTTATTTATTTATTATCTTTATTATTATTATGAATCCAAGTATCCCAGGAGTTATAAGAAGAGTCATGAGGCTGGAGATTTAAAGCAGGACAAGTTTATTTATATCAGTACAGGACCCAGCACCAGGAGGCATGAACCCTCAACAAATTGTGATAGCGCTGTCCATTCCAGTCTAGTCTGATTATGCTTCTGTTGTAGGGAGTATTATACCTCTGATGACGCTGGCAGCGATCACAAGGACTGAGAAGCTGGTGATGTTTGAGTTAGGTGTGATGCAGAGACCACAGCAGACACAGCGATTTTTTTTTTTTTTTTTTTTTTTTTTTTTTTTGAATGTGGATTGTAGATTTTTGTGGCTTTTTGATTTTTGAGTGTCAGGAAGCACATTTTTGATGCTCAAACAAACATGGCTCATGTTAAGGGCAAGAGAGAGAGCGTGATTATTAATATTCTCATCCATTTTTCATACTCATTATTTATAACATTTATAAGTAAGTTTTGGTTTATATAGCGCTTTTCACAGACATATGTCACAAAGATCCTTCACAAACTAACGCACATGAACATTCACACAGACAGTGACTCTTCTGCATCACTCGAGGAAAAACTAAAACTAAAAACACTAAAAAACGAAAACACTACCCACACCAATAACAATACAATGCACAATTTTATAGAGTAAAAAGGTATTCAGAACAAATACTGTCATATCCTCCTGAGACCTGGTCCATTCATTTGTGTCCTTTGTAGTGGACAGTGAGTTCACCAGTCGAACCTTTAAGTGTTTTGAGAAAAAGCCTCTTAATGGGGGGACTAGGTTCCTCTGCCTAAATAGGGCTGTCTAAGATACAAAATTAACTCAACAGGAGTTAGGAGTTAGTTTGTGGCTCCACTATGACAAGAAAAAAATAAATAAATAAATAAAAAAGGGAAGAAATTAAAAGGGAGTCAAAAAAAAAAATTGAGCCAATTGTAGTAGCTTGTCAGAGATGTTGGTCATGAAAAAAGTTGTTACTGTTGTTAAATCCATGTGAAGTTAACATCAAAATGTCCCCAGTGTCCATTACAGAGGACAGGTCACAAAATTATAAATAAAAATAAAATGAACAAAATCTAAATGCTAAGGTGTTCATTTACTTCCAAATAGATAGAAAATCACAAAAAATATATGTTGCAATACACTTTTTTTTTTTTTCCTTCTGGTCCCAGGAGGATATAAATGTTTACATATAACCGTAACTCTCAGACAGAATAAAATTTACACCTGCTAAATGTTTGGGATGTACTGTACTGTATTTTCCGAGGCAGAATGGACATTGGACCACCAGAGCCAAAGATTGGAAACAGTTTGTCTTGGCTAATTTTGGAGATGGAGTGGATGCGAGTGTTAGTGTCAGCGTCATAAAAAGTCACTTTACGTTTGGTGCAGTCCAGATGAACCATTATTCTCCGAGGACTTGACTTTGATTTCACAAGTATTTCCTTTTTACTGTGTAGGTTGAAAAGTTCATACTGGCCATCCTGAAATTCAATTCCATACCATCCAACAGCCGGGTCAGCATGATCGTCGGTGTTATGGAAAACTGATTCTGTCACCAAACCAAGTCCCCAGGTTTTACTTTCAACCTCAACTTCCCAACTATGAGAGCCGTAGTTGAACCCCTCTGAACCACGAACTAATGGCAGTTCAACCCGAGCTCTTTCAGGGTTTTTAGGAAGCACATGTTCCGCTCCAGCTTGTACACTGCTCAGATCATCAGACACGACCAGTTCTGGGTGAGCCGTGTTAGGATCCAGAACCACAGGCCTGTACTCCACCAGTTTCTTCATGTTGGTCCAGATGTTGAAGACCAGGTTGCCCAGATGTTTGGCCTGGTTTATCAAAGCTCCTGGGTCCAGTTGTGGTTCCTCCAGCAGAGGGCAGCACTGCACTCTCTCCACTGCAGCCTTGTATTTGAGCAGGAAGGAGATGTCTGTGGCTCTGAGCTCCTCCTCTGTGGCTCTGATAGTTTCTGACAGAGTTTCTATCTCTGTACTCACAGCTGCTATCTTGTCCTTCATCCTCTGAGTCTTTCGTTCTTCTTCGTCCTTCAGGGCCTTAATCCTCGACTCCTCTTGTTCTGCAAGGAAGTTATGCAGCTTTAAAAACTCTTTTTCGATCAGTCTGGCTGTGTGGTTTGTCTGGGTTTTAATGTGAGCCAAAGATATTTCACAGTTTTCTTTGAATTCTTCCATAAGTTCCAGTTGGTCTTTCAAAGGGTTCAGAGCCGTCTGCAGATCCTCTTTGCATCGTTTTGTGGCTTCATCGATGGGTCTGACCTGGTGGTCCCTGTGAGTTTCAGAGTCTCTACACACCACACAGACAGGCTGCTGGTCAGACACACAGAACAGTTTGAATGTCTCTGAGTGCAGTGGGCACATATGCTCCTTCTTCTGCTCCTGCTGTAGATAGGCCTCACACAGGTTCCTCAGAGCCAGGTTCAGTGGGGGATCACTCCTGGAAGCTCTTCTCTTACAAACTGGACACTCCTGTAAGGGCTTCTCTGTCCACCAGCTACTCACACACTCTTTACAAAGGCTGTGGCTGCAGGTCAGCACGACCGGATCTTTGAAGATGTCCTGACAAACTGGACATGTTAAGTCTTTTTCAGGTTGAAACGCCATGATGAGTCCTCTCACCCTTTTACCTACTGCTCTGAACTGCAGCACTTCTCTCTGTTTTATATCTTGAGGTGTGTCATTGATAGGGCATTTCCCACATGCTTCATTTTGTCAAACCTGTTTAACAAGTTTGTGATGCTGAATTTATGTCTTGGTTAACCCTTAGAACGGTCAAATCCAATGCCTCTACTGCTCTGTTGAACTTGGTTGTAACATGTTGGTAAAGTTAAGTTTGGTTAGTCTCAATGGTGGAGAGTGTTTCCAAAAGTCTAGGAGACCAGGGTCGACCCAAAATCAACCCAAACACAACCCAATCAAAACAAAATGTAAATGAATGGAAATTCCGCAATACTATAAATATATAAAGCAGCAATAATACTTAAGCGAAAAGGCAACACCAACTTCTTGGAAAGTAAAAACCCCTACCTGTGCCACAGTAAAAATCATGGCGAGTGTTTGTTATATTCTAAACTACAAATGCAATGTCTCTCAAATCTCAAAGTCAAAGCCACACTGCAAAAACAGACATTAGTGTAAAAGATCCTAAGGTAATTTTAAGACAAAATCTTTAAACTTTATTAGTAGATTGAAGGAAAGTTCATTGCAGCCACCTGGCCAACCACACACAAACATAAAAGGTACCAGTATTAAGGTTTTGCGTCTACATCACAAAACCACGTGACCTGGTGTTTATGCCGCTGTATTGGAGGTCGAACTTTCCATCAACAAACGTGTAGTATTTGTGTGTGATAAAATCTGAATTGAATAGCAATAGTTTTGACCCGTGTTGCTGTTGGATGTTCTGGCTGGAGTCAATCTGCTAAAGAAGGAGGCCAAAGTATCTTTCTATCGGATCCCGGCTGATAAAGATCACAGACAGAGGTGGATAGCGGCATAAAAAAAGAGGGATGGAGCCCACTGAGTACAATCGTCTGTGCAGTCAACATCTAATTTCTGGTGAGGAACCATCTCCACACAAACAAAGAAGGGAATTACAGTAAATGAAATGATATATACCAAAAGTATTTTTCTCACCGTTGTATCGGCGTAGAATCCCCCCACCGATCCCCCGTCCTCACTCACCCCCCGTCATCACTTTTGCTCGCAAGGATTCCCCCCCACCCAGGCCCTTTTTTTGCGGCATCGGTGACAATCGGTCCATAAATGCCGGAATTATCGCAGGTGGACAGACACATAGACCCACACGGTGAACACAAAACCTGGTCAATCCTTCGGGGACCAGGCAATAAAATCACAGCAAATAAAATCACCCAGAGTAAACAAGCACTTATCTTCTTACATTTTACATTTACACTGCCGGATTTAGGATATGCAGATGTTTACAACGACATAATCAACTCTCAGTGCACTGGATCGTGTTTGAAGTCTTACAAGAGTCTAGACGCCTACAAATATCTGACCTCAGGGTGGTGACTTCCAACAAACAAAATATCTTTCATAACCGCAAAGGTAATTGACTTTCTTTCATCTTACATCACCTCAGTTAGAGTAACTTGTAATGTCCATAGTCCTGCTGTGAACTCGCTTCTCTCTGGGTTAAGTGTTTAATTTTGCATTATTCTACAGTTGGATAAATTGATGATGACTGACCTCTGACAAAGCCTGCAGTGTTTTGACGGCACAGTTGACCTTCTTTAGCCGACTTGTCTGTGGTCGGGTCATAAATTCCCAGAGTTATGGGGGCTGTCCACTTATCTCGTCTGTCAGCTTCAACCGGGACCCGATACTACTGAACCCCTGCGTCTTTTCCCGTGTGGTATAGGATTTTGACCCCACGGTCAGAATCCTATTATGGTATGTTGACCCCCCCTATAGAATATTGACCCCCCCCCCCCATGAAAATCTATATTTTATTACTATAGCCGAAGATTTTTGACCTCCTTTATATATAATTGATCACTGTGAATATTCAACTAAGGCTACGTTCAGACTGCAGGGCTCAATTCCGATTTTTTTGTGAAATCCAATTTTTTTTGCAAGGTCATTAACATTTCCAATTAAATGCAATTTATATATGATCTCCAGTGTGAACATTACACGGCGCGAAAGGGTCCCACATGTGCACTGGAGACACGATGATGTCAACCGCAGCGAGCGTCTCTGTGTTTACTGAAGTTGTACAAACATGGACGCGAGCATTGAGCACCTGGAGGTTTTAAAGTTTCTCTTGTACCGGAGCCAGAACATGAACAACTTACTTGTTTTAAGGAGGAGATTGAGAAGGAGAAGGACGAGGTTTTTGGCCATGGCATTTTGTGGGGCAGTGGCAGCGACGTCCATTGAAAGGAACGTGTGGATGTGGAGACGTAGAAAAAAAAATCAGATCTGTGCCGTTCAGACTGTCATTAAAAGATCAGATACAGGTCACATAGGGGCCAAACAATTGGATTTGGGTCACTTCAGGCTACAGTCTGAATGTAGCCTAACATTACTTCTTACTTTACTTCGTAATAACATAATAACAATAATAATAAACATATTGGGGGGTTAAATATGTCAATATGTTTTAATTTGCAGATATAGTATTAATATTCAAAGTTTTTCTATAGAATTCAAGTTCTTTATTAACCCTCTGATGTCCACTTCACTGGACACATGGGTAATCGTAATTATCTACATATTGGACATAAAATTGTCATATTCCAAACTGATAATATAATACCTTACTTATTTCAATAGTCCCTCTAGTTTCTGAATAAGAGACATTTGAATGTAAAAAATCTGCCCCTGTTTCCCTCCGTTACCACTTGACTGGACCCTATAGCTGTATGTTGATTCCGGGGTCAATATACTATGGGGTCAAAATACTATAATGTGAACGATTCGAAAATGTGCCATCTTTACAATGGCGGTCTACTGGCGGTCTGGCTCGTCGCGTGCAGGGTCTCTATTACCTCTTGTGTGTGTGATTAAATGAGAAACACTGTGGAGCTGCTTTTCAAATTTTGTTTAATTTGTGCAATGACAGTAAAGGCTTTCTGATTCTGAAATGGAGAGCTTTGTCTGTCCACTCAGCTCCTCAATAATCTGATGCAACTCCCGCACGCACCATTGAGTGTATCGCCTCCATTAAACTCATTAAACTGTGCAGTGATGAAGGGAACTCCTAAGGGCCCAAGTTTCAGTGCAGAGAGCCAGGAGAACACATGTCAGTCAAAGCATACAATTACGTTTATTATTATTGCAATGAAGGCGTTTCCTCTCTGCTCATCCATGTTTTATGAGATTACAAAATGAGGTGTGTCACTTCTCATGAACACTTTCAGTTATTCTGTTCAACGTACTTGTTTATCCTTTAGCATAACCACAAAACATGCTTCTTTTGCATTTCATTAAACATGACCTACCAATCAAAAGTCTGGACACACTTCTTTCATGCATGAGTTCATGACTATTTACACTGTAGATTCTCACTGAAGGCATAACTATGAATGAACGTAGTAAACGAAAAAGCATGAAATAACTCTTTTATTTTTTATTTTAGATTCTTAAAAATAGTCACCCTTCAGGAGAATTCACCAGGAAGCTCACTGAGAGAAGTTCAAAGGTTTACAGCGTTGTCAAAAAAAAAAAGAAAACTGTGGATAATTTAAGGAATTTAACATACTCTGTTAGATCCAATGTTTTTCTTTATGCTGTAAACTTTTTACTTTTTAGATGCATCAGAAAGACATCAAATATATGGACTGAAGAATTGTGTAGCCATGAAAACATTGTGAAATAACTCACATATTACTACATATTTTGTTTTAGATTTTATATTCATATCCTTTAAAATGTCCACCCTTTGCTTTGTTAACTTTGTTGCTTTTGTCTCCTCAAATGGTTTTGCCTTGTCAGGGTCAAGAAATGCCAAAAGTGCAAAGCAGTGATCAAAGCAAAGGGTGAATGTTTTAGTTGTTTTAAGCTGAGCTAATTTGAGTTCATTATTTGTTTACTACATGTGCCCAGAGGTGGAGACTTGCGAGTCGTGACTTGGACTTGAGTCAGACTTGAGTCATTATTTTTAGGACTTGAGACTTGACTTGATAAAATGGACTAAGTCTTGGGACTCAACTTGGACTTGAAGCTCAGGGACTCGGGACTTGACTCAGACTTGATGCTTCTCCTAAAAATATATATTTATTTTTAGTAAATACTTTTCTCTTTACAGTTAAAGGAACACACTGGAACACGTCCCTCCCACTTCTCTGTTTGTTACTTTGGCAACAGTAATTGAAGTACTGCGATGTGGTGTCCTCAAATGTACTACAGTAATATACATAACAATACAGTAAAACAGAGGGAAACTACACAGAACTACATGACAAAATAACTGATATTTAGCACTTTTAAATCTTAAATCTTCCTGTTCTGACTGTAATAATTCACACTCTTGTCAAGACATTTAAAAAGGAAAAAATATATAAATATTCATATAAACATACCATGATTTGTGCCTGTGACTTGAGACGCATTTTTAAATCTGAATTTGTTCTATTTTCACTGTAATGGTTCACACTAAAATCTTGTCAAGACATTTAAAAAGTTAAAATAAACATTTCCACAACTCTTACATACTCTATAAATACTGATATATAAATATACTATGATTTTTTTATGTACAATTTAGTTTAAAATTCATATAAATTGCAAAAATCTAAGGTATATTTGGTACTTTTTTGGTTTAAAGACTTGAAATGACTTGAAGCTTAAAGCAGACGACTTGGATTTGACTTGGACTTATGGGCCAGTGACTCGAGACTCGACTTAGACTTGCCTGTTTTTGACTTGGGACTTGACTCGGACTTGAGGTCAAAGACTTGAGTGACTTGACTTACTTGAGACTTGCAGAACAACGACTTGGTCCCACCTCTGCACGTGTCCGTTCGTAGTTCTGATGCTTTCAGTGGGAATCTACAGTGTAAATCTTCATTACAATAAAAAAGTTGTTATTAATGGAAACGTGTGTCCTAAATTTTTGACTAGTAATGTACATTTTCTTAATCTCCTTTCATATATTTGATGTTTTCTGTGTGTATCTACAATGCCAAAAGTAGTAAACATGAAGCAAACAACTGAAAGGCAAGAGTACTAGAGTAAACCTGCCTCTCTTCGCAAAGTGGTTAAACAAAAAGTACCTAAATTTTTTGTACTTGTTGACCTGAGTAGTGATGTACAAGACGTATAATCATCTACTTCCTCCTTGTTTACAGGAGATATTTGAGCAGAGGGAGAGTCAGTATCGATATCTTTTAAAAAAATGAAGATAAGAACTAAGAAAAAAGTGACTGTGTTTCTGTTCAAGGGGTGAATATATGGAATAACATGAGTGGTGATTTTAAAAAGTCTAATATTGTAGAAGTCTTTAAAAAAAAACGTATAAAGCATTATGTTTTGAAAGATATAGAGCTCTGGAATGAATGAATTATGCGTTAAATGTGTTTGTTTTAATTTATATTTTGTCTCTTATGTATACAGTAAGTCGTAAGTGAAATTGAAAATGCAAACTTGCTGTTCATACACTGTTTTTTCTTGGAATTCTGTCATTGTTTAATAGAGTTTGGCTTTATAAGTACCTTTTACTTCAACCTAAACTCTTTCAGTCATGATCTATGAGACTGTAGTCAATGTTTTGTTTTGTTTTGTGTTTTGTAAAAATGACCAAATAAACTACTACTACTACTAAAAGCACATGAAACAGCATTCAAAGTGTGTTTTTAAAGGACTGACCAGCAGATGGCAGCAGAGTACCACAGAAAAGACGTTGAATTATCTAACATGTTCTTGTTTGTGTTTTGTTGGTGTGGCCACTGTCCTTTTTTTTCATTTGACCTTCTGATTTGCCAGTACATACCTTTTAATAACTTGTCTTTCTGGTAGTAATTAGAGTTTTAGTTGCAGGACTACTTCTTGTAGCAGTTGTAGTAGTAAAAAAGTACCAACACTTGAGGTTATATTTACTACAGTGCATTTTCATAACATTAAAAAACTTAAAAAACTATGCTTATCTGGGTATTTGTAGTGGCAGTAGCACTACTAGTAGTAGAAGAAATAGTAGTTTATATAATATTTTTCATGCTAGTGTACAACTTCCGATCTCTTCTGCGTATTCTGTTGTGGCGTCCTTTGGCAAGACACTTTGTCCACATTGTGTGGATGGTGTGTGGGTGATTGTTGGCAGTGGTAAGAGACATTGTCAGCCTTGCTTTCATCAGTCTGCCCCGGGGCAACTGTGGCTACAATAGCTGCTTACTCTGGATTGAGATTTGTATCATAAAGATATACATACATTTATAAATATCCAAATACAAAACACAAATATTAAAATGTGACAACAAATAAATAAACACATTTGTGCTGCTTACTATGGAGGGAGATTTGTCTCATAAAAATAACATTCAAAGACTTAAAAAACTATGCTATCTGGGTATTTGTAGTAGTAGTAGCACTCGTAGTAGTAGAAGAAATAGTAGTATATATTCTATTTTTCATACTAGTGTACAACTCCTGATCTTGTCTGTGCATTCTGTTGTTGCATCCTTTGGCAAGACACTTTGTCCACATTGCCTAGTACGAATGTGGTGTGTGGGTGATTGTTGGCGGTGGTAAGGGACATTGTCAGCCTCGACTTCATCAGTCTGCCCCGGGGCAACTGTGGCTACAATAGCTGCTTACTATGGAGGGAGATTTGTCTCATAAAAATAACATTCAAAGACTTAAAAAACTATGCTATCTGGGTATTTGTAGTAGTAGTAGCACTCGTAGTAGTAGAAGAAATAGTAGTTCATATTATGTTTTTCATACTAGTGTACAACTTCCGATCTCTTCTGAGTATTCTGTTGCGGCGTCCTTTGGCAAGACACTTCGTCCACATTGCCTAGTACGAATGTGGTGTAGGGGTGATTGTTGGCAGTGGTAAGAGACATTGTCAGCCTCACTTTCATCAGTCTGCCCCAGGGCAACTGTGGCTAAAAGATATAAGATAAGATATACATACATTTATAAATATCCAAATACAAAATACAAATATTAAAATGTGACATACAAATAAATAAACACATTTGTATAAATAAATGTGTATTTGTGAATATATTTTTCAGATTTGAAAATAAATATGTTTGACTTTGGATGTGGAATCTGCATTTGTGGATCCTCGTTTTTACTTTTCTCTGCTTTTCTCTCGATGATAAAGGAGAAATTCAGTTTGTCGACGGGACAAAATTTATTTGGTCGAAAATGTTTTGCTCAGTTTTCTCTCGATGACGTAATTTTGAGACGTTCCTCCTGCATGCAGAGATTCACAAATAAATGCCTCTGGATTTAAATGCAAATGCACCCTCCACTGAACAACCAGCAGATGGCAGTGTGGAGCAGCCACAACGCTTCCACCAACGCCTAACATTAATCCTTGTTGTAGTTCTTTTTAACAGCCAATCAGGGATTAGCAGACTACATCACTCTGCTCTAGAGCACAGATCGTTTGCAGGAAGAGCCGCTGTCTTGTCTTTGTGCTGTTGTAAAGCGACTTTAAGCAATCAGTAAAGCGCTACATAAGAGAAATGCATTATCAGTAGTAGGATTTGTAGCAGAGTATTGTAGTAGTATTGATACTTTCTGTCTCCATGGTAACTGATGAACATTCTGTCATACGCATACATGCAGAACTCCCTCCAGCAAACACAGCCAAAGTTTTAGAAACACAAAATGGATTTAAGCGGCACATTTTCGGGAGCCTGTGATTAATACAAGCGTCCATGATCCTGTTTTTAAAAAAAAAGGTGAGTGTGACTAATTGAAAAACTGTTGCGTGATGCCTATCTAACTTGTGATTGTAATTTTATTTGAGAGGGACTTGTTTCACACCCTTTGTAGTTCCAGCCAAGTCGGTTCTTTCTGGTCACATTGTGTTCAAACAATGTTGACGACATCAGCCACAAAGTATGAGTCGGTCAGTCGGTGTGGGACATATCTGTGAGCAGGATCTCCGAGTGCGTCAGAGCCCAGACTTTAACCTGTTCGAGCCCTGATGCTGTTTGCTGAAGCTCAACCCCAGGACCACAGATGGACATGACCTTTGACCCCACGATGTCGTAACTGTGACAGTAGTAGTAACCTTTGAAGTAATCGTCACAGCAGCAGGAGTGACATTAGTAGAAGTAGTAGTAGTAGTAGTAGTAGTTTTTGTTATTGTAAATTGGGAGAATACCTTGAACACTTTGTTTTCTGTTGCATCACACAGCTTTATGAAAAAGTAGCCTAGTATTAGTAGTAGTTGTAGTAAGAATACTGCATTTATTTGATTATTTCATCTGGGTTCAGTGGTGATCCTGCACTGATTGGTGCCCTGAGCAACACTGTTCCCTGTTGCGTCAAGCAGCATAGTTTATGACAGAGGAATAGGCCTATTAGTAGTAGCCTAGTAGAAGTAGTAATAGTATTAGAAAGTTGTAGTAGTTGTAGTAGTAGTAGAAGTAGTAGAAATAGTAGTAGTATTCATTGTAGATATATCAATATTTATTACAATTATTTCATTGGTACATTAGTTTAGTAAGGATATATGAAGGCCTATTAGTAGTAGCCTAGTAGTAGTAGTAGTAGTAGTAGTAGTAGTAGTGGAAACAGAAGTAGCAACAGTGTTAACAGTGATTATTTCAGTAGAATACTTCGACCACGTTGTACCCTAAGTAGTAGAGTAAGAAGTAGTAACAGTCGTTAGTAGTAGTAGTAGTAGTAGTAGTAGTAGTAGTAGTAGTAGTAGTAGTAGCAGTAGCAGCCAAGTAGTGGTAGTAGTAGTAGTAGCAGTCATTGTAGGTATATCAACATTTATTGCAATTATTTCATTGGTACTTTAGTTTAGTTTAATAAATTGGTAGAATAGTAGTAGTGGTAGTAGTAGTAGTAGTAGTACTAGTAGCAGCATAATAATAGTAGTAGTAGTAGAATAAATAAATTAATTGGTAAAATATTTTGACCACTTTGAAAGAGCAGCAGGGATAGCCTAGTAGTTGTAGCGTAGTAGTAGTAGTAGTAGTAGTAGTAGTAGCAGTCATTGTAGGTATATCAACATTTATTGCAATTATTTCATTGGTACTTTAGTTTAGTTTAATAAATTGGTAGAATAGTAGTAGTAGTAGTAGTACTAGTAGCAGCATAATAATAGTAGTAGTAGAATAAATAAATTAATTGGTAAAATATTTTGACCACTTTGAAAGAGCAGCAGGGATAGCCTAGTAGTTGTAGCGTAGTAGTAGTAGTAGTAGTAGTAGTAGTAGTAGTAGTAGTAGTAGTAGTAGTAGTAGTAGTAGTAGTAGTAGTAGTAGTGGAAACAGAAGTAGCAACAGTGTTAACAGTGATTATTTCAGTAGAATACTTCGACCACGTTGTACCCTGTTGCATTACATGGCATAGTTTATGAAGAAGTAGTAGAGTAAGTAGTAGTAGCAGTCGTAGTAGTAGTAGTAGTAGTAGAAGCCTAGTAGTGGTAGTAGTAGTTGTAGTAGTCATTGTAGGTATATTAACATTTAATGTGATTATTTCATTGGTATTTTAGTTTAGTAAATTGGTAGAGTAGTAGTAGTAGTAGTAGTAGTAGTAGTAGTAGTAGTAGTAGTAGTAGTAGTAGTAGTAGTAGTAGTAGTTGTTGTTGTCATTGTAGGTATATCAACATTTATTGCGATTATTCTTTGGTACTTTAGTTTAGTTTGGTAAATTGGCAGAATAGTAGTAGTAGTAGTAGTAGTAGTAGTAGTAGTAGTAGTAGTAGTAGTAGTAGTAGTAGTAGTAGTAGCAGTAGCAGTAGCAGCCTAGAAGTAATACTTCTAAAAACAGGAGTAGCAGTAGATGTAACAGTAACAGTGATTATTTTATTACAATATCTCAACCACTTTGTTCCCAGTTGCAGTATGCGGCATAGTTTATGACGAAGTAGTAGTAATAGTAGTAGTAGTAGTAATAGTAGTAGTCGTAGTAGCAGCCGAGTGGTAGTAATTGTAGAAACAGCAGTAGTAAAAGTGTTAACAGCTGTTACTTCATTAGAATATCTCGACCACTTTGTTCCCTGTTGCTTCACACACAAAGTTTATGAAGCGATTTGAGACAGATCATAAAGCTGAGTTATCTTTACATATTTCCCTCAGAGATACAACCTTTCATGTGTCCGCCATAAAACAGATCTGATATGGAGAAAGTACAATAACAGGTTTGCGAGCCACAGTTAAGACAATGGGATAAACAGCTTTCGTACAATTTTCATGATAACTGGATTACATGGACAACTGTAGCTCCGTTTGCAGTGGTTCCTTGAGATAAACATGTTCAAATCATATACAGCTTTCACCGTAAGGCAGATTTATTCTTAATTACAAAAACACTGGACATGACTTCTTACCTATTTTGGTTTTCAAGACGATTATAGAGTCAGAAAGCAGAATGAGCGTCACACGACTCTCTTATTTGTGTTTCAATTCTGAAATCCAGTCTCTGATCTGAACGGTCATGAGGTCTGCCCATCAACTGAGAATGAAAAATACTTGATGTGAGGCGCTGTTAACACAGGTTCAGTTATGATTTTATCTAATCCAACTTTATTTGTATAACACATTTTATAAGCAAGACAGTTTCCAAAGTGCTTCACATTGCAATGTAAAACTATAATAATCTGCAGAATTATGTTCCAGCAATGAGCAAACTAATAGAATCAATCATTAAAATCAATGAACAAAAATAATAAAATCAATACATAGAAGCAGTACTAAAATAAATAAATAAAATTAAAACAAAATAAAAAATGTAATTTAAAAAAGATACAGAGGACCACACAACTCACGTGATGTTAATAGACACAGAATAAAAGTTGGTCTTAAGACAACACTTCAAACACTCCACTGTGGGGGCTGTTCGGACATAGAGGGGTACTACTTTTTTTGCCCAGGGTAAATACTATTTTTACCTTTTTTTCTTCTGTCATGACTGGGGGGTGCAAAAACATTGCAATATCGATATATCTTGTCATTTGATGTGATAATATTGTATCGATATATTGGCAAAAGTGTTTTTTGGTATATTTTACTAAACTATTTTGTTACAGTTCTACAGTTTTGTTGCCTGTTTGTGGAAGGAAACTCATTTATGCAACACACTTGACATTTTCACAGTTTTGATGAGTAAATTGGGTGTGTTTCATATGAACTTTACACAAAAATTGGTTTAACAAAGACAAAACAAAGTATCACAGCCATGAGTTAGGCTTTATTTTTAATGGAACCGTATCAAAGCGGTTTGAACTATATTGAATTGTATTGAATAGAAAGTGCACTGTATCGAGGTACAGTATGTATCATATGGGGGCCTGTGTATCGAGGTATGCATCGTACCGGCAACTTATTAATGATACCCAGTCCTAGTCATGAACGTCATCTCTCCTATACAGAAAATAAACAGCTTGTTAAAGAGTCAAAATAAAAACATTAAAAATAAAATAAAATAAAAATAAAAAAAAAAAATAAATAAATATATATATATATATATATATATATATATATATATATATATATATATATATATATATATATATATATATATATATATATATATATATATATATATATATATATATATATATGTATATAAATGTGTTTCTCACCTTCCACGGTGGTAGGTCTCTCTCACCCTCATTGAGCTCGGGTCGTCTACCAGAGGCCTGGGAGCTTGAGAGTTCTGCGCAGTATCTTTGCTGTTCCCAGTACTGCACTTTTCTGGACTGAGATGTCCATTGTTTTTCCCGGTATCTGTTGAAGCCACTCTTCCAGTTTGGGGGTTACAGCCCCGAGTGTCCGATCACCACAGGCACCACTGATGCCTTTACTTTCCAGGCTCTCTCCAGCTCTTCCTTGAGCCCCTGGTATTTCTCTAGCTTCTCGTGTTCCTTTTTCCTGATATTACCATCGCTTGGTATTGCGATGTCCACCACCACGGCTCTGCTCTGTTTCTTATCCACCACCACTATGTCTGGTTGGTTCGCCATCACCATTCTGTCAGTCTGTATCTGGAAGTCCCACAGGATCTTGGCTCGGTCATTCTCCACAACCTTTGGAGGTGTTTCCCACCTTGATCCTGGGGTCTCCAGCCCGTACTCTGCACAGATGTTTCTGTACACTATGCCCGCCACTTGGTTATGTCGCTCCATGTTTGCTTTCCCTGCCAGCATCTTACACCCTGCAGTTATGTGCTGGACTGTCTCAGGAGCCTCTTTGCACAGTCTACACCGTGGGTCTTGTCTGGTGTGGTAGATCTGGGCCTCTATTGCTCGAGTGCCCAGGGCCTGCTCCTGAGCAGCCAGGATCAGTGCCTCTGTGCTGTCCTTCAGACCAGCCCTCTCAAGCCATTGGTAGGATTTCTTGCTATATATATATATATATATATATATATATATATATATATATATATATATATATATATATATATATATGTGTGTGTAATAATGTAAAATTTTAATAAAATGCAGTTAAAAATTACTACATCAATGACTAAACATATTTTTGGTGAGTAACAAAAATAATCAGAAGAGATAAACACATTTAAACATGTTTTTAAAAATGTCAAACTGACCACACATTTTGAGCATTATTTTGAAATGGAGGTCATGTTTCTTGGAGTAACTTTTCCTCTTAATAAGATAAGGTGTTTTCAAAATACTCTACTTCCCAGTTAACATCATGTACAAACGTTACCTTCTGTACGTTCGAAGTTGTTAGTTTTTTGTTTTTTTCTCTCTGAGCGTTAGAGTTATTCTGTCGTTGCCTCTGATGTTGCGTAAGACGTTTATCAGCTGTTATTGAAAAAACTCCGTCTCTCAGCAAAATACTATCAGTGTTTTTGTCCATAAAATCGAAAACCCAAGAAAATATGTTTCTTACTCCGTACAGACGTCATCTCCTCTCTTACTGTGGCCTCGTCTTCTCAGTATAGAGGTTGTGGGTTAGACTCCTGATCTCTCTGAGTGGAGTTTGCATGTTCTCTCTGTGTTACTGTGGCAGAGTTGTCTCCTGTTTCTCACTGGGTTGCATGAATTACCATTTATTTATAATTCTACCATTTATAATCAACACATTTTCACAATACAAATAATGGCCACTTCACTTACTGTTAACTGATAAATACTGTAAAAGTACCAACATCTTTTTTTTTTTTTTTTTTTCTTTTGTACAGTTCGAAATTCACCAGAATACACCAGACAGTTTGCAAGATCCCCAGAAGTTGTAGACCGTGCACCGGCCAATCAGCGAAGAGCTCTGAAGTCATGACGTCAAACTCAAGCGCCTGTTTTGTGATACAGCACAACATTGTAAACTAAGAGGTTGAGATGGATGTAGACGAAGTTATACATTCTGTGTTAGCAACGATTCCCGAGATCGAGGATTTAAAGTTGGAACAAAGAGAATGTTTGGTGAATTTTATCAAGGGGAAAGATGTTATTGCCCTTTCTCCTACGGGATTTGGCGCATTACATACGTCACGACCAAACAGCAGCCATTGTTTAAATTAAAAAGTACCCGCCTACTGTTGAGTGAAAAAATCCTAATACTGAGAGATCAGATGGTTTCCATGAAGTGAAACTGGCTGATGAATCAGGCTACGTTAGAAATGCACCGATACCAGTACTAATATCGAATTTCAATAAATTTGGCTGGATCAGGTATCGGTTCCAGAATATTGGTTCAGACAATATCCTGGTCTTTAATGGCGTGTAATAAGAATATTTACTGTCTGATGTAGGCTTAGGACGTCTCAGAATGTTTGAGCCTTTATTCATACAAAGCTGTTCAGTAGGAGCCTGATTCATCAGCCAGTTTCACTTTGCGGAAACCGTGTGACCTTGCAGCGTTAGGATTCGTTCACTCGATGGTAGGTGTGCACTTTTTTTATTTAATCAGTCTCTGCTATTTGGTCGTGATGTATATAATGTGCCAAACCCCGTAGAAAGAAGGGCAATAATGTCTTTCCCCTTGATAAAATTCTCCAAACATTTTCTTTGTTGCGGCTTTAAATCCTCGATCCCGGGAATCGTTGCCAACACAGAATGTCTGTCTTCGTCTACATTCATCTCGACTGCTTTGTTTGCTGTTGTGCTGTACCACAAAAGGGACACAGACAGGCGCTTGAGTTTGACGTCATGGCTTCACAGCTCTTCACTGATTGGCCGGTGCAGGTCTACAACTTCTGGGGTTCTGGCAAACCGTCGAGTGTATTCCAATTCCTGACCGAGTCGTTGAAGAGAAATTACGTTGAGCGGAGGCACTAGGTGGCACCAGCCTGGCAGTTCAGTAGTTACTCGGAAGATAAATACAATAACAAACCACAACTGGATCCATTTTGTAAAAAGTGAGCTGTGTTTTTTCTGTGAAAAATTTGTAATTCCTGCTTCTAACTTTGGTTGAAAAACAACATGGAGGCCAGGCTAAATTAGATAAATTACCCCATTTTCACCATTTTTCCAAAGGTGCAACACGACACTCTATTACAATTCTCCCCAGATTGTTGCGTTACAGGTAAAAATCCTGCTCAGTTTTCACTTCCATAATCATCAGAATCATTTTGGATTTAAATTTTTTTTATTTTCTACAAGCAAATAGTGTTTATATGTAACTGCAGGCTCATATTGACATACTGATTGAGTTTTTATACGGACACTTTTTGTTTTATTCACACAGTTTATACGTCTGATGCAAATAAATGTGACTTACTTTATGCATGTTACAGGCCCAAAACAAAAAAATGCAATAATATGTGTCATTTAAAGCTCCTAGATTACGCAAAAATGACTCTTGTGAGCTTTTAGAATGTTGTGTTTTGTTGCATTCACACATGTTTGAGTGACCTTTTATCATTAGTCTGTCTGAGGCTGCACTGAGTCACTGTCGGACATTTAAACCTTTAGTTCACTATATAGACTTAGACAAACTTTATTGATCCACAAAGTAAATGATTTGGACACAGCAGCTCACACATCAACATATATTATAATAACAAAGAGCAGAAATATAAATGGTAATAATAAATAATAATGTGCATATCTATGGACAGAGAGAACAAAGCAGCGGTGAATTTCCACAGTGAAAGTTTATTAGCGTGTGTTGTTGCACAATCAGGAAAATCGTCCATAAAGCATAAAAAGTGTGTGAATGGTGGTTATGTAATTTAAAAGAACAGTGTCCTTAATGCAGTGTAGTTAACCTGGAGGACGCGGCACACTCAGCACAACCAGGGGAAACTATTTTAGAGGGTCTGTCACCGGCTTCTCTCTGTTCTACAAGATGACACTACACTTATTTAACTCTATAGTGACAGCAGGTGACGTCCTAAGGTCAAGTCACACGTCAGCTCTGTGGAGAGATGAGCCCACTCACAGTCAGAATGCAAGTCAGTAAAACACCCATGTTACTGAGATGGACGGTTACGTTTTATGCTACAGCGGGACACTCTAGACCAGGGATTCTTAACCTTTTTTGAGGCCCGACTTTTCCAGTGCAGAGTGGCGCAGGGCCCATTAAATATTAAATATTAACACTGTAATCATTATTTTATTATTAACACTGTATCTTTATTTTTCGCTTTAAAACCTTCTCCAGAACTGTAGCTCTTCTGTGAGCTTGTTGAACTAAACAACTGACACATTACTGACTGACACAGCAAATGTTAAAGAAATATATTGGAAATTGTATATAATTATATTTAGTTACTAGTTATGCATTGTAATTTATTGGATATATTATAGTTGTAGTAGTGTAGTCTAGTGTAGTATACTATGGAACAGGACTGTTATGAACTTATGTGTGAACTTTTTTTTGTTTTATACAGTCCTGTTCCATAGTATACTACACTACACTACCCTACTACAACTATAATATATCCAATAAATTACAATGCATAACTAGTAACTAAATATAATTATATACAATTTCCAATATATTTCTTTAACATTTGCTGTGTCAGTCAGTAATGTGTCAGTTGTTTAGTTATGTAGTGAACTTTTTTTGTTATTATAATGGAACATTTTATTGTAAATTATGCCAACTTGGACCTCAGGAAGAATAATCTTTACCCCAGTAAAGACTAATGGGGATCCAATAAATAAATAAACAAATAAACTACTGATTGAGCAACCGTGAACAGTTCTCCGTAAATGGACGTGTCATACAGCATCACGGCATAAACATTTTATTTTAATACGCTACGAAATAATAAAACAATATAATTTTGTGTAGTGTATTATTGTCAGTGATTGTGTATGATGCCAACCAGTTTCGATTCTGGACTCACTGGAGCAAAACGGAACTTTTTTGTGGCCCTCTAGGTGGCGCAAGTTTTTGTCCCTATGGTTAAGAATCACTGTTCTAGACAAAGCAACAGCAGCTCCATGGAAACGCACAGACGGCAGGCCCTCCACTAGAAAAGTTACACAGTGTATCTTTAAAGATGCACTCTGTAACGTCTTTGGTTGGGAGTCCGTCACCTGCTTGTTTCCATGGATACGTCATTGCTCTGTGTGGAATGTTCCACACTGTGACATTAAACAGCTCTACCTTACATTTATTCAATTACAGGTGACTTTATTGCTCAAAAATACATAGAAAAACAACATTCTGACTGTGAGCGGGGTCGCCTCTCCACAGATCTGACCTGTAACTTGGTCTGGTTTTGGTCTCTGTGAAGATAGAAAGGTTTAATGCCATACTGTGAAACATTCCAGACAAAACAATAACGTCTCCATGAAGAAAAACATTTGACGGACCCTCCACCAGAAAAGTTACACAATGCACCTGGAAAGTCATGATAATCCAGGATCCTTTAGCAGAACCTGAGTCCTGAGTACAATACCTGGGACGCGCCTGTTGTGCATATTTGATGTGGGCAACACAATACCCAGGAGAAAACCAACCCAGTGAAAAGTAGAACATGCAGCCTCCAGACAGACAGGCCCTGTGCTACTGTCTGCAGGAATCACACTCACAACCCAACAGTGTAGCAACATTTCAGGCTTTCAAATTATTTATATTTACTGCAATTAGTGCAAGTATAATTGGCCAAGACACATTAAAGTACATGAACTGTATTTTTCAGAATATAAGTCACCCTTTTTTTCATGTTTTTGGTGTTTTCTGTGACTTATACTCCAGTGCAACTTATATAATAAAATATTCACACTGACAGCCTCAAGATCGCACCATTACTTCTGTATCACTGAACAATTTAACATTTAAACAAAATTATAAAGACACTGAGAAAACTGAACATAAATGACCCCAAATAGAGAATCATATTTTACAGATTACAAGCTGCAAGTAGTGAAATATGCAGCAGAAAACAATAATCGAGCAGCAGAAAGAAAGTTTGGAGTGAGCGAGAAACTTGTGACACCGGGAGGATGCACCATGGATGGATGGACAAAGTCTGGACTTCAGCGACACCGAAACCATCCTGTCGGGATTCAGAAAAGCAAGAATAATTCTAACTGGAACTGATGCTGAGTCTGATGCAGTGACACAGAAGAGGAAGAGGCGCTCTGTTTACCTCTGGACGTCGCGGAGTTGCTCAGAAGTGACACCGAGGATGAAGAATTGAATGGATTTAGTGATTTGGAGTGAGATGGAGAGTTTGGTAAACTTGTTCTGTTGTTTATGTTATAGTTTATCTGAAGAACTGTTCATATGTGATGTTAACAGCCTGTTGTTCTCTGTTCTATTGTTATTACTTTAACTTGCCTTTCCAGGTGAAATGTTGGTTCCTGATCTCTGATTTTATAAAATAATTTTACCAAAAAAAGTGCGACTTATAGTCCGGGGTGACTTATGTGTGTTTTTTCTTCTTCATGATGCATTTTTTGGCTGGTGCGACAAAAAATTACAGTACTATAGAATATTAAAACTCAAAATAGTGTCTCAATTTCAATACTAAGAAGTAGACTTGATAAAGATTCTGTTACCACTATGATCATGAAAAAAATACTTTCTTTAGACCAGAGGTGTCCAAACTTTTGTCATCAAGGGTCACATCTCTAAACACAGATGAAGGAATAACTGAAATATGTGCTTGTTTAACACATTAGAATGATCCATCAGTCTTTATTCATGCTAAGATCCTTAAAACCAAACACTAAATATTAAATATTACCCTTATTAAAGTAGATTTTCAAAAAACTTGCAGTGAAAAGTTTAATTTCTAATTGATGTCGTGTAATCTGGGTCAATTCACCTGGAAGCCTGAGGGCCGAGGAATTGTCTAAAGCAGGTATGCCCAAACTATGAACAATAGAATGTGATTTTCACCATTAAATTATAGTATTTTCTTTTATATTCCCACGTGGTCTTATATCTGTGTAATCCTTCTGTGGTCCAGGTCGGTTCCATCGTGGTCCAAGCTCAAGGTTCATTTCTGTCCTGTGAATGGGACTCTTTCAATATTGCTTAAATGAGTATCTAGTTTCGATACTAGTTTTAATATCGATTAGTATCTGATTTTCAATATTTTTTACAATCCTCACACAAAACACTTAAAATATTTCTTTTAAGTGACACTACTTAGTTTCAAATGTGGTGGAAAACTCATTGTTCTTCACAGTTGCTTTAAAAGACTGAACCCACCTCTGACCTCTGTCCCGAGCCGGGCCTCCAGCTCTCAGCCAATCACGTCTCTCGGCCCGTCAACCCTCTCAGCCAATCAGAGCGCTCGGCTGCAGGCGCTGCCCACGTCACTGCACTTGCATCATCTGAGGTCAGAGGTCGGCGGCTGCAGACCAGGAGACAATGAGCCGAGGAAATTTGAATTTGGGGCGCAAAAGTTTCCACAAATGCCGATTCATGTTTTGGTTTGCTTTAAAAAAATCACAGAAATTGGTCTTTTTAATTTAAATTTTATTTTATAGTATATCCAGTGTTATTAAACAATCATCATGTTATTTCTTGAAACTTTTATATGCAAAACCCTAAAAGAATTGACAATGAAAAATGCATTTTTAGTGGGAAGCTTATGTATTTTGTGTACATATCCTTACTTACTTTTACTTTTTATTATTTACATGACTCAAATCCAAAATGTGAATAAACCTTAATACTACAAGAAACAATATTAGAAGTACAGAGCAGGTCCAGCCACAAAAATTTTGGGTCCTGGGGCAAGAAGACTCACATGGGCCCCCCTTTTGATATGAATTAATAGGCAGAGGTTACAAGTCTGGGCCCGACCACGGCATAAAACTTAGTGTAGCAAAGAAGATAAGCACATGAGATTTCCTGACTTTTGCCTGTCAAATATTGTGATGTCTGTTACAAGAAAAATTAAATATCTGGGGCAGATCAGCACCACGGACATGACGGATGATGGTGACGTGTACAGACAGTGTAGGACGCTCTATGCTCAGGGAAATACTTTCATGCGTGAGTTTGGTTCTTGTACAAAAGATGTAAAGTTGTTTAAATCATATTGTTCACCGCTGTACACAGCCCACCTCTGGACTAATTATAAAAAGACTGCAGGTGTCTACAATGACGCTTTACGGAGCTTTTGAGGAGGCCACGATGGACGAGTGCGACTGAGATGTTTGTTACTGCACGAGTGAACACTTTGCAAACTGCACTAAGAATTTCAGTGTACAGTTTTATCTGCGGACTGAGCAAATCAGACATGAAATAATAATGTCGCTCACAAATTTGAGATTCAGTGCAATAAGAAATCAGTCCAATATGTGGAGACACTGTATGGTTGTCTTTTAAAAACATAAATGTTTGTTGTTTTTGTATTGTCACTGTCCTTGTCTGTTTTTAAAATGGACCATGAGTCTGGAATAAAGATGATGATGATGATGATGATGATGATGATGATGATGAATGATGATGATGATGATGATGATGATGATGATGTAGCAGTAATAGTCTACTACAAAATCTGTAAAATTAAGTACTTGTAGTAGTTTTTTAGTAGCGTAGTTTTTTCTTTCTTTTTTTATGTTGTAATTTTGGGAGGAAATTATGCCTTTACAAGATTTAAATTAAAATTAAATTATTAGTATTAACCTTTGCATAATTTTCTCCAGAAATAAAAGCTAAATTTGTTTGACATTTAGTTTGCTTAGGTTAGATTACATACTTTATTCTTTAGAATAATGCACGAAAACAAATCAAAGCACTAACTTCAGCTCATGCAAAACAACACTTTTTACACATCTATGCAGTTTAAATAAGGCTAAAAGCAATAGCTGCTAACTCCAATGAGGTTAAATTCAAGATGTTTACAATTATTATGAAATATTTGCAAGATTACATTGCTTAAAAGTATTAAAAAATCATGTCACACTCACTTAGACCGCTTTTTTATACAGTCTGTGATTTACACTAACCGTAACTTTTCTGGTACAAGTGCCGCACCTGGATGTGTCCATGGAGATAATAGGGAGATTGCTTTACCTTGGAATGTACCACAGTATGGCATTAAACTTGCTCATTATTTAATTACAAGTGTTTTTGCAATAAAACAAAAGCCTGGAAAATGTGCATTGTACTGTAAGTGGCCCACCTCTCCACAGATTTGACCTGTAATTTGGCATGATGCTTGTCTCCATGGAAATAAATAAGTTTAAAGGTGAACTGTGTAACTGCTGGAGTAGACCGGGACTAAACCAGGTCCAAACCAAGTCTGGTGCAGGGTCTGTCTACATTTTCTTCTCCATGAAATGAAAAACACTCTGATCCACCTTGTGATGTCACATGGTGATAGAGGAAGTGCTCCACTGTGTTTTTAAACTCCATACACCTTCACTGTAGAATAATTCGGGTAATTTCAGCCTGAGAATTGCCAATCTCTTTCAAACAAAACGTAAAAGGTAGATGCTGAACTTGAAAACTACCACTTCATGACATCACAAGGTGGAACAGAGCATTTTGAGCTTTGGAGATGTAGACAGACTAATAATAAAGTGTTACTCAAACATGTGTGAATGAAACAAAACACAACTCCAGGAGGTAACAGCATTATAATGATTTTGCTTAATATAGGACCTTTAAATTTATATTAAATAAACATAATAATAATAATAATAATAATAATAATAATTTTAACTTTAGGTAAGCTTTTAATTTGCATTGAATATTAAGTGAAAAAAACAACAACAACCATTATTTACAGTTCTCATTTCATTTTTTTTCTGTGGCTTGGTGGCATCACTTAAAAAAATAGTTAAATGCCATACTGTGGAACATTCTAGCCAAAACAATGACATCTCCATGACAACAAGCAGGCAGACAAACAAAGCCCTCCACCAGAAAAGTTACATAATGTAGCTTCAACTCTAAAATGAAAAACACCACAACGAGTATTACATAATTACAACAGGTTTTGCAAAATACTGCAGTTAATTAGAGTACAGTGTGTATCGTTATCGATGGTTACAGGAAGTACAGTACAGTACAGAATGTTAAAAACAAGGGTGTGTTTGAAATTAATTGGCACCAAATTGGGACTAAACCTGGATTAGACTGGGACTAAACCAAGTCTAAATCAGGACCCTCGACCCAAAAAGTTACACAGTACACTTTTAAGATCGTACTTTAAAAACTGCATATGAGCAACAATATCTCCATTTACTCCCAGAAAATTGCACAGTGCACCTTGAAATCAGTATTAATTTTCAATAAAATTCCCATCCAGTTATTATAATTGAAATAAGGCGTGGTACTTGGTCCGTGTATCATATAAACAAAAAACAATACAATGGGAAAACAGGTTGTCATTTCATTATTCTGTTTTAGTATAAAAAAATAAATAAATAAATAAATTAAAAAAACAGATTTCAACCTCTATTTCCAATACTGAAATATCAGCAATCAAAAAACATTCTTGGGTCCTATTTCAATTTTGATATTTTATTTTTCTAGCAGCAGAACTTCTGGGTCAAAAAAATTTGAGAGAATAAAATATAAAACTTTAAAAAAGGCACGATGACTGTTTTTTGGTTGGTATTATTTGAAATAAACTAAATTAAATACAATACAAAAATGGAATAATAAAATAAACAGCTTTTTTTTTTTTTTTTTTTTTTTTTTGTATTTATTGTGGGTGTTGCTTTATGTTTTTGTGTTTTGTTTTATAAATAATTTATTATTAATTTGCTAAATGTTGATTAATTGAATTTTGTTAAATGTTATATTCTGTTGTCCTTAATAAAAAAAAATAAAATAAAATAAAAAATTCTGTTGTCCTTAATAAAAATAAAAACAGTAGTACACAAACCATACTTTTTAAAAATCGTATTATTATTATTATTTTATATTTCAATGTATTTATGTATATATGTATGTATGTATGTATTATTATTTTTGTCATATTTATTGCGTATTTATTACATAATATCACAAAACCTAGAATGACTTACTCCACCGGGTCACTCATTCACGACATGTTTATCTCGTATGTCATAAATGTGTAACAGTGAGGTACACTAGGAACTCAGCCAAACACCGTGACGTCTGAAAGGCCCATTACTCATTTACATACCCACTGTCTGGCCCCGCCCCCTGCTCCCTCTGGCCCCGCCCCCTGCTCCATGTGGCCACGCCCCCTGTTGCATAAATACAGCACAGGTCCAGTCTCCACACAGCAACAAGCAACAAGATCCTGACTCTGCACACCGCAAGAAACAGGTAAAATTAACTAAATATTTTTGAATTTGTAAAGTTTTTGAGGGGAAATGTTTAAATAGAGAATAGAGGATGAATTTATGAATGAAATCAGGTTGGAAGGTTGGTTTAAACTTTTTTTGCAGCTACTTTGTGCAGGATGCTTTGTGCAGGATGAAGTATATTGTGCAATAAAAATGTACTTTTTTTTGTAGTATTATTATTATTATTACTTTTTTTTTTTTTTTTGGTATATTTTCAATTAACGTTAAATATTAAAGGTCCCATATTATGTTAATTTCTGATCTATGTTATAATAATGTTTCCTCATCACAAACAGACCTGGAGTTGTGTTTTGTTTCATTCACACAAACCCTGTATATTTAGACTGAGTTCTTCTCTCAGACTAAAAACACCCGGTTCCACCTTGTGATGTCATGTGGTAATACGAAAGGTGCTCCACTGTGTTTTTAAACTCCATACATCTTCAACATAGAATAATTTTAGGTAATTTCAGCCTGAGACTAGCCAATCTCTTTCAAATTAAAGGTAAAAGGTAGTTGTTGAACTTGAAAACTACCACTTCATGACATCACGAGGAGGAACAGAGCATTTTAAGCTTTGGAGATTCAGACAGACGAATAATAAAGAGTTACTCAAACATGTGTGAATGAAACAAAACACAACTCCAGGTCTGTTTGTGATGAGGAAACAGCATTATAACATGGCATAAAGTTCATAAGAGTCAATTTTGTGTAATACAGGACCTTTAAATAAAAAAAAATTAAAAAAAAATCAATAAGAATTTAGTATTGGGAAAAAATATTATTATTATTATTATTATTATTATTATTATTATTATTATTATTATTATTAATTTATTTATGTATTATATGTAAACTTTCAATTAACATTTCAAAATATTACGTTTCTCACTTCATTTTTTTATTTTTTATTTTTCTCTGTGGCTTGGTGGCGTCGCTTCGTTGTGTCCATGGCGATAAATAATCATTAAATGCCACACTGCGAAACATTTTAGCCACGACGACAAGCAGGCGCCAAAACAAAACCCTCCACCAGAAAAGTTACATCGTGTCCCTTTAACTCTAAAACGAAAATCCCCACAACAAGTACTACGTAATTACAACAGGTTTGAAAAAAGTACTGCAGTTCATTAAAGTACAGCGTGTAACATTAGCGACGGTAAGTACAGTAAGTATCTAAAAGAGAAGGAGGGTGTGTTCGAAATTTCAAATACATGCAAATTGGCACCGAACTGAGACTGGGACTGGAACCTAGAACTAAACCAGGACTAGACTGGGACTAAACCAGGTCCAAACCAAGTCTAGCTCAGCACTAAATTGCTCAGATTATTGCGATATTTTAAATATGTTGTATTTATTTTGCACGAAGGACGCTTTTGAAATATATACAAAAATGTAGACTGCTTAGTATTTGTACTGCATAATGTTACTTCATAATACTTCATTTTAACACAGTGTACATGTATCCACCTTACATAAGCAGGTGTGTACTGTATGTTTTTACTGCCCCTATTGCTCCGGTCTGCTGCTTCAAACTCACACTAAACATTAATAACCAGAAAAAAAATAAAAAAACTTTGATTCAAAATTGTAATATGCGGCATTGTAAAATTCTTCTCTTGTGAATATGTAAATGCAAACGTGTGGATAAAAAATGTGACTGGTTTAGACTGAGTTACCCAGCTGCATTTTTCTTCATTCCTAATACGTAATACTCCTACTAGGAAGGAAGTACTGTGTAAAAGTACAGTATGTATGTATGTGTCTGGTGGAACACTGAGGGGAAAAGAGACGGGACAACAGGGGCACACGGGGAGGGACGGAGGGACGGAGGGACGGAGGGACGGAGGGGGTGGGGCAGTGATGTTGGAGATGTAGAATGTTGCATCACCCACAGAGTAAAGAAGCGAAGTCCTGATCTAGTCCTGGTTTACGTAGGTCTAGTTTAGTCCCAGTTTTGTCCTGATTTATTTCTAGTTTAATCCTGGTTGAGTTCTGGTTTAGTCCTGTTTTAATACTGGTTTACTTCTGGTTTAGTCCTGGTTTACTTTAGGTTTAGTTCTGGTTAGTCCTGTTTTAGTTCTGGTTTAGCCTTGGTTGATTTCTAGTTTGGTTTTGGTTTAGTTCTGGTTTAGTCCTCGTTTAGTTCTGGTTAGTTCTAGTTTAGTCCTGGTTTAGTTCTGGGTTTGTCCTGGTTTAGTTCTTGTTTAATTCTGGTTTAGTTTACTTTTGTTCTGGTTTAGTCCTGATTTAGACCTGGTTTAGTATTGGTTTAGTACCGGTTTAGTCCTGATTTAGTTCTAGGTTAGTCCTGGTTTAGTTCTGGTTTAGTTATAGTTGGTTCTGGTTTAGTTATAGTTTAGTTCTGGTTTAGTCCTGGTTTAGTTCCAGTTTAGTTCTAGTTTAGTCCTGGTTTAGTTCTAGTTTGGTTCTGGTTAGTCCTGTTTTAGTTCTGGTTTAGCCTTGGTTGAGTTCTAGTTTGGTTTTGGTTTAGTTCTGGTTTAGTCCTGGTTTAGTTCTGGTTTAGTTCTAGTTTAGTCCTGGTTTAGTTCTGGGTTAGTCCTGGTTTAGTTCTTGTTTAATTCTGGTTTAGTTTACTTTTGTTCTGGTTTAGTCCTGATTTAGACCTGGTTTAGTATTGGTTTAGTACCAGTTTAGTCCTGATTTAGTTCTAGGTTAGTCCTGGTTTAGTTCTGGTTTAGTTCTAGTTTGGTTCTGGTTTAGTTCTAGTTTGGTTCTGGTTTAGTTATAGTTTAGTTCCAGGTTAACTAAACCAGGTTTAGTCCTGGTTTAGTTCTAGTTTAGTTCTGGTTTAGTCCTGGTTTAGTTCTAGTTTGGTTCTGGTTTAATTCTGGTTTAGTCCTGTTTAGTTCTAGTTTAGTTCTGGTTTAGTCCTCATTCAGTCCTGATTTAGTTCTGGTTTAGTTCTAGTTTGATTCTGGTTTAGTTCTAGGTTAGTCCTGGGTTAGTTCTGGTTTAGTTCTAGTTTAGTTCCCTTTTAGTCCAAGTTTAGTCCTGATTTATTTCTAGTTTAGTCCTGGTTGAGTTCTGGTTTAGTCCTGGTTTAGTTCTGGTTTAGTCCTGTTTAGCTCTAGTTTAGTTATAGTTTAGTCCTGGTTTAGTTCTAGTTTGGTTCTGGTTTAATTCTGGTTTAGTCCTGGTTTAGTTCTGATTTAGTCCTGTTTAGTCCTAGTTTAGTTCTGGTTTAGTTCTAGGTTAGTCCTGGTTTAGTTCTAGTTTAGTTCTAGTTTAGTTCCTTTTTAGTCCAGGTTTAGGCCTGATTTATTTCTAGTTTAGTCCTGGTTGAGTTCTGGTTTAGTCCTGGTTTAGTTCTGGGTTAGTCCTGGTTTATTTATGGTTTAGTCCTGGCTTAGTCCTGGTTTAATCCTGGTTGGTTTCATTCCAGTTTAGTCCTGGTTTAATTTACTTTTGTTTTTATCTGATTAATCTAATACTTTTTATTTTGTGCCAAGACAGTAAGTGCAGTAGGACAGTCATTAGTACCACAACTGTAATTACTGAAGTAAAATAAGAGATCACAGTAGTAGTCTAAGTAGTACTAATTAAAGTTATGCAATTTGTCTAATAGTACTTGTACTTTAGGAATTTATTTTTCAGCATTTTTATCAGTTGTTTACCTTATTTCCTCATGTTTCTGCTTCAGACTTAATGATTTGCATATTCACTAAGTAATATTTGCCCACTTGACTTTGAAAACATCATTTTGTTTGTTTGTCTTTTGTAATTGCATTTCTTCATTCTTTGTGTTTCACCTTTGACCTGTTTCACTGAACTTGACTTTGCTTCTTTTTTTTTTTTACTCGTCTGCGTGTGAAGAGTTTAAGTGACTGAGTTCACATGACTTAAATTTCTGGAGCTGTCACAAGCCTGTTTAGTTTGTCTGAAATAGAAATAGGAAATGTAACTAGTAAAATTTGCATACAGTATTTAACTAAATTAAAACATGACTTGCTTCTAATCAACTATTTATTGGAAGGTTAAGAACTGTATTTTTCATGTAGTTTTGTCCCAGTGCAGGTATATTATAAAAATAAGCTTTTACAATCAAAATTAGATTGCTGTGTACTGTTTACGCCTAATTATAAAGCGTTTCTATCGTCCGCGAACCAGGAAGTAAGGCTGGTGTGGTGTTAGCATGCTAATTGTTGTTAGCGTTACCATGACGACGAAACTCTGAAGTCTGAAAGTGGCGAAAAAGCTCTTATAAACTCATCACGGTGAATAATTAGGATGCTAGGAATGCGTTAAGAAAGTGAGGAATAACTTTGGACCACTGCAAACCCTTTAGAATTTCCACATTTTTAAGACAATACATTTTAATAATAATAATAATACATTTTATTTATATAGAGAACCATTCTAATAACATGGCTTGTCTGTGGTCAGATCATAAATTCCCTGATTTATGGCAGCCAGAACCAGAATGTCCATCTGATTAACCCATCACACCTCATAGCCTCGAAAAAAAAAAAAAAAAAAGTCCAGACGCCATCCCATACGGACCCGGACGGGGTCTGCCCAATGTTCCCCATGTTATTCCGATTGTGAAAGGTTTCTATGTTCCCCGTTAAAACTGCAGCTGTCCTCACCTTAAGTAATCACAATAAACTCATAAAACAGCAGCAACAGAACTTTGTACAAACTCATCAGACATCAGCCCGGAGCAGAAACACTGAGCTCGGGCAACAGCAGCAGACTCTGGTTTGGATCTCGTCCAACTGTGGCATTTCTCACACGAGGCTAAATGTAGTTCATTTTATAAGTTGAATCAATTGAATAGGGTCTATTCAGTTAAGGCTGTCTGTGGCATCCACTGTGGTGTCTTTTTCTTTTTTCACTTTTGAGTCTGTATCGCTCAACAATTCGGAGATGGAGACCCCAGTATATTGACGGGTATTTGGCACACTGACGGCAGCTCCACTTGTCTCGTCTGTCAGCTTCAACCGAGATCCAATAAAACTGAACCTCTGTGTTTTTATCTCTGTGCGCAACACTTTCCCAGCATTTGTCTTAATGTGAAAATGAAAGGAACAACTCGAAAATGTGCCAACTTTACACTGGCGGAAGTGGATCAGGGCAAGGCTGTGACGTCACATGCAGGTTCTCTATAGAGCTTTTCTAAACACTCAAAGACTCTGTACAAAGAATACAATAAAAACTGTACATATAATAAACAATATAATCAGACAAAATATAGGCATGATAATAAAAGCAGATTCGTTTTTCTGAATTTACATTTCCGAATAATCTTCAAATCCACATTTTTAAGACTGTTAAATAAAGATATAATTTCACCTTCTCTCCAGGTGTATCCACTCCTCGTCTCCTACCTCCTAGCTCCTCCATCCTCGACTCCTCAGGATGCCTCCTCAGCTTCAGTCCCAGAACCAGAACGGTACGCGCGTGGTTCAGGGGGATCTGGGCGCGCTCAGTCCGGCCGTGAGGGAGTTCGTGGAGACCAACGTCGCCCTCTGCCAGCCGGAGTGTCTGCACATCTGCGACGGGTCCGAGGAGGAGAACAAGGCTCTCCTGGTGCAGCTGGAGGAACAGGGCCTGCTCAAGAAGCTGCCCAAATACCACAACTGGTAAGAAATATTCAAATATTTTATTACATTGTTCCTTCGTCAAAATCATATCCTTGTTTTATATTAAAGACCCTATAAGCTCTTCTGAGGTTTAAGCTGTGTTATAATGTTGTAACCTCCTCAAACATACTCAAAATATCGTGATTTTGTATCGTCAAAAGTCTCTATAATAACGTGGACCATCACAATATATCGAATCACAAGTTTCTTTGCTTAAATTAATTGTTATGGTGCAGAAATACCTAAAAAAAATAGAGGGAACTACATCGACCATGGTGCTTTGCTCTGTTTTTGTGCAAACAACATGAAGAAATAGAAGTTTTAAGCACTTTTAAGTCTTACTTCTTTGGATTAAGTCTTGTCAAGGCATTTTAAGAGGAAAAAGTAACCCTCCACAAAATATCGCAATAAATACCGTACCGTGAGATGTACACTACTGGTCAAAAGTTTTAGAACACCACACTTTTTCCTTTCCAGTTTTTTATGGTTTACTGTTGACGAAAACTTATTCTAAACTTTTGATTGATGAAAGTGTCGACCTTTGGCAGATATAACAGCTGAACACACTCGTGGCTCGTTCTTTTTACTACAGAAAACAAATATTCTTCAGAAAGTTCTTCCCAAGTCTGTTGCAGAAGTTCTTATAAATGTGTTGCACTTGTAGGTTGTTTGACTTTCACTCTTCTGTCCAGTTCATCTCAAACCAGCTCGATGGGGTTTAAGTCTGGACACTGTGCTGGACACTCCATGTTTTCATGCTTTACCATCTTGTTATTTTTTCCTGAGGTAGTTTTGGCAGAGCTTGGACTTGATTTTTGTTCTTTTATCTTTTTTTTTAAACCTCTGGCTATTCAGTTCTTACCTTTGTACCATTTCCAGCTCGTCACTGGACTTGCACGACTTGAACTGCAATAAATAACTGGAAAAAATTAGGGTGTTCTAAACTTTTAACCGGTAGTGTAGATCGTGAAAATATCGTACCGTGAGATTTGGATATCGTTACATCTCTAATACTCACAGTTCTGTTTTGTCTCATTCACACAAGTTTGAGTAATCCTTTATTATTATTCTGTCTGAATGCTCCACCTCGTGCCTCCGTTCCATTTCATTTCTCTCCAGCGACTAGGTCAGGAATCGTAATACAATAGACGGTTCGCAAAAACCCCAGAAATGCAAGTTCGGGCACCAGCCAACCAGCGAAGAGCCATATATTCCCGTGTTGTCAACAATTCCCGAGATCGAGGATTTAAAGCCGGAACAAAGAGAATGTTTGATGAATTTTTATCAACGGGAAAGACTTTATTGTTCTTCTTTCTACGGGAATTTGGAGCATTAAATACGTCACGACCAAATAGCAGCGATTGATTAAATAAAAAAACTTACCCACCTACTGTTGAGCGAACGAATCCTAATGCCGCGAGGTCAGACGGTTTCCATGAAGTGAAACCGGCTGATGAATCAGGCTACGTGCTCTGTTCCACCTTGTGATACCCTAAAGTAGTAGTTTTCATTTTTACTTTTTACCTTCAGTTCAGCAGAGATCGGCAATTCCAGGTCTGAAATCATCCAAATGATTCTACTGAAGGTGTGTGGAGTTTAAAAACACAGTGGAGCACTTCCTGTATTCGAGTTTTCTGTTTGAAACGCAATTCCAAGTATGTTTTTGATGAGGAAAAATCTGAAAATAGGGTAATATGGGCCCAGTAACTCGTAATGATGACAGCATTTTTTGTTGTAAACATTGCAGTGGGCTTGGTATTACAGTCCATTGTTTTGGTTAGAACACTGCGTTTTATAAAGAATGTGTTTATGTGTACGTACCGCTCATGTGTTTTCTCTAAAAAAAAAAATACCCACAGTGTGTTCTCAGTTTGTCTATAGAGGCTGTAGATTATGTTTGTGTAATTGCCTGAGCTCCAGTTTGGTGACATCTCTGTTCCCTGTGATGTCAACAGTGTTATGGGACAAAACAGCTGCTGACGTCGAACTGTTTTGAGTGTAGATGTTTTCTTTTGAGTCAAACATGATTCACACAGGTACAATTTTGTGGTTACATATGGTGCATTGTGTAACTTTTATGCTGGAGGGTTCGTGAAACAGTTTTCTCCAGAGAACTGTTATTGCTTTTTCACTAGGATGTTTCACAGTATGGTTAGTGTTAAACCTTTCTTCTTGATGGAGATCAAACCAAGACAGGTCAAATCTGTGGAGAGGCGACCCCGCTCACAGTCAGAATTCCTGTTTTCCTAGGTATTTTTGAGCTGTAAAACCACCTGTAATTTAATAAATGTACAGTGGAGCTGTTTAATGTCACACTGTGGAAGATTCCAGACAGAGTAGTGACATTTTCATGAAGAAATTTGTATTTGTGTTTTGTATACTGAAAACAATCCAACAGAACCCAGTACAATCCAGTAAAACCAGCATTAGTGAACGTATAGAGCCTACTTGTGAAAGTTGCAAAAGTCCCATCCACTGTGCTGAACTGATTGCTGTTGACCTATTGAAATTTATATTGAGGATTTTCTATATACATACAGGTTCATCTTTGATCGATTGTTATTCCATCAATTGTATTGCTGGGTTTCAGACGACATCATAACACTCTGTAGGCCAATAATATTTTACACAATAATATTTACATGCCCAGTCCCCAAGCCTATGTCACCCACAATTGTTCATAAATACACAAAAGCATGATANCTGTGTTTTTAAACTCCATACATCTTCAACATAGAATAATTTTAGGTAATTTCAGCCTGAGACTAGCCAATCTCTTTCAAATTAAAGGTAAAAGGTAGTTGTTGAACTTGAAAACTACCACTTCATGACATCACGAGGAGGAACAGAGCATTTTAAGCTTTGGAGATTCAGACAGACGAATAATAAAGAGTTACTCAAACATGTGTGAATGAAACAAAACACAACTCCAGGTCTGTTTGTGATGAGGAAACAGCATTATAACATGGCATAAAGTTCATAAGAGTCAATTTTGTGTAATACAGGACCTTTAAATAAAAAAAAAAAAAAAAAAAAATCAATAAGAATTTAGTATTGGGAAAAAATATTATTATTATTATTATTATTATTATTATTATTATTATTATTATTATTATTAATTTATTTATGTATTATATGTAAACTTTCAATTAACATTTCAAAATATTACGGTTCTCACTTAATTTTTTTATTCTTTATTTTTCTCTGTGGCTTGGTGGCGTCGCTTCGTTGTGTCCATGGCGATAAATAATCATTAAATGCCACACTGCGAAACATTTTAGCCACGACGACAAGCAGGCGCCAAAACAAAACCCTCCACCAGAAAAGTTACATCGTGTCCCTTTAACTCTAAAACGAAAATCCCCACAACAAGTACTACGTAATTACAACAGGTTTGAAAAAAGTACTGCAGTTCATTAAAGTACAGCGTGTATCATTAGGGACGGTTACAGGAAGTACAGTAAGTATCTAAAAGAGAAGGAGGGTGTGTTCGAAATTTCAAATACATGCAAATTGGCACCGAACTGAGACTGGGACTGGAACCTAGAACTAAACCAGGACTAGACTGGGACTAAACCAGGTCCAAACCAAGTCTAGCTCAGCACTAAATTGCTCAGATTATTGCGATATTTTAAATATGTTGTATTTATTTTGCACGAAGGACGCTTTTGAAATATATACAAAAATGTAGACTGCTTAGTATTTGTACTGCATAATGTTACTTCATAATACTTCATTTTAACACAGTGTACATGTATCCACCTTACATAAGCAGGTGTGTACTGTATGTTTTTACTGCCCCTATTGCTCTGGTCTGCTGCTTCAAACTCACACTAAACATTAATAACCAGAAAAAAAAATAAAAATAAAAAACTTTGATTCAAAATTGTAATATGCGGCGTTGTAAAATTCTTCTCTTGTGAATATGTAAATGCAAACGTGTGGATAAAAAATGTGACTGGTTTAGACTGAGTTACCCAGCTGCATTTTTCTTCATTCCTAATACGTAATACTCCTACTAGGAAGGAAGTACTGTGTAAAAGTACAGTATGTATGTATGTGTCTGGTGGAACACTGAGGGGAAAAGAGACGGGACAACAGGGGCACACGGGGAGGGACGGAGGGACGGAGGGACGGAGGGGGTGGGGCAGTGATGTTGGAGATGTAGAATGTTGCATCACCCAGTATAGAAGCGAAGTCCTGATCTAGTCCTGGTTTAGGTCTAGTTTAGTCCCAGTTTTGTCCTGATTTATTTCTAGTTTAATCCTGGTTGAGTTCTGGTTTAGTCCTGTTTTAATACTGGTTTACTTCTGGTTTAGTCCTGGTTTACTTTAGGTTTAGTTCTGGGTTAGTCCTGGTTTAGTCCTGTTTAGTTCTGGTTTAGCCTTGGTTGAGTTCTAGTTTGGTTTTGGTTTAGTTCTGGTTTAGTCCTGGTTTAGTTATGGTTTAGTTCTAGTTTAGTCCTGGTTTAGTTCTGGGTTAGTCCTGGTTTAGTTCTTGTTTAATTCTGGTTTAGTTTACTTTTGTTCTGGTTTAGTCCTGATTTAGACCTGGTTTAGTATTGGTTTAGTACCGGTTTAGTCCTGATTTAGTTCTAGGTTAGTCCTGGTTTAGTTTAGTTCTAGTTCTGGTTTAGTTCTAGTTTGGTTCTGGTTTAGTTATAGTTTAGTTCCAGGTTAACTAAACCAGGTTTAGTCCTGGTTAATTCTAGTTTAGTCCTGGTTTAGTCCTAGTTTGGTTCTGGTTTAATTCTGGTTTAGTCCTGTTTAGTTCTAGTTTAGTTCTGGTTTAGTCCTCATTCAGTCCTGATTTAGTTCTGGTTTAGTTCTAGTTTGATTCTTGTTTAGTTCTAGGTTAGTCCTGGGTTAGTTCTGGTTTAGTTCTAGTTTAGTTCCCTTTTAGTCCAAGTTTAGTCCTGATTTATTTCTAGTTTAGTCCTGGTTTAGTTCTGGTTTAGTCCTGTTTAGTTCTAGTTTAGTTATAGTTTAGTCCTGGTTTAGTTCTAGTTTGGTTCTGGTTTAATTCTGGTTTAGTCCTGGTTTAGTTCTAGGTTAGTCCTGGTTTAGTTCTAGTTTAGTTTGGTTCCTTTTTAGTCCAGGTTTAGTCCTGATTTATTTCTAGTTTAGTCCTGGTTGAGTTCTGGTTTAGTCCTGGTTTAGTTCTGGTTTAGTCCTGGTTTAGTCCTGGTTTACTTATGGTTTAGTTCTGATTTAGTCCTGGCTTAGTCCTGGTTTAATCCTGGTTGGTTTCATTCCAGTTTAGTCCTGGTTTAATTTACTTTTGTTTTGATCTGATTAATCTAATACTTTTATTTTTATTTTGTGCCAAGACAGTAAGAGCAGTAGGACAGTCATTAGTACCACAACTATAATTACTGAAGTAAAATAAGAGATCACAGTAGTAGTCTAAGTAGTACTAATTAAAGTGATGCAATTTGTCTAATAGTACTTGTACTTTAGGAATTTATTTTTCTGCATTTTTATCAGTTGTTTACCTTATTTCCTCATGTTTCTGCTTCAGACTTAGTGATTTGCATGTTCACTAAGTAATATTTGCCCACTTGACTTTGAAAACATCATTTTGTTTGTTTGTCTTTTGTAACACGCGTTTTGCATTTCTTCATTCTTTGTGTTTCACCTTTGACCTGTTTCACTGAACTTGACTTTGCTTCTTTTTTTTTTTTAACTCGTCTGCGTGTGAAGAGTTTAAGTGACTGAGTTCACATGACTTAAATTTCTGGAGCTGTCACAAGCCTGTTTAGTTTGTCTGAAATAGAAATGTAACTAGTAAAATTTGCATACAGTATTTAACTAAATTAAAACATGACTTGCTTCTAATCAACTATTTATTGGAAGGTTAAGAACTGTATTTTTCATGTAGTTTTGTCCCAGTGCAGGTATATTATAAAAATAAGCTTTTACAATCAAAATTAGATTGCTGTGTACTGTTTACGCCTAATTATGAAGCGTTTCTATCGTCCGCGAACCAGGAAGTAAGGCTGGTGTGGTGTTAGTACGCTAATTGTTGTTAGCGTTACCATGACGACGAAACTCTGAAGTCTGAAAGTGGCGTAAAAGCTCTTACAAACTCATCACTGTGAATAAGTACGATGCGTTTAGAATCGTGAGAAATAACTCTGGACCACTGCAAACTATTTAAAATGAACTAATTCTTTTTTTCCACATTTTTAAGATTGTTATTTAAAGATATCGACTTAATACCTTTTAATAATAGTAAGTAATACTAATACTACTAGTAATAATAATAATAACAATACAGTTTATTTATATAGAGCTTTTCTAAACAATCAAAGATGCTGTACAGTAGGGTTGAACAATTTTAGGAAAAAATTGAATTGTGATTTTTCTGGCAGATATTGCAATTTTGATTTCATCCATGATTTTTTTTCAAATCAAATTTTAGTGCATATGAACATTTGTAAACATCACAGAAACTTACATCATACCAGAGTCCTGCGCCGACGATTTGACGTTGGACCGTTTGCGCACATTTGTTTACGTTTTACAAAAATGAAACTTAAATCACACGGCTCATTTGCATAAATTATAAGCGCTGAAAAAAACAGCTCGCTCCTTGTGCGCTGATGCGGGTCAGCTTCTGTCGGACTAAAGGACACTGCTCAGGCTACGTTTACACTGAAACACTATATCACCGTATCGGAAACGATTTGCGTCCACACACGTCGTTTCTGTGTCCGCGATTAGTGTGGACGAACACTGCATCTACAACGAAAACCACTCGAATACGTACTAGTGTGAACGGGGCCTCAGTGGAATATGAGTTTTCTTTCTGTGACAGAGGGGTGTTCTGCTGATGGTGAGTCTGGTCTGTGCTTCTATTGTGTTGGAGATTTTCATGTTAAACTTTACGCCCCCTAGTGTTGTGGCGGTGAATTGAGTTTTAGGAGCACTGCAAAACAACACAGCTGTGACTCTCCCAAAATCATGTTGTCTGAAATCGCAATTTTCGGTCCAAAATGATACATCGTTCAGCCCCACTGTACAGAGAATACAATTTAAAATAGTACATATAAAATAAAGATACAGACACGATAATAAAATCAGATTAGACATGTTTTTCTCAACTTAGATTTCCAAATAAATCCAACAAGCATCATTACAACATCTCTCCAGGTGTATCCACTCCTCATCTCCTACCTCCACATTTTTAAGACTGTAAATAATCAAGTTTCTCTCAATTTACATTTACACGTATAATTTCACCATCTCTCCAGGTGTATCCACTCCTCGTCTCCTACCTCCTAGCTCCTCCGTCCTCGACTCCTCAGGATGCCTCCTCAGCTTCAGTCCCAGAACCAGAACGGTACGCGCGTGGTTCAGGGGGATCTGGGCGCGCTCAGTCCGGCCGTGAGGGAGTTCGTGGAGACCAACGTCGCCCTCTGCCAGCCGGAGTGTCTGCACATCTGCGACGGGTCCGAGGAGGAGAACAAGGCTCTCCTGGTGCAGCTGGAGGAACAGGGCCTGCTCAAGAAGCTGCCCAAATACCACAACTGGTAAGAAATATTCAAATATTTTATTACATTGTTCCTTCGTCAAAATCATATCCTTGTTTTATATTAAAGACCCTATAAGCTCTTCTGAGGTTTAAGCTGTGTTATAATGTTGTAACCTCCTCAAACATACTCAAAATATCGTGATTTTGTATTCGTCAAAAGTCTCTATAATAACGTGGACCATCACAATATATCGAATCACAAGTTTCTTTGCTTAAATTAATTGTTATGGTGCAGAAATACCTAAAAAAAATAGAGGGAACTACATCGACCATGGTGCTTTGCTCTGTTTTTGTGCAAACAACATGAAGAAATAGAAGTTTTAAGCACTTTTAAGTCTTACTTCTTTGGATTAAGTCTTGTCAAGGCATTTTAAGAGGAAAAAGTAACCCTCCACAAAATATCGCAATAAATACCGTACCGTGAGATGTACACTACTGGTCAAAAGTTTTAGAAACACCACACTTTTTCCTTTCCAGTTTTTTATGGTTTACTGTTGACGAAAACTTATTTCTAAACTTTTGATTGATGAAAGTGTCGACCTTTGGCAGATATAACAGCTGAACACACTCGTGGCTCGTTCTTTTTACTACAGAAAACAAATATTCTTCAGAAAGTTCTTCCCAAGTCTGTTGCAGAAGTTCTTATAAATGTGTTGGCACTTGTAGGTTGTTTGACTTTCACTCTTCTGTCCAGTTCATCTCAAAACAGCTCGATGGGGTTTTAAGTCTGGAAACTGTGCTGGACGCTCCATGTTTTCATGCTTTACCATCTTGTTTATTTTTTCCTGAGGTAGTTTTGGCAGAGCTTGGACTTGATTTTTGTTCTTTTATCTTTTTTTTTAAACCTCTGGCTATTCAGTTCTTACCTTTGTACCATTTCCAGCTCGTCACTGGACTTGCACGACTTGAACTGCAATAAATAACTGGAAAAAATTAGGGTGTTCTAAACTTTTTTGACCGGTAGTGTAGATCGTGAAAATATCGTACCGTGAGATTTGGATATCGTTACATCTCTAATACTCACAGTTCTGTTTTGTCTCATTCACACAAGTTTGAGTAATCCTTTATTATTATTCTGTCTGAATGCTCCACCTCGTGCCTCCGTTCCATTTCATTTCTCTCCAGCGACTAGGTCAGGAATCGTAATACAATAGACGGTTCGCAAAAACCCCAGAAATGCAAGTTCGGGCACCAGCCAACCAGCGAAGAGCCATATATTCCCGTGTTGTCAACAATTCCCGAGATCGAGGATTTAAAGCCGGAACAAAGAGAATGTTTGATGAATTTTATCAACGGGAAAGACTTTATTGTTCTTCTTTCTACGGGAATTTGGAGCATTAAATACGTCACGACCAAATAGCAGCGATTGATTAAATAAAAAAACTTACCCACCTACTGTCGAGCGAACGAATCCTAATGCCGCGAGGTCAGACGGTTTCCGTGAAGTGAAACCGGCTGATGAATCAGGCTACGTGCTCTGTTCCACCTTGTGATACCCTAAAGTAGTAGTTTTTCATTTTTTACTTTTTACCTTCAGTTCAGCAGAGATCGGCAATTCCAGGTCTGAAATCATCCAAATGATTCTACTGAAGGTGTGTGGAGTTTAAAAACACAGTGGAGCACTTCCTGTATTCGAGTTTTCTGTTTGAAACGCAATTCCAAGTATGTTTTTGATGAGAAAAAATCTGAAAATAGGGTAATATGGGCCCAGTAACTCGTAATGATGACAGCATTTTTTGTTGTAACATTGCAGTGGGCTTGGTATTACAGTCCATTGTTTTGGTTAGAACACTGCGTTTTATAAAGAATGTGTTTATGTGTACGTACCGCTCATGTGTTTTCTCTAAAAAAAAAAAAATACCCACAGTGTGTTCTCAGTTTGTCTATAGAGGCTGTAGATTATGTTTGTGTAATTGCCTGAGCTCCAGTTTGGTGACATCTCTGTTCCCTGTGATGTCAACAGTGTTATGGGACAAAACAGCTGCTGACGTCGAACTGTTTTGAGTGTAGATGTTTTCTTTTGAGTCAAACATGATTCACACAGGTACAATTTTGTGGTTACATACGGTGCATTGTGTAACTTTTATGCTGGAGGGTTCGTGAAACGTGGAAATGTTATTGCTTTTTCACTAATGTTTCACAGTATGGTTAGTGTTAAACCTTTTTATCTTGATGGAGATCAAACTAGACCGGTCAAATCTGTGGAGAGGCGACCCCGCTCACAGTCAGAATTCCTGTTTTCCTAGGTATTTTTGAGCTGTAAAACCACCTGTAATTTAATAAATGTACAGTGGAGCTGTTTAATGTCACACTGTGGAAGATTCCAGACAGAGTAGTGACATTTTCATGAAGAAATTTGTATTTGTGTTTTGTATACTGAAAACAATCCAACAGAACCCAGTACAATCCAGTAAAAGCAGCATTAGTGAACGTATAGAGTCTACTTATGAAAGTTGCAAAAGTCCCATCCACTGTGCTGAACTGATTGCTGTTGACCTATTGAAATTTATATTGAGGATTTTCTATATACATACAGGTTCATCTTTGATCGATTGTTATTCCATCAATTGTATTGCTCGGTTTCAGACGACATCATAACACTCTGTAGGCCAATAATATTTACACAATAATATTTACATGCCCAGTCCCCAAGCCTATGTCACCCACAATTGTTCATAAATACACAAAAGCATGATACAAAACACCACAACTTCATAAACTTGCGCTGCAATGTGCAGTAAATGCATGTTGAATGTGTTGTTTCAGCGCTCTGAAGGGGAGTGGCACAGTGTGGTCATTTAACAAACACATCAATGAGTTGTTTTTGGAAATATAACATATTCTAAATCAGGCATGTCAAACTCAGGCCCAGGGGCCAAATTTCATCCGCAATATAATTATATTTGGCCAGTGAGATCATATCAAATATGTATTAGAGCTGGTCCACCGGCTACAGATAGACTATAGAGACAACATTTATTTCAAATTTTGCTATTATTTTATATTTTGCTTGTTCTGGATTCAATGTTTAAGCAAAACTATTCTTAAACATTTGTTTTAATAAGAAAAAGGTTTAACATTATATATCCTGAAAGAAGAAAAAACAAGTAGCCTGATTCATCAGCCGGTTTCACTTTGTGGAAACCGTTGAACCTTGCAGTGTTAGAATTAGTTCGCTCGACAGTAGGCGGGTAATTTTTTTTCATTTAACCTATCGCTGCTATTTGGTCATGATGTATCTAATGCACCACTAACGGGTCTAACTGGTATATTAAGCTTTTCCCAAATCCCGTAGGAAGAAGGACAATAACGTCGTTCTCCTTAATAAAATTCACCAAACATCTAGGGAATTGTTGCCAACACAGAATGTATGACTCTTTGCTGATTGGCTGGTGTCCGAACTTGCACTTCTGGGGTTTTTGCAAATTGTCTAGTGTATTCCGATTCCTGACCTAGTTGCTTGAGAGAAATGAAATGGAGCGGAGGCACTAGGTGGCGCCAGCCTGGCTAGAAAACATGCAGATGTTGTTGAAATTTTTCAATAAATATTTAGTTTGGCCCATAGGCTCTGTGAATTTGAGTTTGACACCCATGGACTAAACAATAAAAGTTAACATGGTGATCTAAATATTTAATTTCATTGTCCGTTGCAGTTGGTTGGCGCGTACAGACCCCAGAGACGTCGCCCGGGTGGAGAGTAAGACGGTGATCGTGACCCGAGAGCAGAGAGACACAGTGCCCTCTCCTGTCGGGGGAGGGAACAGTCAGCTGGGCCGATGGATGTCACACGAGGAGTTCGACAAGGCTGTGACACAAAGGTTTCCTGGATGTATGAAAGGTAGGTATGAAATAGGAACATGAAGGAATATAATCTATATAGGAATATGAAAAACTCACTCCAGTGGGTCAATTCCTGGGGTGTTAGAAATTGGCTTTTGGTGGATTCTATTTGATAATTGTGATAGTATTACACTGTGACCTGTATCACAATTATCAATTAACCAATTAATCTTAAAACCCCTAGTTTGCATGGAGTTCGACAAGGTTGCCCACTTTCTCCCCTCAACTTTTGACCTTTTGAACTACAAATCTTTCCACACTGTGTCACACTCCTCAGCACTACACACAGTAAGTTTAATCCTCTCTGTCTCCCCCTGCAGGTCGTACGATGTATGTGATCCCCTTCAGCATGGGTCCACTGGGCTCTCCTCTCGCTAAGATCGGTGTGGAGCTGACAGACTCGGCGTACGTGGTGTTGAGCATGCGGGTGATGACCAGGATGGGCAAAAGCGTCTTGTCCCAGCTGGGCAACGGAGAGTTTGTGCGCTGCCTGCACTCGGTTGGATGTCCTCTGCCGCTCAAAAGTAAGAAACAAGAAAATTATTTAAAGGGCCCTTGTTTCACTGTTTTCTGATCGATGTTATAATGTTGCTTCCACATCATAAACAGACCTGGGATTGTGTTTTGTTTCATTCACATGTATTTAACACACAAATTCCAATATTACTCAGTGTATTTAAAATGAGTTATTCTCTCAAAACAGTGTGTTCCTCTTTGTGATGTCATGTGGTCAAGTGCTTCACCTTCACAAGAATAATTTGGATAATTTCAACCCTAGAATTGCCAATCTCTACTAAACAACAATAAAAAAATAAAAAATAAACTACCGCTTCATAACATCACAAGTTGGAGCAGAGCATTTTGAGCTTATTAAAACATGTGTGAATGAAACAAAACATAACTCCAGGTTTGTTTTTGATGGGGTAACAACATTTTAACATGTCTTAAAGCTCAAAAGAAGACTACATTAAAAGCACAACTCCTTTTCTTTTCTCTAGAGTGCGCCCTCCTACATTTAAAATAAAATAAAATACCCCTAGAGGCTCTATTCACGTTATGTCACAAAACAGGAAGACGTTTGGAAAGATGCGATTACAACTTCCTGCTGGCTCTGTTCACAGTCATAAGTCTGACAAAATCTAGAAAAAAATGAGAAAATGTCCCAGTTTTCTTCATGTCCATGTCATTGCAAAGTTCCGTTATGTTCGGCAAATTAACAATTACAACCACTAACTTAAATTACAACTAACTACACCGAAAGTTGTAATCGCATCTTTCCAGACGTCTTCTTGGTTTGTGACGTAAGCGTGAATAAAGCCTGTCGACACTTATATAATCCCTCTCTTGACTTTACTGTTGCGTTCCAACACACATATTAGCATCTTATTTAAATATGGAAATACAGTCTTGTTCACTTTGCAAATTGTTGTTTAGTTAAATGTCTTATGAAACAATACTTCTGAGAAACAGGACGGCAGGAACACTCGTATTTGCAATTAACATTTTTGTTGCTTTGTCAACAACACAACAAAAATTTACTGAATTCAGCTTTAAACACTAAGGAATGTATGAATAAAGTTAAATGTAATTTGAGAACTTAAAGTACATATGACAGGTTAGACCACAGGTGTCAAACATAAGGCCCGGGGGCCGGATCCGGCCCTCCAAGACCTTTAATCTGGCCCTCGGCTGATTTTCTACTAAAATATTTTAATTATATTTTCTATTAAAATATTGATAATTTTCTGTGCCTGTGCATAGCAGTGTCTCCAGCGCCTCTGTGCGTGGCCCCTCCCAACAGAGCAGCACAAATGAAGACTTGTCTCTTTCCAAACGCTCTTAAAGGACGATCATTTTTGACCTCATCAGCAAAATGTCAAAAGTGAGAAAAGTGGACGTCAAGTGCAGGATTTTCCAAGAAAAATTGACTTATTCCTATTTGCATACAAGTTAATGTTAAAACATTGAGTTGAAATTGCATTTTTCTTAAAGTTTCAGGTTGTTCATAATATTATAATATTTTGTAAAAAAAAAAAAAATTAGTTAATCAATTAAAAAAGATTTCTGTAATAGATTTGTGTTTCTCTGCACAAATATTTGAACTTATTGTTTTTTTTGGGGTTTATATGACATGAGTTTTCTCATCCGGCCCCTTTGGGATCAAAGTAGGTTGGATACGACCCCCAGACCAAAATGAGTTTGACACCCCTGGGTTAGACTATTCAAAACAAAAAATCTAGATTCATAATTTTCATAATTTTGGTGACATTAATAATTTTACTTTCTGGTTAGACACGTTGCAGATGCAACGTACGCAGGGGTAATTACATAACTCTTAGCAAGCAAAATATTAAATTGCACAGTAGATAAAAAAAATTAGAAACTTTATTTTAATGAAGTAAACTCCCAGAAATGTGCCTTTTTTGTGCGTAAATTGTCCATTAAAGTTTTTGGTGAAGATTTCCATGTTGATGACATAGGTAGAGGCATTCAGTTTTAAAATTCTGCGCTATTTCCTGTATTTTTGTGCTTTATCAACTTTTTTGCTCAAACTGCCATGTGTCTGATGTAAAAATACCACAGATATTATCCCACCAAACATCGTGATAATTACAAAAACACAAATATCTGTCCATATGCACTTTAATAATTACTGTCAACACTGTTTTTCTCTTGTAGAGCCGTTGGTGAATAACTGGCCGTGTAACCCCGAGCTGACCCTGATCGCCCACATCCCGGAGAAGAGGCAGATCGTCTCCTTTGGCAGCGGGTACGGAGGAAACTCTCTCCTGGGCAAAAAATGCTTCGCCCTGCGCATCGCCTCCAGGATCGCCAAAGAGGAGGGCTGGCTCGCAGAACACATGCTGGTAAGAAACGTCTAGAAACATCGAGAGAATAAGAGTAAAAAGATAGATTTTGGTATCCAAGAATAGGGTCCTTGCGTGTGGAATTTGCATGTCTGGGTGGCATTCAGTAGGTCAATCCTTCATCTATTTACTTGGTACTGATTTACTTGGTCCTTGGGTTGGGTCAAATGTGTGGGCAGTTAAGGTTATAATGTCCCCATTGGGAAATTTGTTCTTTGCATTTGACCCATCGTTCAATGCTGTTGGAGCAACCTGTCAGGGACTCAGATCTTTACCTAGACTTTGTCAAAACTATCTTAACCGTAGAATTTAACCTTTCACAAAACATAGTCACAAAACAAAACCAAAAATAATAGATAACAATAATAATAACAAATTATTTTTTAAATAAGTACAGGAGCACTCTTAGAAATATTTATTCTAAACGTAATGTGTCACGTTTACTTATATTTTGGTGACCACCTCTTTCTTTATGCACATAACAATGCTGAACACATCGTACTGTATTTTTCAGTCGCATTAGCCAAAAAATGCGTAATGAAAGAAGAAAAAAACATATATAACAGAACAGAACATCTCCATCTCACTCCAAATCACTAAATCCATTCAATTCTTCATCCTCCGGTGTCACTTCTGAGCAACTTCACGACCTACGGAGGTAAAAAGAGCGCCGCTTCCTCTTCTGTGTAGCTGTCGTCAGACTCAGCATCAGTTCCAGTTAGAATTATTCCGGTCTTTCTGAATCCCGACAGGATGGTTTCAGTGTCACTGAAGTCCAGGCTTTGTTGGTCCATCCAGTGACTTCCAGAAAATCTGCAAGGCACAACCTCCTGGTGGCTGTGAAGCTGTCTTCTCCATCCCTCACAAGTTTCTCGCTCACTCCAAACTTTCTTTCTGCTGCTTGATTAACGTTTTCGGCTGCATATTTCACTACGTGCAGCAGGACAGATGCTCTTTCTGCAGGAGACATGCGCAGTAGAGCAAAGTGTCAGTGGTACAGGAGTAACAGAAGCAGCAGATACTGACACACAAGACTAGAGCCTCTCACGGCTGTCAGTGTGAAAATTTTAATATATAAATCGCATCATAGTATAAGTTGCAGGAAACACCCAAACCATGAAAAAAGTTAACTTATACTCTGAAAAATACAGTAGTTAAACCTGTGTATATTTTTGTTGATTTCAGATTCTGGGAGTAACCAACCCCGCAGGAGAGAAGAAGTACATGGCGGCTGCGTTCCCCTCGGCCTGTGGGAAGACCAACCTGGCCATGCTCAGGCCCACTCTGCCCGGCTGGAAGGTGGAGTGTGTCGGGGACGATATCGCCTGGATGAAGTTTGATGACCAAGGTCAGAAGAAAACCATGTCACTGTATTATGAGAATATTTAGACCACGTAGCATCCACTCATTTTTTTATCCAACAGGAAATCTTCGCGCCATCAACCCCGAGAACGGATTCTTCGGCGTAGCTCCCGGCACGTCGGCCAAAACCAACCCCCACGCCATGTCCACCATCGTCCAGAACACCATCTTCACCAACGTGGCCGAGACCAGCGACGGAGGAGTTTACTGGGAGGGCATGGACCAGGAGCTGCCAGAGGGAGTCACCGTCACGTCGTGGAAGAACAAGCCCTGGACCAAAGAAGATGGTGAGACATTAGCTCAACTTGTACTTTATGTAGGCCTACGTAGGATTTACATCAAGCGTCTGTTTTGGGAGTTCTTGTGGTTTGTCCCCTGAGCTGCACAAATACATAAACTTGTGCGATGTTTGACAGATTGGGTTCGGAGATTCGGCAAAAGGAGATGCCATGCTGTATTTAAGGAATTTTTGCATTGGTATTTTATAATTTAGAACTATTTCTTGTCTTGTTGTGCCTGTGACAAGAGAACGTACATAGTGAATGATACAAGGTTTAAATAAATATATTCAATCTGTAATTTTCTCGTCACCAAGAGTTCTGGAGGAATTAAACCAATGATCACTCTCTGTATGTCCTGCAGGTGAACCATGTGCCCACCCAAACTCTCGATTTTGCACTCCGGCCGGACAGTGCCCCATCATCGACCCGCAGTGGGAGTCTCCCGAGGGCGTCCCCATAGAGGCCATCATCTTCGGGGGCAGGAGACCAGAAGGTGTGGCTCTACTCTACTCTACTCTTCTCCTCTAAAATGAACTAAAGCTAACGTGCATTTTGGTGTGTTTTGGTGACCAGGTGTGCCGCTGGTGTATGAAGCCTTTAGCTGGGAGCATGGAGTGTTTGTAGGAGCAGCCATGAGGTCTGAGGCCACCGCTGCAGCTGAGCACCAAGGTAGGGCATCAGGGTTTTATTGTATTTTGGGAACAAAATATACTACAAGATTTTTGTTGCAATTTTTTCTCAACTTAAAGTTACTTACCCAACCACCACCGCCAAATTAAATGTCTTGCTTAAAGGGACAGTTTGGAATTTTGGACATAGGACCTCATTTCCTAGTGAGCCAGAGTGTTGGAGACGTGTGGAGACACTTTTTTAAAATATTCTATCCAGTCCTTGTATTTGCAGAGGTCGCTGGTGCTAGGCTAGTGCATGTCAATGGCCATAGTTACCCTGCCACTAAAAACAGTCTTACCCACTCCACAAAACACCCGAAGAAAATCTATTATTACACCAGACTGTCCGTGCAAATGTCTGTTGATAGAATAATGTTGAGAAGTAAAACCAACCTTACATTTGAAGGATTTATGTCTGAGCAGCAGCAGCGAGTTGTACTTCCTGATAGAAAGTTTGGCAGCGGCTTAGCACCTATTTTACCGCCAAAGTAAAATTCTGCTGCTGCTGAGAAAATAGTCCCTCAACATGCGACGATTCATGCGACGCAAGGTTAGTTTTATTTCAAACATTATTCTGTCAACACAGACATTTACATCGACAGTCTGGTGTAATAATAGATTTGTTTCGGGTGTTTTGTGGAGTGGGTAAGACTGTTTTTAGTGGCAGGAAAAGTATGACCATTGACATGTACTAGTCTAGCACCAGTGACCTCTGCAAATACAAGGACTGGATGGAATTAGGGGTGTCAAATTATCGCGTTAATTGCGATTAATTAATTACAGTCATATTTTGCACGTTATATTTTTTTATCACGTTAATCTCATTTTTAATCTCTAACTTTACTGTTTCTGTGCGAGTTGCCTTATTATAAAATCTGTTTTTGTGTTGTTGGGACAATAACACATCGCTTCCGCAAACAATAGTGATTTTCTTTCTCGTTCTCGCCGCATCTGCGATAAACCTGCACACGTCTGATCTCTGAAAACATCACGACACAAACACAGAACAGACTCACCTTCACCTTCAACACTCTGTCAGAACACTCATATTCCACTGAGTCGTGTCCTTCAGTCCCACAGAAGCTGAACCGCATCAGTGACACAAGAGCTTTTTTTTTTTTTTTTTTCTCGTTTAGTTTATGCAAATTAGCCATGCGGTTTTTAAGTTTCGTTTCTGTGAGACTTGCGCAAATCAGCATTAAACACATTATAATTTCAAACGAGCTGATGTGGCTCTAGAGTGTTCCTGGTTCATATGTAATAATAATAATGTAATAATTAATTTAAATGAAAATACCTCAAGTTGAAGGATTTTCTCAGCAATTTTTAGGTGAGATCAAAAAGAGATTAATTAGATTAATTAATTACAGATCATAATTAATTAATCTCTCAATTTTTTTAATCGCCTGACAGCACTAGATGGAATATTTAATAAAGTGTCTCCACACGTCTCCAACACTGTGGCTCACTAGGAAATGAGGTCCTATGTCCAAAAGTAAAACTGTCCGAACTGTCCTTCTTTTAAACACTATATTACAATACATTTTGAAAAGTAAAAGTCTTTATTTTGAACTAGAAGAAAAAAGTCCTGACTCCATTTCGTTTTGTTGCAGGTAAAGTGATCATGCACGACCCGTTCGCCATGCGTCCCTTCTTCGGCTACAACTTCGGCCAGTACCTGTCCCACTGGCTCAGCATGTCCCAGCGCCCCAACGCCAAACTGCCCAAGATCTTCCACGTCAACTGGTTCAGGAAGTCCCCAGAGACCGGCTTCCTGTGGCCCGGATTCGGAGACAACATCCGAGTGTTGGACTGGATCTTCCGGAGGGTCACGGGGCAGGCGGGCGCGATGCCGTCCACCGTGGGGTACCTGCCCTGCCAGCATTCCCTCGACCTCAGCAACATGAACCAGGACGTAGATCTGCAGCAGCTGTTCCGACTGGATCAAGCCTTTTGGGAGCAGGAAGTGATAAAAGTGAGGGAGTATTTCGCGACGCAGGTTAATGTGGATTTGCCCGACGAGATCGCGAGGCAGTTAGATCAGCTGGAGCAGCGGGTTAGACAGATGTAAATGAAAAATAAATGGACAAACTTATCTCATTTATAGCTTTTAAATGGATTTCTGTATGGTAAGAAATTAAATTAGGACCTTAGCCGTAGCAATTAACAATTTAAAACAAAATATTCTATCTTTTTGAATGGGTAAAATGATGCTTATACCCGAACTAGTTCATTTTTAGGCTACGTTTATATGATGATGGTCTGAACAGATGACGCAAAAGTGGACGTAAACGCATACGTGACCTGAGCAGATCTGACCATAGTTTTGTGTCTTGGGCAGTGTAGACTTTCCCACTCTGGAAGGTGGTTTCAGATTTTTGCATTTTTAAGACCCAAAAATGCTGTCACCATCTAAACCAGGGGTGTCAAACTCATTTTGGTCCAGGGGCCGTTTCCAACCTACTTTGATCCCAAAGGGGCCGGATCAGAAAACTCATGTCATATAAACCCCAAAAATAGCAATAAGTTCAAATATGTGTGCAGAGAAACACAAATCTATTACAGAAATCTTTTTTAATTGCTGAACTGAATTGATGAATTGATGAAAAATGCAATTTCAACACAATGTTTTAACCTTAACTTGTTTGCAAATAGGAATAAGTCATTTTTTCCTGGAAAATCCTGCACTCGGCTCCACTTTTCTCATTTTTGACATTTTTCTGATGAGGGTGTCACGGTCAACAGTCAAAACGATCGTCCTTTAAGAGCGTTTGGAAAGAGACAAGTCTTCATTTGTGCTGCTCTGGTGGGAGGGGCCACGTACAGAGACACTGGAGAAGCTGCTCTGCTCAGCGACGCAGAAAATTACCAATATTTTAATAGTAAATAGTAAATATTTTAGTAGTCTTGGAGGGTCGGATCCAGCCCCCGGGCCGTATGTTTGACACCCCTGAACAAAAGGCTCTTCCCATAAAACATGTTGTCATTTTTACCCACAAGCGTTTTCGTCTAAACACCAACTTTATTCATTCTGAGCATCCTAATTATTACGAGCACGATGACAATGATAACAACAACTAGCATGGTAACGCACACTTCCTGATTACTGGCCAAAGAAACACTTATAATTCGACATTATTTATATATATTTTGATCTCAAGAGGCTGAGGGAATGAAACTAAGACTTTTGGGGGTTAAAACTATTCCATGATAGAGCTGGTTTATTTTTTTATTTTAATTACATGTTATGGTAGTAGTAGTAGTAGTAGTAGTAGTAGTAGTAGTAGTAGTAGTAGTAGTAGTACGTCAATGCAATTTTTAACACTATACATGGTCAATTATCCAAATATATAGATTTAATTTAATATAGTTTGAGTCAAAGTTTTACTCAGTGATGTTAATTACAATGATGAACTGTGTAGTATTTACTATTATTGAACACTGTTAATTTTTTTAGATTTTAGTTACACTTTTGTTTAGAATAACGTTAAAGTATTGTATTTTTATTTTTGTTCTATTCACTTTTATTTTGAAAAGGTTTTAGTATTGTAGCTGCTGATGGTAAAACTGAACTGTTTTGTTTCTCTATTTAAGTAACTTATTGATGTGGGCACAGTTTTAATTCACTTTTAAGAATGAGTTCACTGCTCTCTCTGTATTATATGAGGTAATTTATTTTTCTACTTCGAAACAAGAACGTACCAATAAATATATTTATCTATTCACGTCATTTGTCTGTTTTAATTATTCACCAGATGTTTCTTGTAGGATGCTGCTTCCTTGCATTTTGCTCAGATACAAAAAAAAATAAAGGCAGGAGACGGGATAACCACTCTGCCACAGTCACACAGGGAAGAGATTCACAGTTCAGTAAGAGAGATTTGCCTTTTTTACCTCAGGAGGTTATGTTTTTGCCGGCGTTTGTCTGTTTGTTTGTTTGTTTGTTTGTCTGTTAGCAACATAACTCAAAAAGTTATGGACCGATTTTGATGAAATTTTCAGGATTTGTTGGAAATGTGAAAAGGAAGAACTGATTTCATTTTGGGGGTGATCCGGAAGAAATTCTGGATTCTGGATCACTTTGAAATTTTAGTTAACATTGTGGTAAATGGGGCCAAATATGTTGTTTCTCAATATCTCGATTAATTATTGACCAAACCTCATGAAATTTGACTCAGGGATGGACAATGGGATCCTCTTTCATATTCCAAAGGCTGATCCGGATCTGATCCAGAAGACTGATTTTATCGCAATTTATATAAAAAATGGGGGTAGTCCTTGGCGGAGGTCTGCGCTCTCTGAGTGCTTTTCTAGTTTTTGTTTTATAAAATGGTACTTCTCATAATAATTTTCAGATATGATACTTTTACTTCTGCTTGAGTAATATATTGCACACAGTGTTGGGGAGTAACAGATTACACGTACCGGAGTTACGTAATCAGAGTACAAATTATGAGTAACTGTATTCAGTTACAGTTACTGTTTCAGTGAGTGGTAATTGGATTACAGTTACTTTGTTGAAATAAATGGATTACATGGCGGGATTTTCCTGTTTTCACATTTTGGGCTATATCCCCCCTTTTTTTTTTTCTTTTTTTCTCGGTAATTCCACTCATTCCCGGACACTAAACCAGATCTAAACCAGGTCTAAACCAGGTCTAAACCAGGTCTAAACCAGGTCTAAATCAGGTCTAAACCAGGTCTAAACCATGTCTAAAACAGGATTTAACAGGCAGACCGTGTCTCCTCCTCTTCTGTCAATAACATTTTTAGAGACTCTGCCTTTTCATTTTCTTTTAGCAAACAAAACATCTTATGTGAAGATTACCGCATCTTTGCTTCTCTACAACAAATCAAGTAATCCAAAGTATTCAGATTACGTTACTCACCTTAAGTAACTTAATGGATTCCGTTACAAACTACATTTTGGGGTATGTAATCTGTAATCTGTAGGGGAATCCATTTTAAAAGTAACCCTCCCAACACTGGTCATTGATCACTCAAGCACAAGTTGTGTGTGAACTCTGCCTCTCTCCACTGGCAGAAAGAAAGAATAAATAACACAGGCTTCTGCACTGGGGAGTGGGTTAGGTCCAGTCTGGTGCCAATAAGGAATCAGTATTTCTGTTTTAGATTATTTCAGGCATGGGATTACTCCAAAATGATTAAAAATGTATGAAAATGTAAGTAATTCCAAACCCAAAAAATGCATAGTGCGCCCTAAAGTCCAACTCATTGCAAAACTCCCAGCATTGGTTTGAAGAAAGCTGAATTACAATGAATTAATATTTGTAAATGTTCTAATTATAACAGTAGTAATAATAAATAAACAACAGTAATCCTTATTTTATGGCTGAGAGGTGGGTTGAATTTATCATGAAAAACAATAACTTTTGTGTTATTATTTCTACTGCAACTCATTTTACAACTACACTTGCATCTTTTTCAGTCCTGCACTGCCCTCTGGTGGACTTGACACAAAATCACTGTTAGGGAAAAGAATTGGACTCCTGTCTAATTTGTACAACAGCAGCAGGACAAACCAGTTTCTAAACTATGGGGAATTTGAACTATATTCACCAAAATTTCACATAAGAGTCACTGTGTTCTTCTGAATAGTGCAAAATAAAAGAAATGCAGCTCACAAACACATTTTAAAGGTCTTATATGCAGTGTTGGGGAGTAACAGATTACATGTACCGGAGTTATGTAATCAGAGTACAAATTATGAGTAACTGTATTCAGTTACAGTTACTGTTTCAGTGAATTGGATTACAGTTACTTTGTTGAAATAAATGGATTACATGGCGGTATTTTCCTGTTTTCACATTTTGGGCTAAACCAGGAGTAAAACCAGGACTAAACCAGGACTAAACCAGGTCTAAACCAGGTCTATCATAAACCAGGACTAAAACCAGGACTAAACCAGGTCTAAACCAGGTCTAAACTAGGACTAAACCAGGTCTAAACCAGGTCTAAAACTAAACAGGTCTAAACCAGGTCTACTAAACAGGTCTAAATCAGGACTAAACAGGTCTAAACCAGGTCTAAACAGGACTAAACCAGGTAAACCAGGTCTAAATCAGGACTAAACCAGGTCTAAACCAGGTTAAACTAGGACCAGGACTAAACCAGGTCTAAACAGGACTAAACAGGTCTAAAACCAGGACTAAACCAGGACTAAAACCAGGACTAAACAGGTCTAAACAGGACTAAACCAGGTCTAAACCAGGTCTAAACTAGGACTAACCAGGTCTAAACCAGGTTAAACCAGGACTAAAACCAGGTCTAAACCAGGTCTAACTAGGACTAAACAGGACTAAACCAGGTCTAACTCAGGACTAAACCAGGACTAAAACAGGACTAAACCAGGTCTAAACCAGGTCTAAACCAGGTCTAAAAACTAAACAGGACTAAACCAGGTCTAAAAATCAGGACTAAACCAGGACTAAACCAGGTCTAAACCAGGACTAAACAGGCTAAAACCAGGACTAAACCAGGACTAAAACCAGGACTAAACCAGGTCTAAACAGGACTAAACCAGGTCTAAAACCAGGTCTAAACTAGGACTTAAACCAGGTCTAAACCAGGTCTAAAATCAGGACTAAAACAGGTCTAAACCAGGTCTAAACCTAGGACTAAACCAGGTCTAAACTAGGACTAAACAGGACTAAACCAGGTCTAAAACCAGGACTAAACCAGGTCTAAACCAGGTCTAACCAGGACTAAACCAGGACTAAACCAGGTCTAAAAGGACTAAACCAGGACTAAAACCAGGACTAAACCAGGTCTAAACCAGGTCTAAACTAGGACTAAACAGGTCTAAACCAGGTCTAAACTCAGGACTAAACCAGGTCTAAACCACAGGACTAAACCAGGCCTAAACCAGGTCTAAATCAGGACTAAAAGCAGGTCTAAACCAGGTCTAAACTAGGACTAAACCAGGACTAAACCAGGTCTAAATCAGGACTAAACCAGGACTAAAACCAGGACTAAACCAGGACTAAAACCAGGACTAAACCAGGTCTAAATCAGGACTAAACCAGGTCTAAACCAGGTCTAAACTAGGACTAAACCAGGTCTAAACCAGGTCTAAATCAGGACTAAAGCAGGTCTAAACCAGGTCTAAACTAAAACCAGGACTAAACCAGGACTAAACCAGGTCTAAACCAGGACTAAAACCAGGACTAAAACCAGGACTAAAAAAACCACCAGGTCTAAATCAGGACTAAACCAGGTCTAAACCAGGTCTAAACCAGGACTAAACCAGGTCTAAACCAGGTCTAAATAAACCAGGACTAAAGACCAGGTCTAAACCAGGTCTAAACCTAGGACTAAACCAGGTCTAAACTAGGACTAAACCAGGACTAAACCAGGTCTAAATCAGGACTAAACCAGGTCTAAACCAGGTCTAAACTAGGACTAAACCAGGTCTAAACCAGGTCTAAACTAGGACTAAACCAGGTCTAAACCAGGTCTAAACCAGGTCTAAACTAGGACTAAACCAGGTCTAAACCAGGTCTAAACCAGGTCTAAACCAGGTCTAAAACTAGGACTAAACCAGACTAAACCAGGTCTAAACCAGGACTAAACTAGTGTAACCCTAACATGTTGTTGTTACCAGTCTCTTAAGGCTGTGGGTATCTCTTACACTTGGATTTGATAATTGTAGTTTCTTGTAGTTTTCCTTGCTCACTAAAAACCGACAGTGTACAATACATTTTTATTAAGCAACACGTCTCTGCTCTTCCAGGCGCAGTGTGCGTTCACCTCTACCTCAACCCCGGTGCACTCACCAAACACGCTCCACTGAAACAACTAAACAACATAACCGAACCAACACAATGCAACAATGAAATGTCAATAAAATAAATGCAAAATAATATTAATTAATTATCCAAACAATATATAAAATAATAATCACACAAATTAATATTAATAAATGAAATAATATGCATTAAAATAAATCAAAGGTTACATACCATTAAAACCAGGATAAATCAAAGGAAACTAAAACCAGGACTAAACCAGGTCTAAAACCAGGACTAAACCAGGTCTAAAACCAGGACTAAACCAGGTCTAAAACCAGGACTAAACCAGGTCTAAAACCAGGACTAAACCAGGTCTAAAACCAGGACTAAACCAGGTCTAAACCAGGACTAAACCAGGACTAAACCAGGTCTAAAACCAGGACTAAACCAGGTCTAAAACCAGGACTAAACCAGGTCTAAAACCAGGACTAAACCAGGACTAAACCAGGTCTAAACCAGGACTAAACCAGGTCTAAAACCAGGACTAAACCAGGTCTAAACCAGGACTAAAACAGGACTAAACCAGGTCTAAACCAGGACTAAACCAGGTCTAAAACCAGGACTAAACCAGGTCTAAAACCAGGACTAAACCAGGTCTAAACCAGGTCTAAACCAGGACTAAACCAGGACTAAACCAGGTCTAAACCAGGACTAAACCAGGTCTAAACCAGGACTAAACCAGGTCTAAAACAGGACTAAACCAGGTCTAAAACCAGGACTAAACCAGGTCTAAAACAGGACTAAACCAGGTCTAAACCAGGACTAAACCAGGTCTAAAACCAGGACTAAACCAGGTCTAAACCAGGTCTAAACCAGGACTAAACCAGGTCTAAAACCAGGACTAAACCAGGTCTAAACCAGGACTAAACCAGGTCTAAACCAGGTCTAAACCAGGTCTAAACCAGGTCTAAAACCAGGACTAAACCAGGTCTAAAACCAGGACTAAACCAGGTCTAAAACCAGGACTAAACCAGATCTAAACCAGGTCTAAACCAGGACTAAACCAGGTCTAAACCAAGTCTAAACTAGGACTAAACCAGGTCTAAACCAGGTCTAAACCAGGACTAAACCAGGTCTAAACCAAGTCTAAACTAGGACTAATACCCAATAAACATTATAGTCCTCAAAACAGTCATAAAATCCTGAAAAACGAGATTAATAACTGATCAAAGTTCATTTATAGTTTAGACCGAAATGTACCAAAGACTGAAAACAACAGAGTAAATGAGGTCATTACTGCGGGTGTGAAAAACATGTTTGGTCAATGATTTGTGGAGGTAAACATGTCCAAAGGTTTTTCCAAGAAACGTTCATACAATATTCATATGGCCAAAGTAGAACATTCTTTTAACACATGTCACCACTAAAGGTACACTGTGAAACTTTTCTGGTGATGTCACTGTTTGTTTGTCACCGTGGAGATGTTATGAGATGTTAAGAATATCATCAAACATAATTATCAATCTTAATCCGTGTATCGTTTGTTCATTTGTTTTTCAAAATAAAACCAAAAATAAGAAAAAGAGAAAACAACTATTTACGGGACCAGACCGGGGCCAGGATCAGGACTGAGATCAGGACCAAACCAGGACCAGACCGGGACTAGACCGAGACCAGACTGGGACTGAGAGCGGGACCAGACCAGGACTGAGACCGGAACCAGACTGGGATTGAGACCAGGACTGAGACCAGGATTGAGACCAGAACCACACCGGGACGTAGACCAGGACCAGACTCGGACCAGAGCGGAACCAGACTGGGACTGAGACCAGACCTGAGACCGGAACCAGATCGGGACGTAGACCAGGACCAGACTCGGACCAGAGCGGAACCAGACTGGGACTGAGACCAGACCTGAGACCGGAACCAGACTGGGAAGTAGACTAGGACCAGACTCGGACCAGACTGGGACTGAGACCAGACCTGAGACCGGAACCAGATTGGGACGTAGACCAGGACCAGACTCGGACCAGACTGGAACCAGACCGGGACTGATACCGGTGCCAGACCCTGACGTAGACTAGGACCATACTCGGACCAGACCGGGACTAAGACCAGGACTGAGACCGGAACCAAAACAGGGCTGAGACTGGGACCAGACTGGGACTGAGACCGTAACCAGACCGGGACGTAGACTAGGACCAGACTCGGACCAGACCGGGAGTAAGACCAGGACTGAGACCAGGACTGAAACTGGGACCAGACCGTGATTGAGACCGGAACTGAGACCAGGACCAGGCCAGAACCAGACCAGGACTGAGACCGATTTAGTCCTGGTTCAGTCCGTATGCAGCGCAAAAGTCCGGCATCGCAGTCACGTAAATGGGAAATGGCCGTTATCCATTTTTTCCATTATTAATTTAAACACAAAATCGAAAACTTAAAAAACAGATCGTTATCTGTTTCTCATTTAGTTTTAGAGACAAATAATGAAGAATATTTTTGTTTTTTCGTTGTCTTATTTTTGGTTTTAATTTGTTTTGGAGTCTCCCTCACTTCCTCCATTGCGTCTTGAGCCAGAATCGAACAAGATCGTCCAATCAGATTCATTTATTTTAGTGCTACTGATTTACAAACTAAATCACAGTTTGGTGCTTCGCTCATTGATTCTGCAGAAACGTGCAATGTTTTTCAGTCCATTGTGATATATTCGTTTACTTTTTCCCCCCTCATAAGCAGCCACATTTGTTTTGACGCAGATTTGCCATGCCTGCTTCTGATTGGTTAATCCATCTGTCAATCACGCCCATTTGAAAACGAGACATTCATTTTTGTAAAGTCCTGGAGAAGTGACTATTCTGGGTACAAGACAAAGTTTGAGTTTTAATAAATAATAAACCATTTTGTAAAGCATTTTATCGATTGGAAACTTGGATAATTTTCACTTTTATTTATTTATTTATTTACACTGATGGAGACAGGAGAGGGTACGACGAAGGGCCTGTGATGTAACATGTTTGTGAAGTTTGAGCGTCTTCTGGGACAAAACACGGCAGAAATCATTCACTCATATCACGCAGCGGTGCACTGTGGGGGTAAACAGGACACATGACATCATTCTCACTTGTTTATGAGAAGAGAGGACACTTATCTGGTCAAATTTTAAGTCAGCAGGTTTTCTGATTACCATATTTGGAAAGGGATGAAGTTAAAGTGACACTGTGTAACTTATGAAATAATAAAGAGTCCGTCACCTGCTTGTTATTGCTTTTGCCTGTGATGTTTTAGACTTTTTGACTGTGACATTAAACTTTTTTAAAATTTAATTTCAAAGGTCTTCATCCACAAAAATACAGTATGTTGAAAAACTTTATTCTTACTGTGAGTGGGGTCACCTCTCCACAGATCTGCACCCTCAGCCGTGGCTTTTTATTGTTGTGTCATGCGTCGTCTCCCCGTCAACTTTTCTTTAGTTTCAAAGCAGAATTCATCCGACTTCTGAACATTTGCTTAATTTGAAGAGCTTTTGTCATCAGCTGGACTCTGTAGATTTGATTACATCACTGCACTTTACCCATCGCAGGAAGAGTAACAGATAAAAGTCAAAGTTGTAGTAAAAGTCAACATGGAACAGCTGTGTCCCAACGTCCCGCACAGACAAACACGGTGCCAACGCAGTGAAGTGGTGACATCATTGTCTCTGAGCTCTGACTGGCCATTTATCATAGGATAACATATACCTTTGAATGACCGCTCAGTACGCCGCTCTGGGTGCATTTCACTGATGAAACAACTGCACATTGCACCAGGTTTGAGAAGTTGCAGTGTATTGTTTTGTATCATACTTTTGCATATTTGTGGAGAATTGTCATGTGGGATCTTAGAGGATGAAGGCTTGTGGACTGAGTACTGGGCAGAATTGTAATGCTAACCATAAAGAGGGTTTGAATAGGCTCAAGCGAGATCACTAGATTACTGTATTTTTCTGACTATAAGTCACTCCAGAATGTAAGTCACACCAGCCAATAAATGCGAAATGAAGAAGAAAAAACATATATAAGTCCCACCAGACTATAAGTCACACTTTTTGGGGGAAATTTATTTTTATAAAATAAAGACCAGGAACCAACATTTCATTTTTGAAAGACAAGTTCTAGTAAAAACATTAGACCAGAGAACAACAGACTGTTAACGTCACATATGAACAGTTCTTCAGATAATTATAGCATAAACAACAGAACAGAACAAGTTTAACAAACTCTCCATCTCACTCCAAATCACTAAATACAATTCTTCATCCTCGGTGTCACTTCTGAGCAACTCCATGACCTCCAGAGGTAAACAGAGCGCCACTTCCTCTTCTGTGTAGCTGTCGTCAGACTCAGCATCAGTTCCAGATTTTTCTGAATTATTTCAGCCTTTCTGAATCCTGATAGGATGGTTTCGGTTGGCACTGAAGACCAGGCTTTGTCCATCTGTCCAGTGACTTTCTTTCTGCTGCTCGATTACCGTTTACGGCTGAATATTTCGCCACTTGCAGCTTGTAATCTGCAAAATATGATTTTCTTTTTGGGGGCATTTGTGTTCAGTCTTCTCAGTCGTCATTATAAGTTTGTTTAAATTTTTAGTGATGCAGAAGTAATGGTGCGATCGACTGACATGATACAGACAGGACAGAGGCTCTTTCTGCAGGAGACATGCGCAGTAGAGCCAAGTGACAGTGGTACAGGAGGAACAGGAGCAGCAGATACTGACACTGACAAGCCTTGAGTGCCCTTGTGAGACTGTCAGTGTGAAATTTTAATATATAAGTTGCACTGCAGTATAAGTCGTAGGACCACCCAAGCCATGAAAAAAGTGTGACTTATAGTCCAAAAAATACGGTACTCAAACATGCATGGATGACATCTAAAACTTCTTCAGACATGTTTCAATGTTAGAACAGAAAGTCCCAACATGTTTTTGGCATTATACTCCCTCTTTAACATCTTAAATTGTCGATTGATATAATATTGGCTAAATAAAAATTCTGGTGACATCACAATCACGAGCAAATGCCATCGTTGTCCAGGGTTAAATGTCCATGTTTTTTATCGATGATGAAATTGTGAAACTCTCTCTCTCCCTCTCTGTCAACTCTTTCTCTCTGTTTCTGTCTTTCATGTGTTATCAGTAGAGCGTCACACATTATCTCTTCCCCCACGCGTACCTTTGATGTTCGTCTGGTCCAGGGCGAGGACTATAGCCCCAGATATCCCCGGGTCTGGAGCAGGGCCACAGTGACGCGTGAGGGCAGGAGGTGAGAGATCGATACGGGGGGACACTACATGACGCTACACCACAAACACACGAACGCAGCTGACAGGACTGGACAGGTCAAAGTACTAGTCCATAGTATCACTATCATTAAAAGCTGTCACAACCCAGAGTGTTCAGCTCCGCTCAAAAGAAACACGTGATGCTGACAGTTATATGGGCGAATTTGGAGCCAGACTCTATGTTATAAATATGATTTTTTTGACAAAGAAAAGCAAAAATAAATCACGTAGATCAGGCATGTCAGACGATAAAATTATATTTGGCCCTCGAGATCATATCAAATATTTATTAGAGCTGCCCGCCAGCTACACATAGACTATAGAGACATTATTTATTAAAAATGTTATTATTTTATATTGTACTTGTTCTGGATTCAATGTTTAAGGAAAACTGTTACTAAACATTTATTTTAATAAGAAAAGGTTTAACATTACATATCTCGAAAGAAGAGAAAACATGCAAATGTTGTTGAAATTTTTCTGTAAATATTTAGTTTGGCCCACGACTTAGTCCCAGTTTTTAATTTTGGCCTCTGTGAATTTGAGTTTGACTCCCCTGATGTAGATCGTGTAGAGCAGAGACTGAAATGACGAGGCTCACAGCAGCAGGTACAGAGACAGAGGCCACAATATTCTAACTGTAAGTCAATGGGAGCCAGGGTCAGAAGGAGCCAGAAGAGCCACATGTGAACTTCCTATTTGGAACGTGGCGACTAGAATGTTAACTATGTCCATTTATATATATACAGTCTATGGAACAACCTTATAACATGTCTTAAAGCTCACAAGAGTCAATTTTTGTTCCTTAGAAGTGGTGCTGCACCCAAGGGACCCATCTCCAGATTTTGAGCTAATCTTGGTCAGGACCTTACATAATCAGAGCATTTGACCCATTGTTCAGGTTTTGGGTGAATGGGGGGAAACCGGAAGGCCCAAAGAAAACCTGCAAATTAAGTAAGATCTCAGTCTAATAGCTGATTTTATAGTTACTTAATGGATTTAAGGGGGGGGGGGGGGTGGACTCATCAAGAATATATATTTTATAAAACCATGGAAGGAATGGGAGCTTCAGGGGAGTTTTACTTGGTTAAAAGTCCCAGGGTCAAAGCCCAAAAGCTAAAACAAACTCTAAAAATGACCATGACCATGTAGTATAAAAACTTATTTGTGACTTGTGAGTAAATAAAGAGGTCAAAAAAGGTCTGAGGCACTTTGTTTGAAATACGATAACAGTCCTTTTTGGGTTACAAGGGACAGGAGATAAACTACACTTAGTACACAAGATTATTTTATTCTCATTGTTGCAACTCATTCATCTTCAGATCCACAAAGTGTTTTATCTAATCTTATGTAATCTACTAATCTGTTGTAGTGTTAAGAACCAAACCAAGTCCACAAGTTTTACGGCTCCGTTGATTCACATTGACCCACATATCTGTCGTCCTTTATCACTATCAACAGGTAAATCTAATTATTTTATTACTTCTGATATCAGAGAATTAGCTGATATGAGGATATGTCCCAAGAGGTTTTTATAGGGTAATACACGATGTTATTGGTTATTTGTTTTGACATCAACAACTTTCCCTGCTTTGTCTGAGACTCTTTTACTCAAGTTAGACTTTAATCTGAGTTTTGTTTTAACATAATCTGACCATATAAAAGAATGAGAACTTCGCACATCAATTCCTAGAGATGGGTGCGTCGGAGGAGCCCAAGAACATAGAGAGAAATACACCGTCTTACTTACAAATTGTGAGATTTATTAGGACAAACCGTGCAACGTTTCGGCACTGGGCCTTCGTCAGACAACATAATCTGACCAGAAAGTGCTGACTTTGCTTGAACTACAACACGTGAGATGATTTGAGATGTTAAACAAGTCTCTCACGGATTAAAATTACATCAGTTTTTCAATTAGTCACTCTCACCTTTTTGTTAAAAATCAAGCACCTAAACTGGACCATGAACGCTTGTATTGATCACTTCTGAAAATGTAAATAAAAAAAAAAAAAGAACCGTGTCTGCTGTACTGAACATTCCACCGAGGGAAATAGACGAAGGGGCCTGTTGCCCTGGGCCCCAAAATTTCTGTCGACAGGCCTGATTCCACCATAGAAATACATGTAGAACAGTCCCAGTGTGACGTCACTGCTCATCGTTCGCACTACAATAACAAATATGTATATAATATGGGAAGAGTGTGACAAGGGGGCTTAAAGTGTCTTGCCCAAGAACACAAGGGTATCAGACCAACAATGTTTGAGTGTAAGGGCAAATACTTTACCAATAAACCACTGCCACCCCCCACAAAGGAATAACCGAGTTTTATATGAAGTCTTACAATCACAAAATTTCAATCTATTTAATTTGTCTGTTAAATTTTGAGGTGTTTTGTGCAAATAGAGATTAAAAACAAAGTGGAGCACTTCCTGTATTGCAACATGACGTCACAGTTTGAGAGAAGGAGATGGAATATACAGGGTTTGTGTGAATCTGTGTGTGTGAAACAAAATAAAACTCCAGGTATGTTTTTGATGAGGAAACAGAATTATAACACAGATCAGAAAATAATGTAATATAAGCCCTTTAAAAAGTGCACTATTATGACAAAAATATACACCAAATATATTTTTACTTTGCCAAAATTCATTTAGGGATATAAAAATGTACATTCTGAGCAGAAACAGTGAGCTGTGTTTAGTTCTGTGTTTGCAAAAGTGAATAAAGTGCGCCACCTGCTGGTAAAGACGGTCTCTGCAGGATTGTTCATCAGATCTGTCCAGCAGAGGGCGATATGTCTGCACATTTTTATAGGAATGTCTTTAGTGGAACATGTTAGTTGTGACTTATTGCAGTTTTTTTTTTTATTTTTTTTTTTATTATTATTAGAATATATTGTGCTAGTTTAACATGTAATAATAATTTAATTTAATTTAATAAATATAATATAATAAATGTAATAATAAACATGTTTTTGTTTTCAATTATAACATTTGTGGATAATTAGTTTCTCCTTTGTTCATTGTAAATCGCATGCATGTTGATCTAAAAAGTAACATAACTTAATAACAAACAGCAGATATAAATTTACATGTTTTATTGTTTAAAAAATAAAAAATAAAAATACAAAAAAACATGGGTAATATTTGTAATTTAAACCTGCAGCCCAGAAAGTAAATTCCTCATAGAGCACAATGTAAACACAAACTGATCGTGTTCAGCTGACAGGACACCAAAAGCTTTCACAAAGATCAGATTTCGTGATGATTTTGACCTATTTTCAGATGATTAACTTTTTCTCAGTTGAAAATCTTTCAGTTGTCTTTTTAAAAATCTTTCGCTTTGTTTCATTTAAATGGACGGCCATGTTTGAATCCCTTATTTAGATCATCCTGTTATGTTTTATTGTTTAGAACAGTGTTTCCCAGACTTTTTTCTGGAGGCAAGTCACAATCTTTCGAGACCCAAGTCAATAGACATTATTCGCAAATCACAAAATAAAGGTGGATTTGAGAATGATTGAATATTAATGAGGATATTTTATTGTTGACTGAGTGATCGTGTCTACGGTAATTGAAGCAGCAATAAAAGGATCCATAAGTCGCCTATTTGGACAGTAAATGTAGCCCATTTCTTTTTCTTTTCAACATTCAATTGAACCAGCAATATTGGAACAAAATAGTCCAAAAATAATAATTACAACACTCGTACCAGCTTCATTGCGGATTGGCTCTTGACTTCCCTCACTTCCCTGAAGAGCACTGACTTTTGCTGATTTATCACCCTTCTTTTTGGACAACCAAGCAAGCGTTTCTCAACTTGAGCTTCAGGAACACTCATTCAGGGCAGGCAGAGAGGATTCACTGACTCACTAGCGCTCTCATGTGTCAGAACTGTATATTGCAGAGCAGACCTACATGTAGATCACAGGTGTCAAACATAAGGCCCGGGGGCCAGATCCGGCCCTCCAAGACCTTTAATCTGGCCCTCAGCTGACTTTCTATTTTAGTAGAAAGTCATCTGAGGGCCAGATTAAAGGTGTTGTAATTATATTTTCTATTCAAATCTTGTTAATTTTCTGTGGTGTTTATCACAGCAGCGTCTCCAGTGTCTCTGTACGTGGCCCCTCCCACCAGAGCAGCACAAATGAAGACTTGTCTCTTTCCAAACGCTCTTAAAGGACGATCGTTTTGACTGTTGACCGTGACACCCTCATCAGAAAAATGTCAAAAATTAGAAAAGTGGAGCCGAGTGCAGGATTTTCCAAGAAAAATTGACTTAATCCTGTTTACATACAAGTTCATGTTAAAACATTGTGTTGAAACAGTATTTTTCTTAAAGTTTCAGGTTGTAAATAATATTATAATATTTTGTAAAAGAAAGAGTTCATCAATTAAAAAAGATTTCTGTAATAGATTTGCGTTTCTCTGCACAAGTATTTAAACTTATTGTTATTTTTGGCGTTTATATGCCAGGAGTTTTCTGATCCGGCCCCTTTGAGATCAAAGTAAGTTGGACACGGCCCCCGGACCAAAATGAGTTTGACACCCCTGATGTAGATCATGACAAGAAAAGAAAAAAAAAAAAACTCTTGCAACCCACCTGAGGGCTTCAACCCAGTCTTCTGTAAACAATGGTTTAGAAAATGCTATATTTGCCAAAACAAACAAACAAAAAAAAGATATTAAAGAGGTAAATAATTATCTGTTTAAGTTTTGTCGCTCTAAATAGCCCCTCCTCTTTGCTCTCTGTGCTAAGTCACTCAGGTTTGTGAAGTTATAGTGTATTGCTTTTGTGCTGTGAAAATGTTATATTTGCCAAAAACAAGGCATTCAAAAGCGTGCATAAGTTTCTGTTTAATTTTTGACACTCTAAGTACCCCATCCCCTTTGGTCTTTATGCTAAGTCACTCCCCCTTCAGAGCGCTAATAAAACTACTGCACACTGCATCAAGGTTTGTGAAGTTGTAGTGAATTGCTTTTGTGTTTTGTGAAGGTATTAAATGGTATTAAAATGGTTTCAGTTTAATTTATGACACACCGAGCACTCCCTCCCCTTTGCTCTCTGTGCTAAGTGATTCCCCCTTCAGAGTGCTAATAAAACTACTGCACATCACATCAAGGTTTGTGAAGTTATAGTGTATTGCTTTTGTGTTTTGAAAATACTATATTTGCCAAAAACAAGGTATTAAAAAGCGTAAATAAGTTTAAGTTTCATTTTTGACACTCTGAGTACCCCCTCCCCTTTGCTCTCTGGGCTAAGTCACTCCCCCTTCAGAGCGCTAATGAAACTACTGCACATCAAGGTTTGTGAAGTTATAGTGTATCGCTTTTGTTTTGAAAACGCTGTATTTGTCAAAAACAAGATACATTTCTGTTTAATTTTTGACGCTCTGAGTACCCCCTCCCATTTTCTCTCTGTGCTAAGTCACTCTCACTTCAGAACGCTAATGAAACTACTGCACATCTCATTAATGTTTGTGAAGTTGTAGTGTATTGCTTTTGTGTTTTGAAAATACTATATTTGCCAAAAACAAGGTATTAAAAAGCGTAAATAAGTTTAAGTTTCATTTTTGACACTCTGAGTACCCCCTCCCCTTTGCTCTTTGTGCTAAGTCACACCCCCTTCAGAGCGCGAATGAAACTACTGCACATCACATCAAGGTTTGTCAAGTTATAGCGTATTGCTTTTGTGTTTTGAAATTGTATTGCATACTCACCAAAATCAAGGTATTAAAATGGTTTCAGTTTCATTTTTGACCACTCTGAGTACCCCCTCCCCTTTTGCTCTTTGCACTAAGTCACTCCCCCTTCAGAGCGCTAATGAAACTGTGTATTGCTTTTGTTTTGAAAATGCAATATTCGCCAAAAACAAGATATTAAAAAGCATACATACTTTTCAGTTTCTGTTTTTAATGCTCTGAGTACTCCTCCCCTTTTGCTCTCTGCGCTAAGTCTCTCCCCCTTCAGAGCAGAGAGAAGTTATAGTGTATTGTTTTGGTGAAGTAGGCTTGAATCTTGGACAAAATTGTAGAGCTAACCATAAGGAGATTCCAAATAGGACCCGGGAGAGATCGCTATATGACTCAAACATGCATGGATGACATTTAAAACCTCTTCAGACATGTTTATGGTGAGAAAACATTTCGCATAACACTCCCTCTTTAATAATTTGTCCACAACCCATTTTGTGAAATAAATAAAAACAACAGAGGACACACAGTTCTTTATAAAATCCTTTATTGATAAATCCAACTGAAATGTGTGAAGTCATTGTCTTGTGTTCGAGACCAAACAGCATCCATCCATTATAAATACACATACAAGCATTTCAAAAACGCATTATACTTATTATCATACGTATTATTATGGTCAGTGAGGATACATGGAGATAAATATGGAATAGTACTGTAAAAGAGGCATGCATTAGGACACGGGTTTGAATGACTTTTTACCTTCAAAAGTGTGACTATTATTAACATTTTGTGTATATTTCAGTTTCTTTTACGTTGGTTTTGACCAGCGACTCTTAAAATTCTCAAGATTAAACTACACCAGGTCTAAATCAGGACTAAACCGGACTAGACCAGGATCGGACAAGGACTAAAAGTGTAAACGAACGTGCTCAGGATCAAGTAGGGTCTAAACCAGGACTAAACCAAGCCCAAGAAGACAAAACTAGGAATACACCAAAATTAAACATCGATAAAACCAGGACTAACCAACCACCAATGGTCCCTGAACCTTATTTTGAGAATCACTGGTGTAAAAATCCAATATTTTTTCCGAAGGATTGTAAAGTCTTCCTTCGCTCGTGTCCTTTTCATTCATGCTCCGTGTTGCTATATTGAAAAAGACTAATACATTTTTGTGCTCTGAAGCGTTACATACTTGTAAATACTGCAATTTCCCAAGTCAAAATATTAAAAAATGTAATTCTTTGACATTTGAGCAAGACGGGATAGAAAAGAAAGTTGGGGAATACATATATTTGTATTATGTACGGAAGCAAGTTTGTGTCAAAAAGAAGCAAAAGAAAGAAAGTTTGACAGATATCCTTGATCTTTTTTTATTTTTGACAGTTGTACGGGATTCAAAGGGTCAAAGAGCAAATATTTTATGGCACAAAAAGGCTTCCGTACTTGTCTCGCATCATCTCATTTCAGCAGAAGTTGGTGCGTTGTTTTGTTTTGGGAGAATTTTGGAAGTGAAGTCTCTTTTGAAAAGCAGAAGGCACGCCATGATTAAGTTTGTTTCAAATCTACAAACTGGACTAAGACCACTCACAAAAGGACAATTTGGGGTTTTAAGAGAAAATGCAAAAATGTATATTCCTAAAATCACATTTAAAAGTACAATTATTATTAGTTTTTGTTTTTAAATCTTAAGAAATCTTTTCATCCAACAACTTAAGATACTGAATTTGAAACGGGTTTTGGAGCTCATTCTTCAGTTGCCGGTTCAATTCCCGCTATCTCCAATGGATACTGCAGTTGTGTCCATGGGCAAGACACTTCACCCACATTGCGCACAGCTTTAAATATCCATTATTATCTTTAGGAATTAACAGATTTAGTTACTCTCTTATCAGGAAACATTTCACTTAAAACCCAAACTGTTCCTCGTGTATTTATGTCGTCACGTTTTTTTTTTTTTTGCAGCTCAAATGTGTGGTAGGTAGTTTAATCTCTATCTTTTCACAAATAACAATACAAATAATAATTAAAAAAAAAAACATTTGAAAGATTAAAAGAAAGTTTTACAACAAGAAACAACTTTTTTTAAAAACTTACTCGCTACTCTCAAATAAGACTAATATCAAAAAGGCAAAATGGAGGTGTATTGCAACGTTCTATAAAGAAAACAAAAACATCATCATCATCAGCATCATCATCATCATCACCGTCATCCAATCATCTTTCTCTGAGACACAAAGGGGGCGTGGTCTGGGATGATTGACAGCCCAGAGAGCCACTCATGTACGTCGTCCCAGAGCGGGCAGGCACACTTGTACACAGAAGCACGGACCGACCAAGACAGACTTACTCGAATGAAGGGTCGTAAAAGTTCTGACCAATGGGAGTAAAGAGGAGGCGGGACCAGAGTGGATGAAGCGATGTGATTGGATATTGGGGAAAAGCAGGCATTTCTAGAGAACGGGAAGAGATTTTATTCGACAGACAATTAGCGTTTCGATATAACTTTATAGTAAGTTTAAAAGTATGCAGGAATAAAGTCTAAAAATGCAAATTAAGCGACAAAATTTGGCACAAAAGATTTTTCATTCCTTTAAAATAGACCTAAAAACATCCAAATAACAATTGATTTTTAAAAATTTTCTATATTTCAACTAATTTCTGTAATATTTCAACAAATTTGGATTAAAGTTTTAAGCTTTTTAGATTCTTTTTGTCTGTGTCATCAGCCAGCACCATTTATTTTGCTTTTATCTTCAATTTATTTATTTAAGTTTTATTGTTATTACCATTGCAAGCCTCGTTCAGAGCTGTCCAGTCTTTTCTTATACCCGCTGCAAACCCTTCGAGCAGAAAACCATTTTAAAGTAAAATACATCTAAATAATAAATATACATTTTGACACCAGTTGTGCCTTGTCACAGTGAACTTTGATTATTCACTCAATGAGCTACTTTGGGATTTTTAAAAGTAATGATTTGGGGGTAAACGTGAGTCTTAAATATAAAATAAATCTATATAAACATAATGTATATCAGCGGCTGAAGAGAGAGGCAGTAAACATTGTGTAAGGAGGAAGTGAACGCAAACGGCGCACTTCTGATTAAGTCCACTTTGTCTTGTTCTAAAAAAGGAGAATTTTGACAATTTTCTAGTATTTCTGCATCAAACTATAGATAATATAAGCTAGAAAGAAGATGGGACTTTACTAAATTTACTTATTTAGTAAAAGAAATGAATACTGAATATACTAAACTTCATATTTAATTTTCTAGGGACATTATAGAACAGATAGTCTAAAAAGCATAAGGCACAAAAAGATAAATGCATTAAAATCTCTAAAGATATAAACAAGTTCTACAAATTTCACCAAAAAACTATTACAACTAATATTAATAATGTTCTTACAGTGTTATTGAACTACTGTCAGAAGTGTTTTTGTCTATTCATATATATATTTTTATTGATTTTGTCATTTTGTTTAAAAATTAGCAGCTACTTGTTGACGCTTTAAAGTAAAGACAAAGTTCTCATAAAGATTCACCATGTTCTTCGATTAATTTTTCATTTTTTGGCCTTAACTCTCTCCTCTCAGGCTGGAGTTTTGGGTGTAGTTTGGTCTGGTTCCTGGGGAGGGCGCTGTTGCATAAAGACTGGACATTACATTGTGCTCTGAGCTCAGCAGGAGTTTGAGAAGTTGAACAGAATGGTGGATTTGTTTCCGATTTAGGGCTAAATTTCAAAAGCGATGACGCCGAACGAGCTGCTATTAACACTTGTGTCATTTGTCAACACTCCAATGTGCCTAGTTTCAACAGCTCGCCCGACGCTGCCAACGCACAAATAATTTTACTAATGAAAAATCATAATGGGCGAATGAAAAATCAGCTCATATTCTGAAAATTTGAGATTTCAATTTGACGATCCTTTGTGTAACTTTTCTCGTGGAGGGTCCGTCAAAAGCTTTTCGTGGCAGAGATATTATTACTTTGTCTGGAATGTCTCACAGTATGGCTTTAAACCTTTCTGTCGTCACGGAGACCAAACTAGAGCAAGTTACAGGTCAGATCTGGGAAGAGGCGAGCCCACTCACAGTCAGAACGCATGTTTTTCTTGATACTTTGAGCTATAAAACCATCTGGAATTGAATTGAATTGAATAAATGTAAAGTAGAGCATGTAAAGTTTAATGCTATACTGTGGGACATTCCAGGCAGAGCAATGACGTCTCCATAGAAACAAGCAGGTGACGAACTCCCAACCAAAAAGTTACAGAGTGCAACTTTAATAGGCATTTGACAACTCTAGTTAAGATGAATTGCCAATGTTTTTTTTCTGTGGTTTTTTTTTTTTTTTGCATATAAATTTAGATCAAATTTCTCATCTTTTATTTCATATCAACACTAATTTCCAAGTGACAGTGGCGTAGTTGAATAAGCATGCCCAGCCACCAGAGGGTAATTGGTTTAAACCTCACCTGAACGCACAACTGGAATTGTGCCGTTGGGCCGGACACTTCCAACACCCAAAGCCAACTCCAGTGACAACAAATGTGCTATGCTATTTCCGCAATCACAGTATTTTTCTCGTTTTGAATTTCGTAGCATTTTTTATTTGCATCCTTTTAAAATCAAGCTCTAAAACTTTTCAACTCCACCATTTCACGGAGTTTTGTTTTTGTTATTTTTGTTTTTTTTTTATGCCGTGGTCTGGCGATGGCTGAAATCGAGATTGCGTTCTCTTTCCCGCTGCAGTAAAGTGCTCAGAAACGCCGTGAAACCAGGTGAATTTTGGGACATTTGTGAATTGCCGTAGCAACAGTGCACAGCCACAATCGCGTCGTATTTTGATCCTGAGAACCAAATGGCTTTTCATAATCCTACTCCAATTCTCTCTCACACTTTCATGATACCCACAAACAAAACAAATACAACGCTATCTAACTAATAATAACTAACTAAATGCTACAACTTAACACATCGTCTTGATTGGTTGAGACATTCGTTCGATGTGGAAAAAAAAAAAAAAAGAGAAAACGATGATTAACTCATAAGATGCGCTTCACTGCGTGGTCGAGGTAGTGAGAGCCTGCTTTGGGATTGGCTAATTCAAGTCTAGAAAATGAAAACATGGTTAAGAGATTTTTGGAGATTTTTTTTTTTTTGATTAGGCGCTCAGGTCAAAGTTGGAAAACGAAAACATGCTTGGGACTCATTTACATTTGCATAAACCAGCGGATTCGTTTCCAACGGTTAGAAAAATAACATCGCGGATTCCAACTTTTGAGATACTGTGCACTGCTGCTGGCTCGCGGTCAAGGCAAGAACGTGAAACACCTTCGGAAATAAGTCTGCCTCTCGTCAAATCCGTGCGAAAAATAGTGCAACATTTTCAGCATTTTTATAAATAAGTCTTAATCGTGCTTTCTCTCGGCTTGCATACATGTTTCAGAGCAGGTCGATCATGTATGGAGCTCGTAAACGCTAATGGCTTACAAGATTTTCTCTTCTAAAACTACGACATAGAAAAGCAAAGTTTAGAAAAATATGCCTACTTTACATAATCTCACTTTTATCCCCCTGTGGTGAACAGTTTTGTGCAAACCTTCCTTGGGAATTTATACAGCGGCGGCTCCGATTGGTCGAAATAAGGCGTGGGCACAGGCTGAGTGAAAATACTGGACCAAAGGACGGTGTTGTCGTCAGTAAGGGAGGTTTTTTTTGCAGTTATCTGTAGCCACATACTAACCGGCGACGCTACTGAATACATCCTACAAAGGCATTATTATGATCATCTTAAAAGTCCTATATGACACAAAATTTACTGGTAGATCGGTAGAATGTTGTTACCTTCTCAAAAACATGGAGTTGTGTTTTGTTTCTTTCACACATGTTTGAGAAACTCTGTAGTTTTCACCGTATCACCGAAACAATTTGTGTCCAGACACGTTGTTTCTGTGTCCGCAAGCCTTCTCTATCCACACAGCTTTGAGCATATTTGTTTACGTTTTACAGAAATTAAAGTTAAAACTGCATGGATATTTTGAATAAACTGAGAGCTCAAAAAAAACAGCTCGTTATTGTGCGCTGATGCGGTTCAGCTTCTGTCGGACTAAAGGACACGACTCAGTGGAATATGAGTGTTCTTTCTGGGACAGAGGGGTGTTCTGCTGATGGTGAGTCTGTTCTGTGCGTCTATCGCGTAAACTTTTCAGAGATTATACGTCTGCAGGTCGTACGCACAGACCGTATATATGAATGGACACATATTCTAGCCCAGGGGTGTCCAAACTTTTTTTCATCAAGGGCTACAAATCTAAACACAAATAAAGCAGAGGGCCAATCAAGAGCTGTAGACTGATGCTCAATACAGTGAAGAATTGAAATATGTACATGTTTAACACGTTAGAATGAGCCATCAGTCTTTATTTATGCTAAGATCCTTAAAACCACATACTAAATATTAAATATTAGATTTCTCAAGAGAGATTTTCAAACAACTTTGAGTAAAAACTTAATTTTTAATTGAAGCAAGGTCATTTTGGGCCAATTCACCTGGAAGCCTGAGGGCCAAGAAAAAATTGTCTGAGGGCCGCATTTGGCTCACGGGCCATAGTTTGGACAGGCCTGTTCTAGCCTCTTTACTTCGCAGTGCATAGACCTACATCAGCATATCAGCGTTTTCAGGCATCCACACAGGGCCGGATCAGATCCCTACTCAAATTTGTGGGAGCTGGAGCTATTTTTCCATCGGATTAGTGTGAACGAACACTGCATCCACAACGAAAACGATTCGAATACATACTAGTGCGGACGGGGCTTTTGTTCAGTAGAGATTGTAAATCCTAGAGCTGAAATTATCTGAATTATTTTAGTGATGATGTATGGAGTTTAAAAAGAGAGAGAATTTGAGAGAAGAACTTTGGATTTGTGAGTTAAACGTTTGAATGAAACAAAACACAACTCCGGGTATGTTTTTGATGAGGAAACATTATAACAACAATATAGACCCTTTAACTAATGAGATATACAGCTACACATGTTAGTAGCAGAAATATCCATAGTTTCGATGTAAAAATCAATTAGGATTTTTGCAATTACAAAAAGTACAATTTGATTTTAACAAGCCAATTATAATGCTGCATTCTGTTGCTCTTGGGACTTGGGGAAAACCGACCTCCACCTTGAAAAAGTGCAATCAAATCGAGGTTCCGAAACACAAACTCGGGCTAGTCGGTCGGACATTAAACTTTCTCGGGCGTCCATATTTTCCCCAACTGCTGCAATGGAACGAATCTACAACAAAAGTCGGGAGAACTGACTCGGATTTATCGACTCCCGACATTCAATAGAACTTAGAACTTAGAATAGAACATTGCATTTGTCTCATTGGTCCATTATTTACGCAGACTGTGGGAAGAACCTCCATTTGGGAAGACTTTCAGCACTTTTGCTACATCTAGTTTGCTATTTTTTACAACTTCTCTAGCTACGTCTAAACTGGAAGCGCTAACGTGCTAAAAAGTCAGCCAGGAGCCGCTGCCGTGGACTGCAACTTAGAATGCGTTCAAAAGCAGCAAAATGGAGATTATCGTTAAGAAAACAGCCGGACAGAGTAGACAGATTGCAACGTTTCGCTATGATAGGAATGAAAACAGGTAAATATTTATAAAGAAGAAGGTGGCGGCAAGGTAGGGGGCGCCGTTTTGCCACATTTACCATCCGAGGTTCGACGTAAGTGCTTTTATTTTTTTTTCCATGGAATCGGCCAATCGGCATGCTCGATTTCCCTCGCTTCCTTCCTTTCGTTTTCCTTTCAGACATTTTGTGGTTTGTGGGGCTTCTCTTTGCTGTTCTTGCTGTTGCGTTGGTCCGTGGAGCCCCGGAGCAGGCCGTGTATGAGGGAGTGTGGCGGGGAGGGGGCAGTTCTGGTGCTGGGGGGGGTTAGCAGTTCGATTGTGATTGGCCGGTAGATTTGGCGGGGGATAGAAGTGTCCGATGATGACCTCGCTGTACGTGGGAGGGGCTCCGTCTACCCTGCTGGAGTGTTTGTGCTGGCGGGACTCCTGTGCTTCCATCACGCTCATGCCGGAGTGGACACTAGGGGGCGGTAACTGCAAACTGTAGCACAACACAAAGGTACAAATTAGTGTTTTTGCGTTTTAGCGTTTCGTGATTTTTACTTCATCTGCCATGTGGTAATGGTCCGTGTACCGTTTGCTCTTCTGAATTTCAATTAAGAACGAAAAACAATAAAATGTAAAAACTGTTTATTTTATTTTTAAGTTTTTGTGTCAAACAAAAAAACTGATTTCGACCTCTTTTTCCAATATTTAATTTAAAGTTTATCTCAAACAAACAAGTCTTAAAACAGCCTGTTTTAATTTTGATATTTTATTCTCTCTGGTTTATTTGCCCCGGAAGTTCTGCTGCAGTGTCAACCATGGATCTATAATTAAAACAATTTTTTTTATAATTCTGTGGTGTGAACTGAACAAAGGAGAGTTTATCGCTGCTTCCTGTTTCTCGTCAATAAAATGAGTTCAATAATGACTTTCTAGGACATGAAAGTAAACGCATCCCTATAAAAGAAGACGAGCTTTCAGGTAAGTCCTTCTAGTAACAGAATTTCTGGGGCAAATAAACCAGAGAGAAGAAAATATCCAAATTAAAATAAGCACTGTTTATTATCTATTAAAATAGAGTGGTTTTGATTGGTGTTATTTGTTTTTTTTTCTTTTTTTGTTTTTTCTGTTTTGTTTTGTTTGTCTTTTTTAAACTAAAGTGGAATAATGAAATAATTAACTGTTTTCCCATTTTATTGTTTTTCATTCTTAATTGAAATTAAAAAAAAAAAAAACAATACTGATAATAAAGGCTTTTAATTATTTTTGCATTTCTCAGTGCTTCCACTTTTTCAGCTTTGTATTTGAGACAATATCTACATCTCATGCCCCTAAACCTTTGAAGAATTTGTGTTTTTTTTTGTTTGTTTTTTTCATGTTTTTATCTTGTGTTGAGTTTAATGGAAAGCCCTTTGGTCACCTTGAGTGTTGTTAAAGTTTCTATTAATAAAGATTGATTGCTGATTGATTGATAAATGCATCTGACATAAAGGTGCACTATGTAATCTTTTTCTTTACCTTAACTGGAATATTCCACCGTACGACATGAATCTATCCTCCATTTATTTTAATTACAGGTGTTTTTATTGCTGAAAAAATAAATGTTGGCCTACGTGAGCTGGGTCAATTCTCCACAGATCTGGCTTAAACTACAGCTTATTGTTGTTTTTATTGCTCAAAAACACCTTTAAAAACATGAATTCTTGCTCTGAGTTGCGTCATCTCCACGCAGATCTCACCTGTAAATTGGCCTGGTGGTATTTTCTGCTTTTCTCTATGGGGGTTTCTAAGTTTTAATGCAAATTTTGGAACATTGCAGGCAAAGAAATGACATATCTGTGGAGATAAGCAACCGGCGGGCCCTCTATCAGAAAAGTTACATAGTGCACCTCGAGAAACACCTGATTTCTTTACTAGAAGGAGAAAGAATGCGCTTCCGTCTCTTGTGGTACTTCGTCAGATCCACATTTTCACAGGCTCGCAAAGTAAACACGCTTTGTGAGGCAGGTGTGGGAGCTAACCGCAGTTATGGAAATACTAATTGGGCGAATTTACAAAATGAGAGTCACCATAATTATAATTCCTGTTCCTGAGGTCGAGTCGTCAAGGAATACTTTAATGAAGCTCGTAAGAAGTCTGTCCAATAACACCACAACACTGCAATAATTATCAAAGGGTTTAACTGTGAGTCTTAAGAACTTGTTTACAATATTCACTCGGCTGCATCTTCAAGCCAAGAGTTCAAAACGGTGCCAAACTTTATTATTATGCCATTTCCCAGCGCTAAACCGGCGTCTGCGTTACACAATAATTACTGACTTATCACTGGAGGTGAAGAGGCTTGAATAAATAACAGATATGACGCTTTAAAGATACAAACTCATCACTTAAGTGTTCTGTGAAGTTATCGCAGCTCGTGCTTTTTGACACCGCGATACATTCAGATACGTAACTGCTGAACATTTACCCATAGACATAGATGCAGTACCTCTCCCGACATGATGTTATACTAAATTAAGTCACTTTTTCAGCTCTTAATGCTGTAGAGAGCAGATTTTTTAAAGGTACAACTCTTCAATGTATTATATATTTATGTTTATTTATTATGTTGTTTAAAAGTATCACACTTAGGGGTGTGCAAAAAAATATCAAAATCAATATATCGTATTGTTTAATGTGATGATACAGTATCGATATCGTGGGCTGCTGTATCGATATATATCACCAAGAGTATTTTTTGGTGTATTTTACTAAGTTATTTTGTTACAGCGCTACTGTTTTTGTTGCTTGTTTAGTGGAAGGAAACTCATTTATGCAGCACATTTAACAAATTCACTATTTTAAGGATTAAAATGTGTGTGTTTGAAATTGACTTTGCACAAGAAGTGGTTAAACAAAGACTTTTAGTATCACAGCCATGACTGGCCATATCAAATCGATTTGAAATATATCGTATCGAAAGTGAACCGTATTGAGATATGTATCGTATCGTGGCCTATGTATCAAGGTATGTGTATCGTATCGGCAGCTTCTTACTGATACCCGGCGCTAATCACACTACATCTATATCGTCTCCAAATCCTAAATATATCACACTTCACACAATTGTCATCGTCACACTCCTTAATATATACTTGTAGAAGTCGTGACTTGGACTTGAGTCAGACTTGAGTCACTATTTTTAGGATTTGAGACTTGACAAAATGGACGAAGACTTGGGACTCGACTTGGACTTGAAGGTCAGTAACTTGGACTTGACTCGGATTTAAGGCCTGTGACTCGAGAAGCACTTTTAAATCAGATTTTTTTTTCTATTTTCACTGTAATGATTCACACTAAGATCTTGTCAAGACATTTAAAAAGGAAAAATTTAAAATTCCTACAACTCTTACATACTCTAGAAATACTCATACATAAATATACTATGATTTTTTTATGTACAATTTATCTTAAAAGTCATATAAATGGCAAAAATCTACTTTGGTTTAAAGACTTGAAATGACTTGAAGCTCAAAGCAGACGACTTGGACTTGACTTGGACTTAAGGGCCAGTGACTCAAGACTCGACTTGGACTTGCCTGTATTTGACTTAGGACTTGACTCCGACTTGAGACTTACAAAAAAAACAACTTGGTCGCTACTCTGCCTCCGTGTTTTACTGTTACATTATTGTGAAGTGCCTTTGTGTTACCATGAAAGTCACAATATAAAACCAGTTTATTATCAGTTTTATCACACTTTCTTCCTCACCTGTTGTGCGTGCAGTTGCCGTGCGTCACCAGTTGCGAGTCGAACACCGTGCGGTTAGGGGGCGCTCTCACCGACTCCCTGTTGAGCTCCCTCTGCTGCTCGGGGTCCCTCAGCTGCAGCGTGCAGGGCCCAGCGTACGGCGGGGGCTCCTCCCCGTCCGACAGCGCGATGGTGGGGGGCAGTTCGATGACGCCCCGGGGCAGGTAGGGGTAGGTGGGCTGGAACCTGCTCGCCCCGTACGGAGACTGGAAACGCGTGGGCACCGAGGAGGGCTGCAGCCTGTCCGGGGGCCGGGCGCTGTACACCTGTGGCTGGGAGACAAGAATGTGACGGTTAGACGCGCTTTATGTGAAGACCTGTCATTAACCCGTCTTTTTAAATGTCTGCAATTGTCGTTAACGTTGACATTTAGCTGTTTTAAAAGTCTACTGTCTTTACTTTGAGTCTTTACAAGTTTAAGACCACAAGGACCACTACGGAAGCAAGAGAAATCACCACTGATACTAGTCTCTGTGCTCTTATACTTTTCTAATAAAGCTCAAGATCATTTTAAAACTTCAGGAAAGGTTCATTTCTGTCTGTGAATGTGACTTTTTTAATATCAATACCTACTCAAATGACAATCTTGTTTCGATACAAGTTTTAGTATTGATTAATATTAGATTTTTTGATACTTCTGACAACCCTAAAGCGCGTATGTATTTTTTTTAGTGTACCACAAAACAAGTTCTGCTTTTTATGTTTGTAATAATGTTGGATATTTTGGTATACATCGTGTGGGCGTGTTGTGGGCGACTTTGAGCGAATGCAGTAGTTTATATTTTGCTAACGTAACACATTTTAAGCAAAAATCTAAGTCACTTTTTAGCCAAAATATAATCTAAACGAAAGCATGTTTTGTTGCAATAAAAAACCTCTCCACAAACCTGACTTTTACTTGGACTGATAGAAGGCCTGCACCTGCTTGTCTCCATGGAAATTTAGTTCTTTTGACCATAATATTCTATCAACTGGTTTCACTTCATGGAAACCGTCTGACCTCAAAGCATTAGGATTCATTCGCTCGACGGTAGGCGGGGAATTTTTAACCAGTCGCTGTTATTTGGTCGTGACGTATGTAATGTGCCAAATCCTGTAGGAAGAAGGACAATAACGTCTTTCCTCTTGATAAAATTCACCAAACGTTCTCTTTGTTCCGGCTTTAAATCCTCGATCTCGGGAATCGTTGCCAACACAGAATGTCTGTCTTCATCTAAATCCATCTCGACCGCTTTGTTTACCGTTGGTAAGTAAGCAAGTCTTTATGTATATAGCGTTTTTCACAGACATATGTCACAAAGACGCTTTACAGAGCATTTATAGATTCATTATTCTTTTTCCTCCACACCCGGTGATGGTGAGCCCTCCGACCACCACCATCACTCACGCACACACCACTTTCATACTTGGCAATGTGGGTGAAGTGTCTTGCCTAAGGACACAACGACAATTTTTATGACTGGTTCCCCACAAAAGGGATCCAGACAGGCGCTTGAGTTTGGCGTCATGGCTTCACAGCTCTTCACTGATTGGCCGGTGCGCGGTCTACAACGTCTGAGGTTCTTGCAAAACGTCTAGTGTGTTCCGATTAATGACCTCGTCGCTGGAGAGAAATGAAACTGAGCGGAGGCACTATTTAGCGCCAACCTGGCCGGTAATATTACACAGTATGAAAATAAAACGTGTCCGTGTACATGAATGTTCCTAAGATTTTATCTGTCTAATTCCGTGACTCATGCAGGTGAGGCCCCGCTTCCAGAAAGTTACACTGTGTTGCTTTAAATGTTCAACTTACCTCGTTGATGGGCACGTTTGTCCCCTCTGAGGACCACAGACCGGCCTCCTGTAAAAGATCACATGGGTTCATTCACTTTCAGTTGAATCTTTTACATTATCTGGAGCAACATTTGGAACTGAATTAGAAAACTATAAAACTTGTTTTCTCCTTACAACTCTTTTTTACAACTGAGATATACTTGTTTTACTACATTTTAATTTATTTATATTATTCTACCTTATTTGCACAAGTCTCTTTTGTTATTTCTGCTACTTATTTTGAACTTACACCATTTATATTTTTGCTCTTTTTTATTATAATATACTGTGTTGTGTGAGTTACTGTGTCCAAATAATTTCCCTTGTGAATCAACAAAGTTTGCCTAAGTCTAACGTCTAAACTGCTTTGAACTCGTGCCCTGTTTTAGTCTACTCCTCCCACTTCCAGCCAGATGTTATCTTCAGATCAGGTGTGCAAAGTAGACATCTAGCTGATCTTTTGAACCATTCATGCAGCACTAATGAAACTGGAAGTCGGCCAGAGTATTTGCATATGAAGTCAAAAACCAGTCGGACGGGTCTGGGAGCCAACTGCACTTATACAGGTAATGGTTTTAGGGTGAAATTACGTAGGAATTTATTTTACATAGCCAGGCTTGTGAAACTGTCAGAATTGTTGATTGTTAAAAATTTCAGGTTCTTTTGGTGTTATTGTCTGCTAATGTTAAAGTCAATTATTATAGAAGAATGTATGAGTCAGCGTTTAGAATATTTTAAAGAGCCTATATTGTGCAAAACTGACGCTTGTGAGCTTTAAGCCATGTTACAATGTTGTTGCCTCATCGAAAACATTAACTGGAGTTGTGTTTTGTTCCATTCACACAGTAATTTGAGTAATTTTGCATTATTAGTCTACAGCTCCAAAGCTCAAAACACTCCGTTCCACTTTGTGATCTCATGAAGCAGTGGTTTTCAAGTTAACAACTTGAAACAACAACTTAACTTTTACCTTTTTGCTATGTTTATACGATGACGGTCTGAACAGAAGACGCAAAAGTGGCGCCGCGTCTTTACTTTTTATTCCGTGTTTAGACAAGCGTTTTCGGGAGGAAATCTGCGTGCATACGGTGATGCAAAAGTGTGTGGAATTGTCAGGTTTCTGCGTACTGTACGTATGCGGCATAAACTCGTACGCGACGTGAGCAGATCTGACCAGAGCTTTGCGTCTTGGGCAGTGTAGACGGAAACGCTATGGCGGAGAGTATTCAACTTTTCCACTCTGGAGGGTGGTTTCAGATTCAAAAACTCCATCGCCATCTAAACCAGACATGTCAAACTCAGGCCTGGGAGCCAAATTTGACCCACGATATAATTGTATTTGGTCTGCAATTTCATATCATATCGCCGGCTACAGATAGATTATAGATACATCATTTATTTAAAACTTGTGTTATTATTTTATATTACGCTTTTTCTGGATTCAATGTTTAAGCAAAACTATTATTAAACATTTATTTTAATTAGAAAAGGTTTAGCATTAAATATCTCGAAAGAAGAGAAAAAATGCAGATGTTGCTGAAATTTTCCATTTAAATATTTAGTTTGGCCCATAACTTAGTCCCAGTTTTTAATTTTGGCCTCTGTGAATTTGAGTTTGACACCAACGCTCTAAACAAAAGGCACTTCAGATAAAATATTTTGTTGTTTTTACCCGCAAGCGTTCTTTTGTAAACAGGCCCTTAGTTCAGTGGAGATTGGCGATTCCGGGGCTGAAATCATCCAAATTATTCTAGTGAAGGTGTATGGAGTTTAAAAACCCAATGGAGCACTTCCTGTATCACCAAATGACATCACAAGGTGTAACTGGGTGTTTTCTGTTGGCGAATAACTCCGTCTAAATATGCAGTTTTTGTGTGTTAAACGTGTGAATGAAACAAAACACAACTCCCGGTCTGTTTGTGATGAGGAAACAACATTATAACATAAATCAGAACATTTTGTAAAACGGGCCCTTTAATACTTTTGTAACTGCAGCTCGTTAGATCTTTTTCCAGCGAGAACATAACATTATGATAATTATTTAAGGTTTGGCAATGAGCTCAGAACACTTGGTTTAAGTGTCTCCAAGACTTGGTTTTCAAGCCAAAAATAGCTTCAGTCCAACGTATTAATACATTCACAGAGGAATTGTGGATGCAAGATTAATCACAATCAAATCAAAATTGCAATTTGAGTGGTTGTAATTAGCAAATCGCAAAGGCTGCATTTTTGAAGTACCATAATTTCCTCCACAAACAACAAAATCTGTGACTGTACCAAACTCTCCACCTACAAGAAACTGTATTTACAACTGTTTTAATGGCTAAACTGCTTTTAAATCATGCCTATATTTTTATCTGATTACCTTTTTTTACCTTTTATTTTTAATTGTATTCTTTGTACAGTATCTTTAAGTGTAGAAAAAGTAGTAGTAGTAGTAGTAGTAGTAGTAGTAGTAGTAGAAAAACCCTATATAAATAAAAAGTAATATTGTTATAGTATGAAAATATCCTGTCTGTTTCTGCATAAAAACTGCAAACCCTGTAATTCAGATCTGTACAAACATGTTCAGAAATGTGATTCGCTTCCGTTCACATTTCAGTGTTTTTGTTCATTCTTCTAGACACGATTTTTGAAAAATATTATTAAATCATTAAAGCAAATACTCAAATTTTGCCGCTTGTCAGAAAGTTCACAACAGAGGTGGGACCAAGTGTTTGTCTCAAGTAAGTCTCAAGTCTTTGACCTCAAGTCCGAGTCAAGTCTCAAGTCAAAGACGGGCAAGTCCAAGTCGAGTCTCGAGTCACTGGCCCATAAGTCCAAGTCAAGTCCAAGTCGTCTGCTTTGAGCTTCAAATTATTTCAAGTCTTTAAACCAAAGTACCACATATAGCTTAGATTTAGAAATTGTACTTTAAAAATCATAGAATATTTATATATGAGTATTTATAAAAGAGTTGTAAAAATGTCACACCTTTTTTCCTTTTGACAACATCTTAGAGTGAATCTTTATGGTCAGAATAGGAAGAATTCAGATTTAAAAGTACTAATCAAGTCTTCTCAAGTCACAGGCCTCAAGTCTAAGTCAAGTCCCGAGTCACTGACCTTCAAGTCCATGTCAAGTCCCAAGTCTTGGTCCATTTTATCAAGTGAAGTCTAAAAAATAGTGACTCAAGTCTGACTCAAGTTCTCCACCTCTGGTTCACAAATAAATATTTTTCAAAAGTTCAGTCATAGTGTGGGGACTGAATAATTTTGGGGAAAAAAATATTTACTATTTCTAACAAGCATTGAAAGACTCCAGACTGAAAGACTTATATTTTAATAGTTGGATTCTGTTCATGTTCAGGAGCAGAAACACCTACACAAGAATCTAATGCATTGTAGATCATTGTAAAGGTCTAAACTAGTGTTATTTCGTTGATTTGCTATTATAATTCTCTCCACAATTTCCAAGAGGATCTGACTATGAGAACAAGATGAGACTTTATGTTTTATTCAGTTCAGAGTTCAGTTTGCAATTTTGACCTCACAATTTATTATTTATTACTCTTTTATTAAAAAATTTTGCTGTCATTGTTGCACTACATTTTGGAACTACAGCTTCTCAACAGGTGTGATTAATCTGTATCATTCGCTCATTCGTTTTTCAAAATAAAACCAAAAATAAGAAAACGAAAAAAGAACTATTTTCGATGCCGGACATTTGCGCTGCATACGGACCGAACCAGGACTGAACTAGGGGTAAACCAGGTCTAAACCAGGTTTAAACCAGGACTAAGCCAGGACTAAACCAAGACTAAACAGGTCTCAGTCCTGGTCTGGTCCCGGTCTCAGTCCCTGTCTCAGTCCTGGACCTGGTTCTGGTGTCAGTCCCGGTCTCAGTTCGAATCCTGATCCCGGGCTCATCCCAGTCTTAGTCCTGCTCTGTCCGGTCTACGTGGGTCCGTCCTGGCTTAGTTCTGGCTTAGTCCTGGTTCAGACCCGGTACGTTCCGTATGCGGCGCAAAAGTCCAGTATTGCAGTTTTTATTACCCATTTTTTATTACCATCATTATCCGTTTTTTCATTTTGGTTTTGGCGACAAATAATGAAGAAAATAGTTGCTTTTTCTTTTTATTATTTTTGGTTTTATTTTGAAAAACAAATGAACAAATGATACACAGATTGTAACTCAGCGATGTTTAGTTTTTTGGTTTGTTTTGGTCCAAGCTAAATTTAAACATGGGAAAAATGTCACAAGAAGATAAATTTCCACATGTTTCGTATCTTTTTTCAGTGTTTTTTGCAGGTTTGTATGTCTTACGTTGGCGAGGGGTTGGTGCCGCCTCCGCTCCGTGCTGTGTCTGTGGATGAGGGAGCGGGCCGACAGTCTGTAGTGGTTCAGCAAACACGTGATGACCACTACCATGACCATCATCACCACCACGATGACCAGGATCTGCACAAACTCCAGCTGGGCTAAAGGAGACACACACACAGAGACACAAGAAGGTTAGACAAAGTTCAACGCATTTACCAAGAGTTTTAAAGGCCGAGACCGAGACAAGACCAAGACTTTTAAAGATTGAGACAAGACCAAGACATTTAAAGGTCACAACCGAGACAAGACCAAGACTTTTAAAGATCGAGACAAGACCAAGACTCTTAAAGATCGAGACTGAGACAAGACCGAGACTTTTAAAGACCGAGACAAGACCAAGACTTTTAAAGTTCGAGACACAGACATGACCAAAACTTTTAAAGATCGAGACCAAGACAAGACCAAGACAAGACCAAGACTTGTAAAGATCGAGACTGAGACAAGGCCAGAACTTTTAAAGATCGAGACAGAGACAAGACAAAGACTTTTAAAGGTCAAAACCGACCAAGACCGTCAAAACAAGACCAAGACCACAGCCAATCGAGATCAAATCAAGACCATCTTTGTCATTTTCGACTTTTATTTCTATCTTACAGTTATTTTGGCTCATATATTTCAATGTTTTTTTTATAAATCTGTCTCCATTCTATCTGATTAATGTTAATTTAAGCTTAAAATAAGCCAAGCAAACTGTACTGCACTGAAACACTTCCCTTTTTTAAACCCTGGCGCAGTTTGAAAACCCCTTCTTTAATCCCGCTTCCACTGGTACTTTACAGAAAACAACTTCAAAGTGAATCAAGTGTTTTTTTTTTCAAGTTCATAACATTTACAGTTACATTATCTTACTGGTTTTGCAGTGATATTGAGCAGCCTGTGCACATTTACCGGCCGTAATGAAATATGATCGCACTCCGGACATTATAAAGACATTCTCTTCATATGTTGGATTTTATGAACTGTAACATCAACCTGCCCAGCGACGACAGGTGGAAATCAGAACTGGTGCTACAACCTTGAACAAAGCATCTCTCCTGTTAAGGTTCATGTAAATTGTGCACTGTCCCTGTCTCGTTAAATAAATAAACTAAACTAAACTTGTCAAGTGTCAGACTTCGAGATCGAGACAAGACAAGCCCGAGACCAAACGCCATCGAGACTGAGACAAGACCGAATCCAAGCACCTTTGAGACGCGACAAAACAGAGTCCAAACGCGTTCGAGTCCGAGACGAGACCAAGACCGTAAAAAAGCGCTTTCAAGTAGTGACGTCTGTGTTTGACCAGAGAACTCAAGAGTAGAAGTGTCCAAAATATTGATACTAATCTTGAGGGTTGAGCAAATACTGATGAATCAAGGCGATGGCGATATATCGATACAGCAGCCCACAATATCGATCATCAATATATCATCACATTAAACAATACGATATCTTGATATTTCAATATTTTTCAGTTCAGTTGTTCAGTCACACACACCATGGTGGTCAGCTACTCCTCTAGCCACAGCTGCCCCGGGACAGACAATCTGTGCCATCAGTCCCTCTGAACATAACCAACATTCGTAGACACATATTTACACTAGGTAATGTGAGTGTCTTGTAGGGGTGTGCAAAAATACTGAAATATCAATATATCGTATCGTTTAATGTGATGATACAGCATCAAAATCGAGGGCTGCTGTACCGATATATCGCCAAGAGTATTTTTTGGTTCATTTTACTAAATCATTTTGTTACAGTGCTACAGTTTTGTTCCTTGTTCAGAGGAAGGAAACTCATTTATGCAACACATTTGACATTTTCACTGTTTTGATGAGTAAAAATGAATGTGTTGCATATGAACTTGTGGTTTTAGTGTCACTGTGTCACTGCCAGCAAGCAAAAATTCACTGTATGTATCTTATCGTAGCCTGTGTATTGAGGTATGTATCGTATCGGCAACTTCTGAATGATACCCGACCCTAGTGTCTTGCCTAAGAACACAACAACAGTTTGTACTAATGCCTTCAAACCCCAGCACGGGAGTTTGGGTGAATCTGCTGCCTAAAAAGTAAAACACAAAGAGATAACAACGCAAAACATGAGTACACAGCTGCCTTAAATATTTGTAAAAAATAAAATTAAAAAGGCTATGGGTGAGTTTGAATACATTTTTAATTACATCACTGTGGAAAAAATAACTAGATTGGACCTACATATCTTCACAGAGTTTGGACTTTGGATGAAAGAAGAAATTAGAATGTCACAGATTAAAAGTCTACTATGTCAAAAGTTCAAGAAAACGCACACTGAAAGCAATTTTTGAAAACAATATAAGCTCTAAAACTCATCAAAACTTGCCTACATCTTCATATCTTTGCATATCAAGGTTTTTGCAGATATTTCAAACATGCAATCATAACACAATAGGTCAAGAACTAAAGAATTCAGAAATTTACTCAAATAAAAGCAACAATATTCTAAAAATCCACTAATTTCAACTAAATATGAAAATACTGTAACGTCTAAAGTAAAATTAAAGGTTTCCAAAATTTACAACTAGACACAGAGTTGATGTTCCTCTTTAAAACCCTTTAGCAAACAAATTTTAGTGCAGTGTAGTGACAATTTTGTAGATAGAAAATCGTGAAAATGCCAATTTTTTTTTTTAAAGACAAGAATATAATGTCATCCTCAGACAGTGTCCTCCTCATACGTGCGGGACAGACACTCCTTTGTTTAGAGCCGTCATTCACACGCACATTTCCACAGGGTTTCCCCGGGCTGTCCCCAGGGGCCCGGGGGGGTTGGGGTGAGATGGGGTGAGATGGGGGGGGGAGCGGGCTTTGAGGGTCAGAGGTCGCAGCAGAGTCAGACGTCTAGCCCTTCCTCCTGCCGCACCTCTTCCTCTTCAGACGGGTTTGGACAGACAGCGAGCCAGACATGGTGAAGTGAAACTGCGATTCTAGACGTCAGCTGACCCCTCCTTTCATTAAACACGGACTCGATGCAAAATACTATATCAATATGTATGAAGACTGGCCTGCTGTAGTCTGGAAAACTACACAATGTCTGTTCTTTGCAAATGAGGTCTACTTCACAGACTTTCACTGACAAATTTTTAAAGAAGATATGGTTTTTCCAGCATATCTCTTTGTATTTACTTATTGTGCTTAGATCACAGTGCAAAAAATGATCCCTAGATATACATTTTTAGACATTTATTGATATGATTGAGTTATATTTTACTTTTAAACCAAAGTTTCAAAAGTACAACTTCACAATTAAAAGCTTATAAAATGAAAATCTAAGGCTGCTCGGTTATGGAAAAAATCATTATCGCGATTATTTTGGTCAATATTGAAATCACGATTATTCAAACGATTATTATTTTTTAGTTACACGTTGCATTTCTTCACTTTCTCTCACTTTGTTATTGATAATTTAAGCAAAACTTCCAAATTGAAAATAAATATGGGCTACAAATATGAGCATTTTTGCGATGTATAAAACATAAAATGAATAAAATACACAAGACACAGAAAAACATAAATGTATCCAAAATAAACTATATATTCAACTGTTCTACAATATGTACAATTAAAAAATAAAATAAATATACTTGTTTATATAAAAAATATCCCAAAATAAACTTTGTTAAGCTTTAAATTTTTTCAGTTCAATTATATGAGTTTGGAGATTGTTTGACTAACAAGTAGAAATTGTGATCAAAATTCGATTAATTGCACAGCCTTATGAAAATCTAATATGAAGTTTACTTTTTAATAATTTTATAGGGACTCAATGCAAAACACTATATCAACATGTACAGTCAAATACTGTACAAGGTTAGTTCTTTGCAATTATAAATATAAAAAGTACAAAGTACTGTCGTATGATGTATGCATGTTTGGATTTGTTTGTATTGTATTGTGATTTTAATGTCTTTCTTATTCTGTAAAGCACTTTGAATTACTTTGTGTACTAATACAAACAAACTTACGAATACAAATAGACTTGCCTTGCCTATAAATGAATGAATTTAGTAGATTTTACTGACGAAGCAAAATTTCAAAGCAGAACTTCACAATTCAAAGCTAATCGCATCAAAATACTCTCCATGTTTAGGTTTTAATCACAATTATTTTGTTTTTGTAGTGTATAATTGATGTATTTCCAGATATATTTTGAAGCAATTTATTATTTCAAGCATGATTTTTACTGAAAATATGGTAAAATTCACTAAAAACCTACGTATCTACGCCAATGACAAAACATACATGGACCTTATTTGGCATTGATGGTTAAAACTAAACCAAATTCCGCTTAACTGATCTATTTTTGTATTTCAGTGTAGATCCAATATTATAACTTTTATTGTCAAGTTATAGTTCACAAATAAATCACTGTATTTCAGCCGAACTTCACGTAAACAGATTAGAAACTCCTGTACTAAGAGCTCATTGGAGGATCTGTCCAAACCTTTGACACAGTAAAATAATTAAGACGTGTACAGAAGGTGTAGTACAAAATTCTCGGATCTTGGTGGGCCCATATTACATGTTTTTACAGATTTTGTGAAGGGCCCCTTACTGATCTGGGCCCCGGATAAACAGCACCGTTCACCCCCTCCTTAAAGACGCCCCTGTTAGTTTATAATAAATACCACAATACAGATAAAAATTCTATCTCCTCACCTTTTTTATGCAGGTGAGGCTTCTTTTTCCAAACATTTCCTGCTGCACTAGACTTTAAGTAGCAGCTTTTACTATTTAACAGTTTTAGAGTGTTGAAAAGTTTTGCAATTACAATTTTCCCCATGAAAACAAAACACAAAACAAAGCTGCTTTTTGCATACGGCACACTTCCTCAAAAACGTTCCTTGAATATTAAGAAAACTAACAGTTACGTAAACTGTCTGCACACAAATTTTACTTGCAAATGCTGTATTATATGTGGACTTTCTAACAGTACAGAAGCTTTAGTTAGTTTTACACTTAAAAATGTTCATATATTTAAAAATGTTGTTGCTTTGCCATTTGATTTTCTCATCCTGGAACTAAAAAAAGCAATAAAGAGACAATATCTAAATAATTATGACTTGAAAAGAAGTAGTGTCACCAAAAATGAACAAAAAATTTAGCAAAATATTGTGTACACATCATAAAAAACAGAAAATGTAATAAAAAAAATTCGAAATATTTACAAATCTGAAAAATTTACTTGTGAAACCACTTGTTACTGAAAGTTAATCAGCTAAAACTTGTTGATAACGAAGCCGCCGATACGCACTACATTTTCTATATCAAACAATGCCTTTTTTACTGACTTTTTTGACGTATTTGAACTCACCACAAAGTTGCGTTGGCACACAGTCTTCATGGTTGTGGCTTCCTGATGGAGGCTGCATTGTCTCTGAGCGTCTGATGAAAAAAAATATCCCGTTTCTCTAAAGCTGTTCCTTTTAAATCCACTCATCAAACTTGTTATAGGCACTTTAAATCTCCAGGCACTTGGTAAAAACGAAAAAAAAAACGAAACGAAGAAACTAAAAAAACGACTAAAGCTATGATTAAGTCTACATATTCGAAGTTACGCGCCGTGTGTCCTTGTCCAGGCACACTCTATTCTGAAGGCAGCCAAGAGTTGCCGTAGACTTTTAGGCAAATTCCCATGGACGGGAACAGCTGAGCGACCCCCAATGAACTCCCCCCACGTACAAAAGGCTTGAATGGGAGGTCCCGTAAAAGAAGGGGGGTCCCGGGGGGGTCCCAGACAGATGGGGCAAGCCAAAATACGTGGGAAAGAGAAACGCAAACTTGGACCAGACAACTTCCAGACATACACTCTAGACGGGTAATTAGCAAGAGACAAAACGCCAGGTTAGACTATTGGGTGATTCAGACTATAGGGGCTTTAAAGGGCCCAGGGTAGACTGTTTTATTTATGTTATAATGTTGTTTTCTCATCACAAACAGACCTGGAGCTGTGTTTCTTTTTTCATTCACGCATGTTTAACACAGAAATCCAACATGTTTAGGCTGAGTTCTGGAAATGCCGAAAGTCCTCCGCTGTGTTTTTAAACTCCAAAACCTTCACTAGAATCATTTGGATCATCGAAAAAATAAAAGGAGCTGTTTAACTTGAAAACTACCACTACATGACATCACAAGTTAAAGGTAAAAGTACCATACTCGCAGTTTTGTAAGCGTCCACAAAATATCGGAAAAAATAAACATACCGTGAAATGACGTATCGTGAAAATATCATACAGAGAAATTTTAATATCGTTACATCCCTAATTCCTGTGCTGGAATTGAACAAAAAAGTCAAAAGTAGCTCTTAACTTCATGACATCACAAGTTGGAATGGAGCATTTTGAGCTTTGGAGATGCAGACAGACTAATAATAAAGTGATACTCAAACATGTGTGAATGAAACAAAACACAACTTCAGGTGTTTTTGAGGAAATAACAACATTACAACATGACTTAAAGCTCACAAGAGGCAATTTTTTGTAATATTAGCCCTTAAAATAAAAGGTAAATAATGTAGTTGCTGGCAAAATGTTAGTTAAACAACATTAGCTTTTCACGACTTCATAATTTTTTATCTTATTTTATGTATAATGGAAGCCCCTTGAGATGTAACTTCTCGTTTGGAAAGGATTCTGAAGTCATGTACAAAATTAGCATTTATAGAAAAGAAAGAAAGACCAAAAGGCAAACACAACACAAAGAAAACATTCACACAACACACGGACGACATTCGCACTATACAATACAGGATCCTAAGACATACATCTCTCTGACTTTATCATTTCCACACCAATATTTGTAAATTATTGAAGAAAAAAGCAACTCTATGTACAACAGAAAGTCCATAAAACAGAAGTGTATTTTTATGGAAAACAGGAGCAGGATGTTTGTAAGTATCTGAAGATTGACGCCTTAAAATGTTGGATCGATGTAACTGATTGGATTGAGGAGGGCAAGTTGTTCCATTCATTTGGAGCTTTGAAGTTAAATATTCTGTGTGTTTTTTTATAGTAGGAACACTAAAAATAGTTGTTCACTGTGATGTCAATTATATGCTGATCTAAATGGAATCAGAAACTCTTTTAGCTAAGGTGGAAACTTTGAGTATTAACATTTAAACACAAATTATCTTGAAGGATTCATCATGGATTTATATTTTTTTAATTGAAAAGATTTGAATTCTAAAACTAACACATTCTTTAATCAAAACTAAAATTTGCCTCAACTATAGAAAATCATCCAAAAAATTCCACCTTGAGAATGCCCAATTCACGATCTCGTCTGATGTCAGAAGTTCTACGCAGGGTTGGGCCTGGTTTGAATAAGGATCAGAAACTGCAGGGAGGACAAGGTGCGGGGCTGCTGTCGATCTTTTCCTGTGTTCTCTGTGTGCGGGAGTGCCCTCCGACTCGCAGAAGAGATTAAATATCTTGGACACTATGTCACCAGTGACCTCTCAGATGACACAGACACGTACAGGCAGCAGTGTAGGCTTCACAGTCAGGTCAGTGCGCTCGTCCAAAAGTTCTCCATGTGTCCAAACTGCACTTTTCAAATGTTTCTGCTCGCCCTTCTAAACCACGCATCACTGGCGCATCTATAAGGAAAAGAGTTTGCTGAGTTTGACAGTGGCCTATAATGACTTTTTGAGAATATTACTGAGGCTACTTTTAAACAGAGCCGGGTATGTTGAGAATCAAATATTTACTTCCCTCTGTTTTCCAAAATAACATCATGCACGTTGCATCATTTTCAAAAAAGCTTTCATTTACATCAACCTGCATAAATACAGGATCGAGCACCATCATAACTAGTCTGGATTAGATTCAAACCTGTAGCATTTACTTCATTACAGTTATAAGTATTACTCTAGCCAGGCTGGCGTCACCTAGTGCCTCCGCTCAATGTCATTTCTGTCCAGGGACTAGGTCAGGAATCAGAATAAAATAGACGGTTCACAAAAATCCCGGAAATGCAAGTTCGGGCACTAACCAATCAACAAAGAGAGATATATTCTGTGTTTGCAATGATTCCCGAGATCAAGGATTTAAAGCCGGAACAAAGAGAAAGTTTGTTGAATTTTATCAAGGGGAAAGACGTTATTGTTATTCCTACAAGATTCGAAAAAAGTTTAATATACCATCATGACCAAGTAGCAGCAATTGGATAAATAAAAAAAAGTACCCGTCTACCGTCAAGTGAACGAATCCTAATGCTGCGAGGTCAGACAGTTTCTACAAAGTGAAACCGGCTGATGAATCACGCTACTATTACTCCAAAATACCTTGAAAAACGTGCATTACTGAGCGAGCTCGCCTCTCCGCAGACATATTAAAGAAGTGTCAAAATTGCTGACCTCTGAGCCCCATTCGTCTCTGGTCATGGATATGAAACTCAGCTGTGTGTGCAAATGCAAACACATGAAAAGTGTTTGCCCCAAAATAAATGCGACTGCTGCTTTGAATGCTTCATCATGATCAGAACAAAAGGGAAACATTTGTCGCACTTTCGGTGCATCAGTTCCTAAAACTTCATCAAAACCGTAGTTTTCTAGAATCTCCACTCTAGCCGGAGTTTTTTTGAAATATTCATTTTCAGAGGTGAATTCACTGTTTGTGTTTAAAAGACGGGTACAAAGAAGGGAAATGTCTCAGTTTTTAAAAAATTCCCATGTACATGTAAACAGGGCCTGAAAGTGCCGAGGTTCTGTAGCGCCAATACAATGTTTGTAAACTGTGATGTGAGACTCTGTGTTGTCACGATCAGATGTTGTATTTATTCATTTATGTTCAGAGCCATGAATCTGTGCAACCAAATCATTCATTCAGGAGCTTCATCAGATTCACCTCGAAGTATATTTACATTTTTTATTCTTCTTATTTATTTATTTTTTATTTTTTTTACTATTCTTCTTTCTTTTTATTCTTCTTATTTTGTTATACTATGAACCAGATCTTATGTGTTTTTAATAAAGATTGAATGGAATTGATCTACTGCACACTGCTGTTGTGTCCTTAAGCAAGACACTTCAACCAACTTGGTGTATGCATATGTATATTTATATAAGATCTCAAAATCTGCACAAAATACTTTTAATTTTTATTCCTTAAGTACATTTTTAAACACGTACTTTAATATTTTTACGTAAGTAGATTTTTTTTCATGTGATACTTTTACTTTTATATGACTAATTTTTGCTCTGGTATTTGTACTTTTACTGAAAAATGAGTACTTCCACCACCACTGTTTAGAAAGTCTGATAATGTTGTTCCAAGATTGTGTAAAAAAAAAAAAAAAAAAGAAAGATTGTAAGATTCCCAGCTCAAAAAAAACACTTTCTTAATGATCTCCAACGATGCAAAAATGAATAAATAAAAAGATCATATTTATAGTTAACATTTTTGTACACCAGTGTTTAGATCATTTGACTAAATCCGTAATCGCATGACTAGTTGCTAACCCCAAGTGACTCCACTTCCTCTTTCACTGCATGTTTTTATTTATGGCATCCGTCTGTGGGAAAGTTCCTCCAGGACAAAGCACGCTCCACTGCCCCTGCACTGAAACTCAAGAAAACGCCAAAGTGACACAGAAAAATCATGAAAGTGGGGCATCTTCGGTCTAGCTTCGTGGACAGAGGCTAATATTTGTGCTGTAAGTGAAGATGTACTATGGAAACTACTATAAAGCAACAGAATCAGTATACTGGGCTGGAGTTTGTTTCATGGATTTATATTTTTAATTGATCTGAACATTTGAAGGCTAAATAAGGTGTAAAAAAATATATATATTGTGAAGTGTTGCTTGCAAAATCTTAGATAAACACTGTTTATATCAGGATTGTATGGTATAATAATAGTCTTTATAGTAAGGGTGTAAGAAAATATCGATTCACTGATATATCGCGATACTTTATTGCACGGTTCTTATCTAAGTCATGTTTTTCATTAAAAATTCATGAGTTCAATTTACTGTTCTCATGATTTAAAAATTAAATTAACTGGACTTGATTAAGATGTGTTTTTGTGAATGTTACTCAACCAAAATATTATACCTAATTTGTGATAAGTCAAAATATATCTTCCTTTGTTTTAGTATCCGGATATATCGGGATATATTGAATCATGAGGGGTAAATCGTGATTAGTGTTGCTTTCGGCATTACAGGAAAAAGAATAGTAATATTTTAGTTGGTACAAATGTCAGTAACGCGCGTCTTGATACAAATTCGCTAAAATCGCCGCGATACCAGCAGCGGTGAAACGCCATCGTCAGGACTCCGAATGTCGCCCGATCGCTCTTTGCGGGCACCCTGCTCTACGGGCTTGGGGTTCTCTCAGGGGGTGGTCCTAGATTCCAAGTCCTAGTCCAAGATTAGTCCTGGTTCAGTCCTGCTTCAGTCCTGGTTCAGTTCTGATTTAGTCCTGGTTCAGTTCTGGTTTAGACCTGGATTAGTCCTGGTTGAATTCTGGTTTAGTCCTGGTTCAGTCCTGGTTCAGTTCTGGTTCAGTTCTGGTTTAGTTCTGGTTTAGTCCTAGTTCAGTCCTGGTTCAGCCCTGGTTTAGTCCTGGTTTAGAACTGGTTTAGTCCTGGTTTAAGTAAGTAAGTAAGTATTTGAAGATCAGCAACAGTTATTTTGTTGAGAGTAACTTAAGGTGATGTAATAGTCAAGTAATGTTTTACATTTTAAACACATTAATTACCTTCGCCAAGGAGGTTATGTTTTTGCCGGCGTTTGTCTGTTTGTTTGTTTGTTTGTCTGTTAGCAACATAACTCAAAAAGTTATGGACCGATTTTGATGAAATTTTCAGGATTTGTTCGAAATGTGAAAAGGAAGAACTGATGGTGATCCGGAAGAAATCCTGGATTCTGGATCACTTTGAAATTTTAGTTAACATTGTGGTAAATGGGGCCAAAAATTTTGTTTCTCAATATCTCGGTTAATTATTGACCAAACCCCATGAAATTTGACTCAGGGATGGACAATGGGATCCTCTTTCATATTCCAAAGGCTGATCCGGATCTGATCCAGAAGACTGATTTTATCGCAATTTATATAAAAAAATGGGGGTAGTCCTTGGCGGAGGTCTGCGCTCTCTGAGTGCTTTTCTAGTTTTGTAATGTAACGAATTACTTTGAAATGACAGAAACAAATCATAAATAACACGTTACAGTTTTAAAGCAACTTGCCCAATGTGATGCGTATCTTATCGCCAGATTCATGACAATGCACACCTCTATTATATAGTGCTTTTCCAGATGCTGAAAGTTCTGCATTCACTTCACACTTAATGGTGGGAAGAAACTATTCTAGACACAGCTGCCCTGGGGTAGAGTGAAGGAAGAGAGGCTGCCCATCTGCATCTGAAGTAAATATAAGTATATAAATGAGCTTTAATTCTGAATAAAAATTAATTCTGCTTTAAAAAGACCATGTAAACACTTAATTTCTAATGAAAATGATGAATTAAACTTAATTCCAAAGTAAGTGGGTGGTTTATTCCGATTTTAAAGCCAAATTAATTTATTCCTCGATGATGTAAACGTTTATTCTTCTTAAAAATAATTCTGGTTTGTCTTCTTCCTCTCTTCTCCTCCTCAGCTGACAGTCGTAAAGCGTGATGAAAGAATTCTCGAGCTGCTGCGTACAGAGATTATCATTGGAAAGACTGCAAAAAAAGTTTGTATCACGTCTGTGTCCGTGGCGTAATGACAAAGTGTCTCGGCCAAGAAGCTTTGTCAATTCTGAAACATCTGCAAACTGAAATCATTTTTTTATTTCCTGTCTGGTTCAGAGTCCTCGCGTGCGTTGGCCTCGCTGATGGGAGTTTTGAGCTCCTAATTTCCCACAGTGCGTCCGACCCAAGCGAGACAGGGGGCAAGAGATCACCCAATTTACATAAGAAAAACTCAAATACGGCTCCGCCAACTCGGCCGTGGAGCGCTCCGGAGCAGACTGTTGAGTCACTGGACGAGAGGAGGGTGGAGTCTGACATGTCTGTTTTGATTTAGACTTAGAATTAGACTTAAATAAACTTTACTGATCCACAAGTGAAATTGTTTGGACACAGTAGCTCACACACGGCAATATATTATAAAAACAAAGAGGAAAAATACAAATATAAATGGTAATAATACATTCAAAACAAGTAATAAACAGTAATACAAAATATATCAGCTATATATAAGAGGTTGTACAGTTGTAGGGAGTATTATCTATTAATGTTGGTGAGTTGTTGTACGGTTGTAGGGAGTATTATCTGTTACATAAGGGTGAGTTGTTGTACAGTTGTAGGGAGTATCATCTGTTACATAAGGGTGAGTTGTGCAGTTGTAGGGAGTATTATCTATTACATAATGGTGAGTTGTTGTACAGTTGTGAGGAGTATTATCTGTTACATAAGAGTGAGTTGTTGTACAGTTGTAGGGATTATTATCTATTAAATAAGCGTGAGTTGTTGTACAGTTGTAAGGAGTATTATCTGATACATAACGGTGAATTTTTGTACAGTTGTAAGGAGTATTTTCTGTTAAATATCGGCGAGTTGTTGTTGGGAGCATTATCTTTTCCATGAGGGTGAGTTGTTGTACAGTTGTAGGGAGTATTATCCATTACATAAGTGTGAGTTATTGTATAGATGTAGGGAGTATTATCTGTTACATAAGGGTGAGTTGTTGTACAGTTTTATGAAGAATTGTATGAATATAGTATTTATTATTTGGATATAATTTTATAAAATGAATGGAATTGCTAAAGATTGGCGCTTGCTAGGCTAATTGCTAAAGCTGTACCACACAACTGCATCATTAGTAGTTAAGTTTTGGACTAGTTATACAAAATAAACAACATAATTGCCTTTTATATCCTTGCTAAGTGAACATCATCGTTTTGAAACACTCTGTAGAGACCTCAGGGCAGGGGTGAGCTATCAATGCTAACGGGAAAAGCTAGCGTGAAAGGCTAATGCTAGTGGTAATAGCGCGTGGGTGTTTTCGATTCACACTGACCCTGACACGGTCCAGAGGATATGCTGACCTCACCGCAAGCGGACAGCGACCTGTGACCTCCGAACTACGCTGACCGGGCCAATTAGACACAACGTTATGTAATGACGGGTCGAGTCTGAATTATTTTTGAGAAAAACAAAACTTGGAGGCAGGAGAGAGGGATAAATATGATGCAGAGGAGGAAGAGGTGAACATTTAGCAAAGAGCAATGATTATACGGTACAGAGGTATGTATAGATGACAGGGGTGGGATTAAATACATTTTCTTCTTCCCACTCCTTTTTAGGCCAATTTTTTTATTTTATTTATTTTTTTATTGTTGTTATTTCTGCTATGACTTCATTAATGTTATGTGTTCCGATGTAAAAGAATGTACGTTCTTACTTGCCCAAAATAAATACATAAATCAGTGAGGGACAGTAAATTATTGTACAGAGTAAGGACAGTGAATAGAATATGGTACAGAAGTGTTTGGTCCACAGAAACAAAGGGACAGTGTCAGCAGTCACCTCCAGTCTCTCTCTCTAAAACCTTCAAATCAGGCAAGAAATCTAGGGGTAATAATGGACTCAGACTTGAACTTTAACAGTCACATAAAATCAATAACATCTGCAGCCTTTTACCATCTAAAAAACATAGCAAAAATCAAAGGTTTACTGTCTAAATCAGACTTGGAGAAACTTATCCATGCGTTTGTCTCCAGTAGGTTAGATACTGTAATGTTCTGCTCACTGGTCTCTCCAAACGAGCTGTGAGACGCTGCAGAACATCCAGAACGCTGCAGCTCAGGTCCTGACTCGAACTAGGAAGTACGAGCACATAAGTCCTGTGCTCAGGTCTCTGCACTGGCTCCTGTGCCTCAGAGACTTTAAAGCAGCTCTGCTTGTACAAGTGTCTCCATGACCGAGCACCAAAGTCCATCTGTGATATGTTAGTGTCATATGAACCATCTCGCACTCTGAGGAGCTCAGGGACCGGCCTCCTGCTGGTGCCCAGAGTCACGACTAAACAAGGGGAGTCAGAGTTTCAGGTTCATGCAGCTAAAACCTGGAACATGTGAGACAGACTCTTCTGTGACGCTGTTTAAATCCAGGCTCAAAACATTTCTGTTTAACTGTTCATATAACTGAAAGGTTTTCATTCCGCACTCTTCTCTCCAATTTATGTCTCTCTTTTTTAATTTGAATCTTCATGATTATTTATGTTTTGATTTGTTTTTGTTATGATTTTAATGTATTTCTTATTCTGTAAAGCACTTTGAATTACTTTGTGTACGAATTGTGCTATACAAATAAACTTGCCTTGCCAGAAGAAGCAGAATGAATACAGGGTACAGAGGAGGAATTGGTAAATTGGTAACTATGGTAGAGAGGAGGGAAAATTAATACATGGTACAGATGAGGGATAGTGAATAGGTGGTAAAGAGGAGGGACACTCAATAATACATGGTACAGAGGAAGGACAGTAAATATGTGGTACAGAGGAGGGACAGTGAATATTTGGTATAGAGGAGAGACTGAATATGTGGTACAGAGGAAGAACAATGAATATATGGTACAGAGCAGGGACTGTAAATAGAACATGCTATAGAGGAAGGACAGTGAATATGTGGTAAAAAGGAAGGACGATGAATACAATACAGTACAGAGGAAGGATAACGAATACATGGTACAGAGGAAGGATAGTGAATGTATCATACAGAGGAGGGACAGTAAATATGGTACAGAGGAAGGAGAATGAATACATGGTACGGAGGAAGTAAAGTAAATATGTGGTACAGGGGAAAGACGGTAAATATGGTATAGAAGAAGGACAGCGAATACAATAAGGTACAGAGAAGGAACAGTAAATATGGTACAGAGGAAGAACAGTAAATATGGTACAGAGGAGAAGAGTGAATATATGGTACAGAGGAGGGACACTAATTACAATATGGTATAGAGGAAAGATAGTGACTATATGGTACAGAGGAAGTACAGTGAATATGGTACACAGGAGCAAGAGTGAATACATGGCACAGAGGAGGGACAGAGAATATATGCAGTGTTGGGAAGTTTACTTTTAAAATGTATTCCCCTACAGATTACAGATTACATGTCCCAAAATGTAGTTTGTAACGTAATCCATTAAATTACTTAAAGTGAGTAACGTAATCTGAATACTTTGGATTACTTGATTTTCTGTAGAGAAGCAAAGACTCGGATATCTTCACACAAGATGTTTTTTCTGCTAAAAGAAAATAAAAAGCCCAGATTTTACTAAACCAAATTAAAAATATTATTGATAGAAGAGGAGGAGACACGGACCGCACGGCATGGTTTCGTCCTCTTAAATCCTGTTTTAGTCCTGGTTTAGATCTAGTTTAGACCTGGTTTAGATCTAGTTTAGAGCTGGTTTTAGTCCTGGTTTAGATCTAGTTTAGAGCTGGTTTTAGTTCTGGTTTAGATCTAGTTTAGACTTGGTTTTAGTCCTGGTTTAGGTCTAGTTTAGACCTGGTTTTAGCCCTGGTTTAGATCTAGTTTAAACCTGGTTTTAGTTCTGGTTTAGATCTGGTTTAGACCTGGTTTAGATCTAGTTTAGAGCTGGTTTTAGTCCTGGTTTAGATCTAGTTTAGAGCTGGTTTTAGTCCTGGTTTAGATCTAGTTTAGACCTGGTTTTAGTTCTAGTTTAGATCTAGTTTAGACTTGGTTTTAGTCCTGGTTTAGGTCTAGTTTAGACCTGGTTTTAGCCCTGGTTTAGATCTAGTTTAAACCTGGTTTTAGTTCTGGTTTAGATCTGGTTTAGACCTGGTTTAGATCTAGTTTAGACCTGGTTTTAGTCCTGGGTTCAGTCCTGGTTCAATCCTGAATTAGTCCTGGTTTAGACTTGGTTAAAATAAATAAATAAATAAATAAATAAAAAAGAAAGGGATTTAGCCCAAAATGTGAAAACAGGAAAATCCTGCCGTGTAATCTCATTTATTTCAACAAAGTAACTGTAATCCAATTACCACTCACTGAAACAGTAACTGTAACTGAATACAGTTACTCATAATTTGTACTCTGATTACATAACTCCAGTACATGTAATCTGTTACTCCCCAACACTGAATATATGATATACAGAGGAAGGACAGTAAATACAATATGGTGCAGAGGAGAGTAAATATGATACAGAAGAGGGACAATGAATAAACGGTATAAAGGAGTGCAGTGAATATTATATGGTACAGAGGAGGGAGAGTGAAAAATACATGGTACAGAGGAGAAACGGTAAATATGTGGTACAGAGGAGGGACAGTAAATACAATATGGTATAAAGGAAGGATGGTGGTCATATGGTGCAGAGGAGGAACAGTAAATATGGTACAGAGAGTCACAGAGGATTCCTCGTAGACACCGACAAACTGCAAAACCAGAAGCGTTGAAACCACAGAAAATAAAGTGCTATAAGTTAAACCAACCAGCGCCTTCCCTGTTTTGTTACTATGACGACTCGACCGCAGTGTTATTCTTATGTCGACGTAATTTGGCGACCACAAACGTCCATGAGAAACTGTCCCTTATAAAACACAATGTCATAAAAGCAGTTCATTGTCTGGGTAATTGGTCAGACATTTTGAGAAAATAGCAGTTTTAAAAGGTGGGTTGGACGGGCTGAGTAATGTAGATATTTTGGAGAGACGGCGCACAAAGGTCTTCAGTGTGGATGCGACGGCTAACAGTGAGCTAATGGACGCCGATGAACCGCACGGACTAAGTGAAGGAGCAGATAGGGCTTAATACGGGGTTTATGAGCAGTGAAAAGTGGTCGTATTCAGGATGTAGACACAAATTCATTACAAAAAACATATTATTTTGGTTTTCTACAAGACAGTTGACCGAGATTTGACCACTTTTGTATGCTAACACTAGCTAAGAGTCAAAACGCGACTTCTAGTTTCAAGCTACAACTCTTAACAATAGGCTAATTATTACCACAAAAGTTTCATTTTCAAAGCTAAAATTTGATTCTCACTTAATATTAACTATTTTTTAAAATAGACAAAAAGACAAAGAAGAAAAATATAAAAAGAAATCCGTGTATCATTCGTTCATTCATTTTTCAAAATAAAACCAAAAATAAGAAAACGAAAAAACAACGGTTTTCTTCATTATTTGTCTCCAAAGCCAAAATGAAAAAAAAAACAGATAAGGAGCCTCTGCAGGGTCCGAGCCTCAGCTTCGAGCTCTGGCCCTGCCGTGGGCTCTGAGCCTCCGGTCTGGTCCTGGTCTGGTCTCAGTCTTGGCCTGGTCTCGGTCTCAGTCCCGCTCTGGTCCCAGTCTGGTCTCAGTCTCTGTCCCGCTCTGGTGCCGGTTTGGTCCCGGCCTGGTCCTGGTCTGGTCTCGGTCTCAGTCCCGCTTTGGTCCGGGTCTTGTCTCAGTCTCGGTCTGGTCTTGGTCTCGGTGTCGGTCTCAAACCCGGTCTGGCCCTGGTCTGGTCCCGGTCTGGTCCTGGACCTGGATCAGACCTGGTTCAGTCCATATGTGGTGCAAAAGTCCGACATCGCAGTCACAAAAGTCACGTAAACGGGAAAAGGCCGTGATCCATTTTTTTCCATTCTTCATTTGAACACAAAATCGAAAACTGAAACTGAACTGTTTTTTCATTTTGGTTTTGGAGACAAATAATGTTTTCTTATTTTTGGTTTTATACTGAAAAACGAATGAACTACCCAGGGCCAGCTCCAGCTATAGACAAGCGTGGGCATTGCTTGAAAAATAAATTCTTGCCCACTCAATCAAACCTACAGTCAAATACAAATACACAAATACTCAAATAAAAATATAGTTGCCTACATTCACTATTGATCCTAGAAACAATATGAACACAATCTGCTGAATGGCAAACCAACAACTAGGACTGCAAGATATGAGAAAAAGATAACTACTATATTGTATGTTTTACTAATGATATTACTGGAATATTTAAATTAAAATGTATCTTTTTGGCACAATAATGTCACGTTCAATTCAAGTTTATTTATTTTGCACATTTAAAACAACTTCAGCTGACCAAAGTGCTTCACATACAAGTCAACAAAATAGAAGAAACAGTTACAAATACAAATATACAGAGAACATGTGAAAACTACAATAAAAACACCACACGTAATTTAAAACTAAAAAAGCACAAGCCTTCATTTACTAGTCAAACTTAACTATAGGGTTCCCACTCTTTTTCATTGGCAAAATTTCACTTTTCTTGACCCATAGTGAATTTTCCATGACTTTACAGCACCTACATGTGTAGAATTGATCAGACTTTTAGGGCTAAATATGAAATGTGAACCTTTTCCACTCACCTTATGGTTTGGTATTATAGTTTTTTAACATTCAAAATCCTGTCAGTGCATTTATTGTCGTCTCTTTTAAACAAAAAAGGTGCAGACGTTCGGAAATAATCAGAATAGTCTAATGCGAACTTAACAGAACGATGTAGTTGCATGAATGAGATACTAAAATTCCAGGATTTTTCCAAAACTTTCATTTAATGTACAAAATTTCATGAGTTTCCCAGGCCTGGGAAATTACATTTTCAATTTCCATGACTTTTCCAGGATTTCCATGACCGTGGGAACCCTGTAACTAACAGAACACAAGGACCGACATAAATCTAATGTAGTTGATAAGGAAAATCATTACAGTCTGCCTTTTTATCCATTTTACTTTCCAAAATCTTTCTGTTGCTGCAATAGCCTCAGTGTTGGGAAGGTGACTTTTAAAATGTAATCCCCTACAGATTACAGATTACATACACCAAAATGTAGTTTATAACGTAATCCATTAAATTACTTAAAGTGAGCAACATAATCTGAATACTTTGGATTACTTGATTTGCTGTAGAGAAGCAAAGACCAGGAAACCTTCACATAAGATGTTTTATCTGCTAAAAGACAAAACAAAGCCCAGACTTTCCTTAACCGTATTAAACATATTATTGATGGAAGAGGAGGAGACACGGTCCACACGACATGGTTTAGTCCTGTTAAATCCTGTTTTAGACATGGTTTCGACCTGGTTTAGACCTGGTTTTCAACCTGGTTTTTGACCTGGTTTTATACTTGGTTTAGACCTGGTTTTAGACCTGGTTTACACCTGGTTTTAGACCTGGGTTTAGACCTGGTTTAGACCTGGTTTAGACCTGGTTTTAGACCTGGTTTAGACCTGGTTTAGACCTGGTTTTAGACTGGGTTTAGACCTGGTTTTAGACCTGGTTTTAGACCTGGTTTTAGACCTGGTTTAGACCTGGTTTAGACCTGGTTTAGACCTGGTTTAGACCTGGTTTAGACCTGGTTTTAGACCTGGTTTAGACCTGGTTTTAGACCTGGTTTAGACCTGGTTTAGACCTGGTTTAGACCTGGTTTTAGACCTGGTTTAGACCTGGTTTAGACCTGGTTTAGACCTGGTTTTAGACCTGGTTTACACCTGGTTTTAGACCTGGTTTTAGACCTGGTTTTAGACCTGGTTTTAGACCTGGTTTAGACCTGGTTTTAGACCTGGTTTATACCTAGTTTAAACCTGGTTTTAGACCTGGTTTAGTGTCCGGCAATGAGTGGAATTACGAAAAAAAAAAAAAGAAAAAAAGTGTAATCCACTTATTTCAACAAAGTAACTGTAATCTAATTACCACTCACTTAAACAGTAACTGTAACTGAATACAGTTACTCATAATTTGTACTCTGATTAACTCCGGTACATGTAATCTGTTACTCCCCAACTCTAAATAGCCTATATTTACTTTTTTTTTATGTTGATTACTGCACAAGCCAATGTTGCAATATTTATATTTTTGCAATACTTTATGCAGCCTTAACAACAATTACACACTGTCACTTTCAGAGAAGAAATGGGGCATTGTTTTTGCTCATTATTCCAGTAACTCTTCAGTCTAAATTTACAAGTGAACAAAGCGTAAGAGGAAGTGCGTTGGCTCTTCCTGTCTAACACATATGAAAATCCCGCTTCATTAAAACCCTTGTCTAGTCCCAGTCTCGTCCCCCGGTCTAGTCCCGGTCTAGTCCTGGCCTTGGCGACTTGTCCCCAGGCTGCGGTTATAATGAGCAGGGTTGATTTGAATGAGAAAGACACCAGTCAGACGGAGTCACACACAGGTCACGTGCACGCCCGCAGAGGGATGCTCGTGCACGCTCGCAGTGTTTTAGACTGGGACGCTGTTCAGGGCTTGGCTTGGGTTAGTCCCATTTAAGTCTGGTTTAGTCCTCTTTAAGTCTTATTTAGGCCAAGTCTATGTTCTGTGTCTGGCATGATGGTGACTTATGGTTAAAGGTGCACTGTGTAACTTTTCTGATGGTCAGCCATTGTTTGTTTCCATGGAGATGTTAATGCTTTGGTTTAAATTGTCAAAAGTATGGCATTAAATTAATCTGTCTTACATTTATTCAACTACAAATGTTACTTATTGCACAAAAACTCTTTCGTATTGTGAGTGGGGTTGCCTCTCCATAGATCTAATGTGGCTTGGGAGTCGTCATGGAGATTCTTAAGTTTATGGCGACAGTGTGGAACATTTGAGGCACATTTCCATGGAGATAAGTAAGTGACAGACCACATTTTACAAGAGAATGACTGGTAATTTTCCATATTACCAGCAGGTGGAGTAGTAGCATAGTCTCTTCACAAAAAAAATAAAAAAATCTAGATCTTAATCAGTCATCCAGGCTGTCTCGACACATTTCCGATTAATTATCTGTTTATCGTTATCGCAATAATCCTAAAAAATGTTTTGAGATAATTTTTTCCATGTAAAGAACAATTTATATCATGTCAAAAAGTAAAATTTCTTTGGGCCCTTTACATATACATACTGTAAAAGTTGCCCTTAAGGTCTAAAATATAGTCTGTGAACAAGGACGTTATGCTGGTGCGCTGTTAGCATGCTAGTTATTGTTAGCAGTAGCTCCAAAACTCAGCGATGGACTTTAAACATCAAAGAAATATCGTGCAAAAAACTTAGATCTTCCACTATACTGACAAAAGTTTTGACATTTGTTTGCCCTGATTCTTTCTGGATTAAACCATTTCTAGTGGAGGGTTCGCCACCTGCTAGTCTCCATGGTGATGTTATTGCTTTGTCTGGAATGTTCCATAGTATAGAGTAAAACCTAATCTATCACGAGAGAGACAAGCAGGTTACAGCTCAGATCTGTGGAGAGTTGCTCCTATTTACAGCAGTAATTATTGTATTTTTGAGCAATTTTTTCATTGCTCTGCCTGGAATGTTCCACATTATGGCATTAAACATCTCTGCCCTACATTTATTCAATTACAGGTGGTTTTATAGCTCAAAAATACTTAGAATAAACAACATTCTGACTGTGAGCGGCGTCCCCTCTCCGCAGATCTGACCTGTAACTTGCTCTGGTTTGGTCTCCATGAGGATAGAAAGATTTAATACCATACTGTGGAACATTCCGGACAACATCTCCATGGAGAAAAGCATCTGACAGAACCTTCCACCAGAAAACGTACCCACTTTTACAGATTTAACGTCATGTCACGTTACATTCGAGGCAAAGCGGCGACATTTCCATGGGAGACAAGCCCCATCTCCGCCAGAAAAGTTGCGCAGTGCACCTTTAAGACCACACAGGTTTCCACGGCAGACTTCAGGGTGGAGGTGAGTAAAAGTGAGTAAAACCGGTAGAGCTGGTTGAGACTCAGAAGTAGACACAACAGCGTGACTCAGCGCCGATGAATGAGACAGGGTTCATGTACAAGTCACAGCTACATTATCCAGCTTACAGTTTACAGAAGGACAAACAAAAGGCGTGTAATTAGACCAAAGACTATAATATTGTCATTGTTCATACAGGAAAACCGTCCATGGATAGCGGAGTTTCCTAACCAGGGGTACCGTAAAGGGCGTACAATAGAACTGCCATCAATCAAATTTTTAAAGAGCGTCAGGGATTTCAGAGCACGTGAAGAGATGTTACAAGACCAAATACTGTACTATTGTCATGTTATTATTGGAAAACCGTCCATGGGTAGCGCAGTTTCAAAACCAAGGTAACTGTAAACTTTGTACAAAAGAACAACCATTAATCAAAATTGTTAAAATAATAGTACAGACTTATGTAGAGCTTTTTGGATGCTCAAAGACGGTTTAAAAAGAATGTCATGGATTTCAGAGCATGTAAAGATGCAACTGTAATCTTACTGGATAATATTGTCATTGATATAATCGGAAAGTTGTCCATGGATAGCGTAGTTTCAAAACCAAGGTACCGAGCATGTACAAAAGGACTACCATTACAATTTTTTACCAACCATCCATGGATAGCGTAGTTTCAAAATCAAGGTAACTGTAAAAGGTGTACAAAAGAACCACAATTAATCAAAATTTTAATAATAATACATCATCAGACTTATATAGCACTTTTTGGATGCTCAAAGATGCTTTAAAAAGAATGTCACGGATTTCAGAGCATGTAAAGACGCAGTTGTAATCTTACTAGATAATATTATCATTAATATTATTGGAAAACTGTCCATTGATAGCGTAGTTTCAAAGCCAAAGTTAGTGTAAAGGATGTAATTAATCAAAATTTTAATAATAATAATAATACATCAGGCTTATAAAGCGCTTTTTGGATGCTCAAAGACCTTTTAAAAAGAGTGACAGGGATATCAGAGCATGTGAAGAGATGTTACAAGACCAAATACTGTACTATTGTCATCTTATTATTGGAAAACCATCCATGGATAGCGCAGTTTCAAAACCAAGGTTACTGTAAAGGGTGTAATTAATCAACATTTTAATAATAATAATAATACATCATCAGACTTATGTAGCGCTTTTTGGATGCTCAAAGATGTTTTAAAAAGAATGTCATGGATTTCAGAGCATGTAAAGACGCTGTTGTAATCTTACTAGATAATATTGTCATTGATATTATCAGAAACCCGTCCATAGTTTCAAAACCAAGGTTACTGTAAAGGGTGTAATTCATTTAATAATAATAATAATAATAATACATCTGACTTATATAGCGCTTTTTGGACACTCAAAGGTGTTTTAAAAAGAGTGTCATGGATTTCAGAGCATGTAAAGACGCAACTGTAATTTTACTAGACCATGTAATATTGTCATTGTTATTATTGGAAAACCGTCCATGGATAGCATTATTTCAAAACCAAGGTTACTGTAAAGGGTGTAATTAATCAACATTTTAATAATAATAATAATACATCAGACGTATTGAGTGCTTTTTGGACACTCAAAACCGTTTAAAAAGAGTGTCATGGATTTCAGAGCATGTAAAGATGCAACTGTAATCTTACTAGATAATATTGTCATTGATATTATCGGAAAGTTGTCCATGGATAGCATAGTTTCAAAACCAAGACAACCGTAAACGGTGTACAAAAGAAGTACCATTAATCAAACTTTTGATAATAATAATAATAATAATAATAATAATAATAAGACTTAAATAGCGCTTTTTGGATGCTCAAAGGTGTTTTAAAAAGAGTGTCATGGATTTCAGACCATGTAAAAATGCAATTTTAATCTTACTAGATAATATTGTCACTGATATTATTGGAAAACCATCCATGGATAGCGCAGTTTCAAAACCAAGGTTACTGTAAAGGATGTAATTAATCAACATTTTAATAATAATAATAATACATCAGACTTATGTAGCGCTTTTTGGATGCTCAGAAACATTTTAAAAAGCGTGTCATGTATTTCAGAGCGTGTCAAGATGCAACTGTAATATAAATACTCCAAATACTGTAATCGTCATTGTTATTATTGGAAAACCGTCCATGGATAGCGCAGTTTTAAAACCAGGATTCCTGCAAAGGGTGTACAAAAGGACTACCATTAATCATAATTTTTAAAATAATAATGCATCATCAGGCTTATATTCAGGGTTCCTACTCTTTTTCACTGACAAAATTTCAAAAGTTTTCCATGACTAGAAATCACCTAAAGTCCTACATGTGAAGAACTGATCAGACTTTTAGAGCTAAATATGAAATGTTAATCCTTTCCACTCACCTTGTGGTTTGGTATTATAGTTTTTTAACATTCAAAATACTGTCAGTGCATTTATTGTCGTCTCTTTTAAACAAAAGGCGCAAATGTACAGAAATAATCATAATAGTCTAATGATAATTTAACAGAACGCTGTAGTTGCGTGAAAGAGACACTAAAATTCCATGACTTTTCCAAAACTTTCATTGAATAATTACAAAATACCATAACTTTTCTAGGCCTGGAAAATGACATTTTCAATTTCCATGACTTTTCCAGGATTTCCATTACCGTGGGAACCCTGTATATAGCCGTTTTTTGGACACTCAACAACGTTTTAAAAAGAATATCATGGATTTCAGAGCATGTAAAGATGCAGCTGTAATTATACTAGACCAAATACTGTAATAGTGTTATTGTTATTATTGGAAAACACGTCCTGGAGAGCAGTAGGGCTGTAGTTGAATAAATAAATTCTTGGTCGTGGAAAGAGCTGTAAAAACAATTCTGTATCTCTATCTGAACCCAAAATACACCCTCAAGAGATTACGACTTCACGGGAGTTCATGCAAAATAAAAAAATATTATTATCTAAAGCATGACTCCCAAATCTTTAAACAACTTACTTTATAACTTCTCCTTTCTGCTGTTGTCCCGTATACAGTAAATTCTCTTGATATAAAGAAAATAACGACTCGTAATACAGACCTATGGTGGATTAAAGGTGCACTGAGTAACTTTTCTTTCCTTTCCTTTGCCTGTAATGTTCCACCATAAGGTATTAAACTTGTATAAGGCCTATTTATTCAGTTATGAGTGTTTTATTGCTCAAAATATCTTTAAAAACATGCATTCTGACTGTGAGTGGGCTCGCCTCTTCACAGATCTCACTTGTAAATTAACCTGGCGGCATCTCGAGCTTGTTTTTTAGGAAGATTGAAAAGTTTAATGCCATACTTTGGAATATCGGAGGTAAAGCATTAACATGTCCATACAGAAAAGCACTAAACAACTAAAGGATAAACCTGGAAAGACTTTCACAACCAGGGGCACTAAAGGGCGTCCAAAAAAAAAAAAAAAATTACCATTACTCACATCTTTAGAAAGAATGTCATGCATTTCTGAGCACGTTTGTAGACTTGGGCTAACTTAAAGGTATGCATACAATTTCAGACAAGATGAGTCACTCGCAGAAGTTTTACAACCAAAATAACTCCAGCTTTTGCGACTTGTGACGAATCAAATAGCAAGTTTTATGAGATTACAACATTTTAGCCTTGGTTCATATCTCTTACAGTTGTTTTATTGTTTTGTTTTTTGATCTTTTTGAGAAATTTGTGAACACTACGGTATAGTAAATGTACTTTATTCACATTTATTTGCAGGTTAATTTCATTTAAACAGACTGCACGTAGATGGGACATTTGCAGAAAACATAACATTTCCAAATTGCAAAATCAACGTTAGTTTAATTAATCACAATTTCCTGAACATAAAAACACAGACTTTTAATCATCGCCTATTAACGCAATAGTAACATTTCTTCCTCTAAAGTCTGACCCCACCTCAAACCACATCCTTTTACTGACTGACAGAAAACTATTAAAGGGCCCATATTGCGCTGTTTTCTGATCCATGTTATAATGTTGTTCCCTCATCAAAAATGTACCTGGGGTTTTGTTTTGTTTTGTTTCATTCGCACATGTTTAACTCACAAAACCCTGCATCCTTTAGACTGAGTTCTCTTCACCTTCACTCGCAGAATTTGGATGATTTCAGCCCTAGAATTGCCCATTTCTGCTGAACTAAAGGTAAAAAGTTGTAAAAAGAGGTGGGGACTTGCGAGTTGTGACTTGGACTCGAGTCAGACTTGAGTCAATATTTTTAGGACTTGAGATTTGGCTTGATAAAATGGACTTGATAAAAGACTTGGGACTCGACTTGGACTTGAAGATCAATGACTTGGGACTTGACTCAAACCTGAGGCCTGTGACTTGAGAAGACTTGGTGCTTCTCCTAAAAAATAAATGTTTTTGAAAATACTTTTCTCTTTACAGATGATACATGTGGTGCTGTGATATGGTATCCTCAAATGTACTGCAGTAATACAAAGTACGATACAGTAATATATAGTACTACAATGCAGTACAACAGATGGAACTACAGAGAACTACATGAGAAAATAACTTTTAAATCTGAATTATTTATTTTCTGAACGTAATGATCTTGTCAAGACTTTTTTTGGTACTTTGGTTTAAAGACTTGAAATGACTTGAGGCTCAATGCAGTGACTTGAATTGGACTCATGGGACAGTGACTCAAAACTCGACTTGGACTTGTCTGTATTTGACTTGGGACTTGACTCGGACTTGAGGCCGGTGACTTGAAAAGACTTGCGCGGCATTTTAAAATCAGAAATCTTTCTATTCTGACCATAATGATTCACGTTAGATCTTGTCAAGACATTTAAAAAGGAAAAATGTAATAAATTTCTACAACTCTTGTATACTCTATTAGCCTGCTTCATCAGCCCGTTTCACTTCATTTCACTTCGTAGAAACCGTGTGACCTTGTAGCGTTAGAATTCGTTCGCTCGACATGTATTGCGCCACTAACGGGGATAACTGGTATATTAAGCTTTTCCCAAATCCCGTAGGAAGAAGGACAATAACATCTTTCCCCTTGACAAAATTCACCAAACATTCTCTTTATTCCGGCTTTAAATCCTCGATCTCGGGAATCGTTGACATCACAAAATGTATGGGTCTTTGCTGATTGGCTGGTGCCCGAACTCGCACTTCTGGGGTTTTGCGAACCGTCTAGTGTATTTTGATTCCTGACCTAGTTGCTGGAGAGAAATGAAATTGAGCAGAATTCACTAGGTGGCGCCAGGTTGGCTAATATTCTATAAATACTCACATATAAATATACTCTGATTTTTTAAAAGTACAATTTATCTTAAAATTCATATAAATTGCAAAAAAGTTATTTGGTACTTTGGTTTAAAGACTTGAAATGACTTGAGGCTCAAAGTGGGTGACTTGGACTTAACTTGGACTTATGGGCCAGTGACTCGAAACTCGATTTGGACTTGCCTGTCTTTGACTTGGGACTTGACTCGGACTTGAGGTCAAAGACTTGAGACTTAGTTGAGACTTGCAAAACAACGACTTGGTCCCACCTCTGACTTGAAAACTCCCACTACATGACATCGCAAGTTAGAACAGAGCATTTTGAGCTTTGGAGATGCAGACAAACTAATAATAAAGTGTTACTCAGACGTGTGTGAATGAAACAAAACACAACTCCAGGTCTGTTTTTGAAGAGATAACAACATTCTAACATGATTTAAAGCTCACAAGAGTCAATTTTGCGTAATGTAGAACCTTCAAAAAGACCCAAGCTGATCACAGACGATTACAGATGACTAATTTGTACTAAAACCACAGCTAGTATCTTTCCAAAAAAAAGGCCCAACCCCGTTTCTACCGCTACCTTGATTGTCGGACACTGTTTAACAATAGCTCATGGAGGATGCACCTGGTTTTGAATGGCTGGGGCTGTTGCCAGATGTCAGCGTGCACGGACCTGCCCTCCTCCCCGTGTTCCTCTCTGTATCGCTGTTATGGAGAGTGAGAGCGTGAGAGAACTGGCTTCAGACTAAACAAGCTCTGCCACAAACCCAAACAAATCTACCACGCAACTGCCCCAAGACGCTGCAATCAGGAGCAGAAAGACAGCCGGGATGTGGGCTATGCAGGATGCGAAGAAATGAAACGGCAAAAATGAATCGTTTTTAGCTTTTGGTTTAAGATAGAACACTTTGGCTTTATCGGTGCAAGCACTAAAGGTCCTACATTACGCGAAATTGACTCTTGTGAGCGTTAAACCATATTATAATGTTGTTGCCTCCTTAAAAGCACACCCAGAGTTGTGTTTTGTTTCATTCACACATGTTTGACTCATCTAATGTCCACATCTTCAAGACTCAAAACGCTCCAGTGATGTCACAAAGTGGTAGTTTTCAAGTTAACAGCTGCCTTTTACCTTTAGTTCAGTAGAGATTGGCAGTTTCAGGGCTGGAATTAACCAAAATGATTCTAGTGAAGGTGTGTACGGAGTTTTAAAACACAGTCGAGCACTTCCTGTGTCACCACATGACATCACAAGGTGGAACAGAGTGTTTCCAGTTTGAGAGAAGAACTAAATTTGTGTGTTAAACATGTGCGAATGAAACAAAACACAACTCCAGGCATGTTTTTGAAGAGTAACTTATAACTTTTCTAATCGTTTCTTACCTATGACTATGGAGATGTTATTCATTTGTTCAGAAAGTTCCACACAATGGCTTTAAATTTAGCTTTTACGGGGTCAAATTTGGCAGGCATGCATTCTTATATGTGCCGGGTCGCCTCTCCACAGATCTGAACTGTCACTGTGTCTACATGAAGATAGAGAATTCCAGGCAAAGCAGTTGGGCTTTAACTAGTTTTCTATAAATAGTATCTAAAATAGCTGAACCGTAGATATTAAGACTGCGATTTGGGTAAAACTTCTAAGTTGCGATTGAGATTACAGTAGGTTTGCGAATTTATGTTTAAATAATAAATGTTCAAAGTTCACACATTTTATACTCAGACTTTTAATTGTGTTATTTACTCATGTTCATATTCTGTGGTTTGTGTTTTTAATATGGTTTCATTTGTTTGTTTGAATGTGTGTATGAATGCTCTCGCACCCCTTTTTCCAATTTGGATTTTATACTTCAAATGGCAAGTGAACTGAAATGAACTCATACAAAAGAACTGACAAAAATCTGTGTCATTCGTTTTTCAAAATAAAACCAAAAATAAGAAAATGAAAAAAACAACTATTTTCTTCGTTATTTGTCTCCAAAACCAAAATTTAAAAACAGACGATTCGCTTTTTCAATTTTCGATTTTGTGTTTAAATGAATAATGGAGTTCTGTGCCGGTCCTTTCCACCTCTGGGCCCATCCCGACACTCAGTCCTGGTTCAGTTCTGGTTTAGTCCTGGTTTAGTCCTCCTAGTTCGGTCCTTGGGATAAGTCCTGTTTTAGTCCTAGTTCAGTCCTGGTTTAGTCCTGTTTTAGTCCTGTTTTAGTCCTGGTTCAGTCTTGGTTTAGTCCTCCTGGTTCAAACCTGGGATAAGTCAAGTTTTAGTCCTGTTTTAGTCCTGGTATCAGTCCTGTTTTAGTCCTGTTTTAGTCTTGGTTCAGTCCTGGGATAAATCCTAGTTTAGTCCTGTTTTGGTCTTAGTTCAGTCCTAGTTTAGTCCTCCTGGTTCGGTCCTGGGATAAATCCTGTTTTAGTCCTGTTTTAGTCCTAGTTCAGTCCTGGGATAAGTCCTGATTCCGTCTGTTGGGTCAAAATCAGATGAAACCGTTTTTTCCAATCGCTATTTGTTTTTGTTTTTTTCATTTTGGTTTTGGAGACAAATAATGAAGAAAATCATTTTTGTTTGTTTGTTTGTTTGATTTTTATTTATTTATTTTTTATTATTTTTGGTTTTATTTTGAAAAACGAATGAACAAATGATACACGAATTGACAAAAAGCACTGAAATATGAACTGACAAAACACTAGAACAGTCCCATTTCAGAGCATGTTTGTACAGATCTAAACTACAGGAACAGCAGTTTTTATACAGAATAAGACAAGGCATTTTGCTGTTGGTGGACGAAATTATGGTCCTTTTTTAAAAAAAATGCAGCCTTTGCGTTTTGTTAATTGCGTACATTTTGCGATTTTGATTCGTCTGCAATTAATCTAACCCTGATATTCACGTTCATTAAACAATTTCAGTTAAAAAAGACTTCAATCTAACTTGTGTAAAGCTTTATTTTGTCAACACTCCTCTCTCTGTGGGCCAATAAGTGAAGTGTCCTTAAAACCAATTATTTCATTAACAAAAGAGAGGCCCCACAGACTTCTCCTGAGCTGGTAAGTGTGGGCAGCTGTGAAGGTGGGTGAACCCTGGATGAATGGCAGAGCGTCTGGGAAACTGGCACCGTGCCCCGGCGAGCTGGCCCAAAAACAAGGTGTGGAGGACAATACGGCAAGCAGCGAGTGCCAAAAATGTGTCACCAAAAAAAGTCAGGTGTCAACAAACAGGCAGACCTTGGCCTTATCGGCGAGGGGGGTATCAGATGTCAAATTCACACTGGTGTCTGAGAGGTCTTTGTTAAGTGGGGAGATAGAACAATGGGGTAGTGTGCCAGTGCTGAGGTTTTGATTCGACGGGGCACTCGGGGTTTGGTCAGTGCGTGTCCAAAAGGGATGGGGCAAGATCTCGTAAGACCAAGTTTTGTGAGTTTTTTTACACATCTGTTTGCTTTTGGATTGGATAAAAAAGTGTTAAACGGTGGTGAGTTAGAGGTTTGAGAAGCTATAGTTCCAAAAAGCAGCAAAAATAAAGACCAAAACTGTGAAAAGAATGATACAATTTACCGTATTTTTCGGACTATAAGGCGCACGTAAAATCCTTTAATTTTCTCAAAAATCGACAGTGCGCCTTATGTATTAATTCTGGTTGTGCTTACTGACCTCAAACTGATTTTATGTGGTACACGGAGCTCCAAAATCTGTCAAAATGTTTTAGTACGACTTTGGTAAACTACGAAGCCGCACCGCTTGATAGATTGTCGGAGTCAGGAGCCTCGATCTGCCAATGGATTGTGGACGCCTGGGCAAAGGGATCAGTCCCAAGTGTCGCCCGTTTGTTTTTCGCTTAATGCGCCTTATAATCCGGTGCGCCTTATAGTCCAAAAAGTAAGGCATTTTTAAAAATTCATATCAAAATCTTGGCTTGTCTCGATCCCAACCTTTTCTCTTCTTGTGGGATTTCTGTCTCGTCCCACCCCTAGTGTCCAAATCTCTAGGTTAGACTACACTTTCATTTAACTGGAATCATATCGCAATAAATATCGTACCGTGAGATTTGGATATTGTTACATCCCTACTAAAATGACAGCAAAAGTAAAAGCCACAATTTATTGTAATTTATATCAAAATGTTGGCTTGTCTCGACCTTTTGAACCTTATCTCGTCTTGTGCAAATCCTGTCACGTCCACCTCTAGTGTACAAGTCTCTAAAGTGAATTTGTGAAAATGAAGTGAAAATAACTTTCATTTAAACAGAAATTGGTGCTTTCCCTTGCTGTTTTTCTTTCATTTTTCATAGTGGAGTTTCCCTTATATTTATGGTTAACAAAGCCCTTTTTAGTAGGGATGTAACAATAACCGAAATATCATGATATCGTATCGTCAGAAAGTCTCTCAGTAATATCGTGCGCCATCACAATATATCGAATTACAAATCTCTTTGCTTAAATTCATGGTTTTGCTTTAGCAGTAGTTAAAAAGAAACAGAGGGAACTACATAGACCATGATCCTCTGCTCTGTTTCAGTCCAATGAAATTACTTCTTAAGCATTTTTTTCAGAAACTCTTTGGTTTATGATAGAACCAAAGGCTTGTCAAGAGGAAAAGGAAAGGAAAAAGGAGTATATTCACAATCCAAAATATCGCAATAAATACCGTACCATGAGATATATATCGTGAAAATATCGTACCGAGGAATTTGGATATTGTTACATCCCTACTAAAATGAAAAGTAAAGTAAGTAAGTAAAAGTCGATGTTTTGAACCTTATATTGTCTTGTGCGAATTCTTTCTCGTCTCTAAAGTAGACTACACTTTCATTTAAACAGAAATCGGTGCTTTCCCTTGCTGTTTTTCTTTCATTTTTCATTGTGGAGTTTCACTTATATTTATAGTTAACAAAGCTATCTATTTAGTAGAGATGTAACAATAACCGAAATATCGTGATATTGTATCGTCAAAAGTCTCAAAATAATATCACGAGATGTCAAAATATATCGAATTATAAGTTCCTTTGCTTAAATGCAGGTTTTATAGTAGAAACAGCTTATGAACATCGCAAACTACATATCCCATGATTCATTTCAGCGCAGAAAACATGAAGAAATATGTTTTTTACTTGACTTCTTAGGATTATGACGGTAATAATTCACACCAAAATCTTGTCAAGGTGTTTTAAAAGCAAAAAAAAAAGTGTCCTATCTACAATTATATCAGCTTCTTCAAAATATCGTACCGTAAGATGTATATCGTGATAATATTGTACTATGAGATTTGGATATCGTTACATCCCTACTATTTAGAGAGTGAAATAGTTGAATATTATTGGTGTAAAATAGGTTTGCAGTTGGAAAAGTGACCAAAACTCTGATGGTCAGTGATTATCGGTACTGCTAATATCGATCTTATATTACGCAAAATTGACTCTTGAGCTTTAAGTCATGTTATAATGTTGTTACCTCGCGACAACACAAGGTGGAACAGAGTATTTCCTGTTTCAGAGAAGAGAGAAGAGGTATGTTTGCGATGAGGAAACAAGATTATAATGCAGATCGTAAAATAGCGGGCCCTTCAACGAGCAAAACACCAAACCTGAAAAGCTTCATGCCGAGATTGACGCTACAATAAACAGAGTCAAACCGCAGTCAGCCGTTATTGTTTTGGACATTGTGGGACTTTATCAGTAGTTTCTCCTTAACCAAAATAGACAGTGAGTTTCTCGTTTCTATATTTGTTATGGCCCGTTGCCGTGTGCACAGACTGGTGTGAGATAAGGCCTTGATTTGGCCTTGAGACGCAGTTATCAGACACACTGTATTTTGGACGCTCCCCATACTTCGGCTGCAGATGTGCTCAGCCCCGTCTGGTAACGTCATGAAAACAACTTTGCTATTAAAGGATCACTACGTAACTTTCCTGGGGGATAAGACAGCTTGTTTGTTTCCATGGAATATTCCACAGTACTGCAATAAGCCTTACGTCACTAGGCCAAGTCGGGGCCGGGTCAGCTCTGTGGACAGTCGAGCAACTTTCCTTTCAATGACTCACTACGTAACTTTTCTGGGGAATTGGCTAACTGCTTATCTCCATGGAAATATCATTGCTTTACAGAGAATATTCCACAGTATTGCTTTAAGGCTGACTTGTAACTTGGGTATGCTAGGCCGAGTTACAGGTCAGCTCTGTGGAGAGGAGGACAACTTTTCTTTCACACTATGTAACTTTTCTGGTAGATTAACGTACTGCGCATCTCCATGGAAATATCATTGCTTTACAGGGAATATTCCACAGTATTGCATTAAGACTGACCCGTAACTTGGGTAAACTAGGTCAAGTTACGCGTCAGCTCTGTGGACAGGAGGAAGACTTTGCTTTTAAAGGCACACTATGTAACTTTTCGATGGATTAGCTGCTTGTTTACATGGAAATATTGTTGCTTTACTTGGAATATTCCACAGTATAGCATTAAACCTTATGCTATTAGGTAAAGTCACATGTCAGCTCTGTGGACAGGAGGACAACTTTGCTTTTAATGACGCACTACGTAACTTTTCTGGTGAATTAGCTGCTTATCTCCATGGAAATGCCATTTCTTTACAGGGAATATTCCACAGTATTGCATTAAACCTTATGGTATACTAGGCCAAGTTACGAGTCAGCTCTGTGAACAGGAGGACAACTTTGCTTTTAAAAGTGCACTACTTAATTAACTTTTCAAGGGGTTAGCTGCTTGTCTCCATGGAAATATCATTGCTTTACAGGGAATATTCCACAGTATTGCATTAAGCCTCACAGTATAGAAAGCCATGTTACGGGTCAGCTCTGTGGACAGGTGGACAACTTTTCTTTTAATGACGCACTACGTAACTTTTAGAGAGTTTAGCTGAGTGTTTACATGGAAATATCGTTGCTTTACTTGGAATATTCCACAGTATTGCATTAAACCGTATGCTTTTAGGTAAAGTGACAGGTCAGCTCTGTGGACAGGAGGACAACTTTGCTTTTAATGACGCACTACATAACTTTTCTGGTGGATTAGCTGCATGTTTCCACGGAATTATTGCTTCATAGGGAATATTCCACAGTATTGCATTAAACCTTATGGTATTTAGGCAATGTTATGTGTCAGATCTGTGGAGAGGTGGACCCACTTACAGTAAGTATGCATGTTTTTTTTTTATGTTGGAGAATGGAGAAAACCACAATTTCCATGGAAACAAGTAGGCGGCAGACCTCATGAGAAATGTTTACTACCCAAATTCTGATTTAAAAAAACAAAAAATTATAAATAAAAGCATTGTCATAACTTAATCAGATACTGTATCCCTAATTAAAAAAACAAAGCTAAACAATGCAATAAAACAACCAACAGCTACCAACTCCTTCCTTTTGCAGTGTCCCTATGCCAGGCTAACCACTCTGCCACAGTAACACAGGCAGAACATGCACATGCACACTCCACCCAGACAGATCAGGGAGTCTAACCCACAACCTCCTCACTGCAGAGACAGGATAAACCCCTCTGCCACAGCAGCACGGGGAGGACATGCACACAAGAGGTTAAACGAGATTTGGGTTGAACCAGACTTCTAGATTACATAATACTGTGCCATTTGCTTCTAATTATATAATGTCTGTATTTTTGTTACTGTCTGGGACCAAATGAAAGAAAAACAGTTTAAGATTTGAATGAAACCGTTGCTCCCCTTGGCAAAATAATTATATAATCTTTGAAAATACAGCAAGTGCCTCCTGACTGATTTATGAAGTAGTTTAGCATACTATACACTTTTAGGAAGTTTAACCAAATGCAAATTTAAATCACTTTATTACTGATTCCATAGCGACGTATACACTACATATAGATCACTACAACTTCTGATAACCACATTTTAAGTTTGCTAGACTATTAAGTTACTAGTACTACTAATACTTTGGTCAGTTCCACTACTACTACTACTGCTGCTGCTTCTAACTACTAGTAGGTATAATTGTACTAGTAGTTATGCTTGCAGTAGCATTATTGTATTAGAGGTCATTTTGATGAATTAATAAAGATATGTCAAACTCAGGCCCGGGGACCAAATTTGGCCCGTGATATAATTATATTTGGTCCTCAAGATTATATCAAATATGTATTAGATCTGGCCCGCTGGATACAAATAGGCTATAGATCAGGGGTCTCCAACCTGTAGCTCGGGGGCCACCAGGAGCTCTCCACCAACTTCCAAGTAGCTCGGCAAGGGATTTCTTAATCATACGTATTGTGTTGTACCATCAGATCCATTCTTTTTAAGCCATTATTTATTATCTGTTTTGTTGTATGTTACCTTTTCCTGCTGTTCTGGAATTGCGTGTGGCAACATTGGAATTTCACCACTGTGGGACTAATAAAGGCAGATCTTATCTTATCTTATTTACCAGTATAAATTGTATCTGATGGCTAAATTTGTGCACTAATAAATGGATGGTTTATGTTTTATAGACACCTAACTGTTCCCCACCTAAGGCTTGCCGTGGCTCTGGTATTTACTCAATTTCTTGCAAATACTGATTTTCATTTTGTAAAAGTACATTATTTGTTTGAAATTTTGTTATTATTTTAATATTATGCTTGTTCTGGATTCAGTGTTTAAGCAAAACTATGATTAAACATTTATTTTAATGAGAAAAGGTTTAACATTACATATCTCGAAAGAAGAGAAAACATGCAAATGTTGGTGAAATTTTTCAATAAATATTTAGTTTGGCCACGATTTAGTCCCGTTTTTTAAATTTTTAAATTGTGAATTTGAGTATATAGTCTTGGTAAAAGTCATAGTTAGTAGCTGTGGTAGTAGTAGTAGAATATAGTATTTGTAATAATTGTTAAATGAAAAATATAGAGATTATTTTAGAAACTGAAAAACTGGTGGAAGGTCCGTCAAATGCTTTTCTCCCTGGAGATGTTATTGCTTTGTCTGGAATGTTTCACAGTGCAAAAATATCAAAATATCGATATATCATACCGTTTCATGTTATGATACAGTATCGATATCAGGGGCTGCTGTATCGATATATCGCCAAGAGTATTTTTTGGTATATTTTACTAAATTATTTTGTTACAGCGCTACAGTTTTGTTGCTTGTTCAGAGGAAGGAAACTCATTTATGTGACACATTTGACATTTTCACTGTTTTGAGGATTAAAATTAGTATGTTTCATATTCACTTTGCACAAGAAGTGGTTTAACAAAGAATTTTAGTATGACAGTCATGATTTATAGAACCGTATCGAATACATTTGAAATATATCGTATCAAATCGAAAGCCCACTGTATCGAGATATGTATCATATCGTGGTTTATGTATCGAGGTATGTATTGTATCGGCAGCTTCTTAACGATACCCAGCCCTATTCACAGTATGGTATTAAACCTTTCTATCGTCATGGAGACCAAACCAAGACCAAGTTACAGGTCAGATCTGTGGAGATGTGACGACGCTCACAGTCAGAATGTCTGTTTTTCTTGGGATTTTTGAGCTATGAAACCATCTGTAATTGAATAAATGTAAAGTAGAGATGTTAAATGTCACACTGTGGAACATTCCAGGCAGAGAAATAACATATCCATAGATTCAAGAGGTGACGGACCCCCAAACAAAAAGTTATATATATGAATAGCATCTTTAAAGTAATAAAAGTGTTTCAAATTCGAATAGTAGCAGTGGGACTCTTGTATGAGTTAGCAGTAATATTTGCAGTAGCAGTACCAAAACATACATATATCTGCTTAAAAAAAACCTTGGTAAAGTTCACGCCGAGTTCAGACACTTGTTTGAACCGCAGACCGTGTGGTTCGGAGGAAAACATGTGGAATACCTGGAACATTAGCGAGCGTCTGGGCATCTGACTGAGCATTCCTGCATTTCAGCGAGGAGGACGGCTGCCTTCGACCCGCTGAACTCCACTCAGGAATCAGCTCTGTTTGCTCTAAAAACAGCTGATAGAGACATAGAGAGGAACAAGATGTAACCTAGCATGGACCAAATAAGGAAGCGCGAGTGGCTTTGTTTGTAGATGTTGTGGGAAAAAATCAGCACTATGCAAGAAACTATCCGTGCTAATGTAAACAGCCCAAACAACATCTGAACACTGATTTTGATTTGAGCAGCTCTGTTCAATATTAGGGCTGTCAAAAGTATCGAAAGTCATATGTTGAAATCAGTCTATTACTAATAATTTGGTCACTTCCACAACCACTACTGCTACTACAGCTTCTAAACAGTAGTAATAGTTGTAGTATTAGAGGAGCAGTAAATGTATTTGTAGTTGTAACTTAGAACAAACCAAATAAGGGAGCGCAACTGGTTTTGTTTTTAGATGTTATGGGGAAAAAAATTGGTCCTATGCAAGAAGTTATCCATGCTATTGTAAATAAACAACATCTGAATTCAGCTATTTAGAATTATTTACTTACTTAGTCGGTATTAGGGATGCCCAAAAGTAATGGAAAAAAATCAGACACTAATCGAGTAAGTTGAACTATTAGTCTACTACTAATACTTTGGTCAGTAGTAATAGTTGTAGTACAAGAGGAGCAGTAAATGTATTTGTAGTTGTAACTTAGAACAAACCAGATAAGGTAGAACAACTGGCTTTGGTTTTAAATGTTGTGGGAAAATGTCAGTACTGTGCAAGACCTTTTCCATGCTATTGTAAACAACCCAAACAACATCTGAATTCAGTTCTTTAGAATTATTTACTTAGTCAGTACAGTCAGATGCCCAAAAGTATCGAAAATCAGGTACCAATTGAGTAAGTTGAACTACTACTTTGGTAAGTGGTAATAGTAATAGTAAGTTTTAATAGTATTAGAGGAGCAGTAGATATATTTGTAGTTGTAACTAAGGATAGACCAAATAAAAAGTGCAAGTGGCTTTGTTTTATTGTAACAGTAAAACTGTAAAATCTTATTAGCAATAAAATAGGAGTGCAGTCGGAAAGGTGACCACTACTATGACTGCAACTACAGCTTCCAACTACTAGTAAAAGTTAGAGTATTAGGGGAGCTTGTAGTTGTAACCTAGGATAGACCAAATAAGGAAGCACAAGTGGCTCTGTTTTATTCAGAGTAAAATTGTACAGTCTTATCGGAAAGGTGATCACTACTACTACTGCTACCACAGCTTCCAAGTTGTAATAGTTGTAGTATTAGAGGGATAGTAAATGTACTTGTAGTTGTAACTAAGAACAAGCCAAATAAGGAAGCACAACTGGTTTTGTTTTTAAATGTTATGGGAAAAAGTCAGTACTGTGCAAGAAGTTATCCATGCTATTGTAAACTGTCAAAACAACATCTGAATTCAGTTATTTAGAATGATTTACTTACTTACTTACTTAGTCAGTATTAGGGATGCCCAAAAGTATAGAAAATCAAATACTAATCTAGTAAGTTGAACTATTAGTCTACTATTAAGTCGTTACTACTTTTGGTTAGTAGTAACAGTTGTAGTATTGGAGGAGCAGTAGATATACTTGCAGTTGTAACCCGGACCACATAAGGAAGCGCAAGTGGCTTTGTTTTATTGTAAGAGTAAAATTATACAATCTTATTAGCGATAAAATAGGTGTGCAGTCGGAAACGTGACCACTACTACTACTACTGCTGCTACTACAGCTTCCAAATACTAGTAGCAATAGTTGTAGTATTAGAGGATCTTGTAGTTGTAACCTGGACAGACCACATAAGGACGCACAAGTGGCTTTGGTTTTAGATGTTGTGGGAAAAAACCTGCAAGAAGTTATCCATGCTATTGTAAACAGCCCAAACAACATCTGAATTGAGTTGTTTAGAATTATTTACTTAGTCAGTATTAAGGTTGTCAAAAGCACTGAAAATCAGATACTACAGCTTCCAACTACTACTAGTAGGGATGTAACGATATCCAAATCTCACGTACAATATTTATTGCGATATTTTGAAGATGCTGATATAACTGTAGATGGAACACTTTTTTGCTTCTACCTTGACAAGCATTTTGGTGTGAATTATTTCCATCATAATCTCAAGAATTCAAGTAAAAAACATATCTCTTCATGTATGTCTGCGCTGAAATGAATCATGGGATATGTAGTTTCCGATGTTTATAAGTTATGTTACTACTATAAAACCATGCATTTAAGCAAAGGAACTTGTAATTCGACATATTGTGACAGCCCACGATATTATGTTGAGACTTTTGACGATACGATATCACGATATTTCGGTTATTGTTACATCCCTTTAGTTGTAGTATTAGAGGAGCAGTAGAAATACTTGCAGCTGTAACCTAGGATGGACCAAATAAGGAAGCACAAGTAGCTTTGTTTAATTCAGAGTAAAATTGTAAAAATCTTATTAGCGATCAAATAGGTGGGCAATTAAAAAGATGACCAATACTACTACTGCTACTACAGCTTCCAAATATAAATAGTAATAGTTGTAGTATTAGAGGAGCAGTAGATAAACTTGTAGTTGTAACTTAGAACAAACCAAATAAGGAAAAACAACTGGCTTTGGTTTGAAATGTTGTGGGAAAAAATCGGGACTATGCAAGAAACTATCCATGCTATTGTAAACAGCCCAAACAACATCTGAAGTTGAGTAGCTCTGTTTAGAATTATTTACTTCAGTCAGCGCTAGGGTTGTCAAAAGTTTTGAAAACCAGACACTAACCCATAATAAAACTATTACTGAAACTCGATATTCATTTGAGGAGGTATCGATACTAAAAAGTCACATTCACAGGACTGGAATGAACCTTTCCTGAAGCTCTTGTGTTTTGTTTCATTCACACACCTTTAACACTCAAACCCTGAGATTTTAGGCAGAGTTCTTCTCTCAAACTGATAATACTCTGTTCCACACCACCTTGCTATGTCACATGGTAGAACAGGAAGTGCTCCACTGTGTTTTTAAAGTCTTTACACCTTCACTAGAATCATCTGGACAATTTCAGCTCACAGCAACACAATATGAAGTGATCATTTTTAAGTTAACATCTTTTTTTACCTTTGTTTACTAGAGACAAGCAATTCCAATTATCCAAATGATTCTAGTGAGGGTGTATGGAGTTTAAAAACACAGTGGAGCGCTTATTGTAAAACCACATGGCATCACAAGTTTAGAATGATCAGTATAAGAGCACATGGACTAGTATACGCCCGTGGACCACTATGGAACCAACCTGGACCACTGAAGGATTACACACATTAAAAAAAACAAAAACACATGGGAATATAAAAGAACATACTACTAATTAATTTTGTAAATGACATTCTATTGTGGTACTGAAATCGGTTTCGAGTATCACGTCTGTTTCTTCGCATTGAAACTGTGTTTGACATTTTTGTATCATGACAACACTATTTATATAAAGCACTGTGGCAAAGTCTGGAATTTCGCCTCATAGCACGAATGTCTTGTGCTGTGAGCAGTTTGCATGTTCTCCCATTGCCTGAATCGGTTCCCCTTACTCACCACGAAAGCACGAACAATGACACCAGGACTCCTCTAGAAAAATATTCTGAATCTTAAGAGGGACTTTCTTGGTAAAATGAGGCTTGAAGTAATAAATATTGTACAAAAAATACCAAATAATGAAAAAGATAATGGATATATTAAACTTGTATCAGAAAAAATGTACAGAAATTCAAATGTATGTTTACTTTTTGTATTGAAATGACTGACAAAAAAAACAACAAAAAAAACACATATATAGCGTATATAAATTAGTCTACATATATCAAATGTATACTTACTTTTTCTATTGAAATGGCTGACTAAAACTAAACACCACATATTTAGCTTATATAAACTAACCTACATATAAACAAAAAATAAAGTCATTTAGAGATTTTTGTTAATTTCCTTACTAAGCTTTGAAAACATGGGGTCATAGTCAAGGCTGTCCTTTATCACCCCTACTCTTTTTCTTATACTAATTTTCTTGTTTAGTCTTAAGCATTATTTATTTCAACGCATATTTCCAGCCCATATTTTGGTCTAGACACACAGCCAGCTCCCTCCGTCTGCACTGGTGTCGAGGTGCTGCCGTTGGTTTATTTGTTCATATGTATGTACGACTAAAATTGAATTTGCTCATGCTAATTCTCTGGTCGCAGCTGTTTCCTGTGAACCAGAGAGACACGCACATAGGTCTAATGTGCAGAGGTCAAACCCACGGTCACGACTATGTCTGGGGGGGGAGGGGCCGAGTCTAGACCTGACCCAAACCACACCAGCTGAGTGACAGTCGCAAGGCATTCTGGGTGATGTGGTAAACACAGCCTAGGCCGGAGTTGTAAGGTTCTTTGTTCAAGTCCAAAACAAACACAAATGGTTATATTTGCACTCTTGTCGGCTTGTAGGAAAAGTAAATACTCATAATCATTGCAGTGGTAGTTATAGTAAGATGTAGTAAAGTAGTAGTGGTAGAACTCTTGGTAGTACCTCTGTAAATCACAATAAAGTAAAGAAGTACTCCAGATTAAGAGTAGAAATAAGATATAAGGTAAGAAATAAAATAAGCATTGCAACATTTATTAATAAAACATTGTTAAACTTGGATATTTATTTCAATTTCAATTTAACAATTTAAAACGAAAAACAACAATAAATCAGTTTAAAAAAAATGTGTCTTTTTTCTTTTATTGCCATTTTTGTTTGCATTAAAATTTTTCTTTATTTATTACTGACTGTTTTTCAGTTGTGAACTGGGACAAGCTAAACTTTTATTTTATTTTATTTTTTTGTTTGATTTTGATTTTGTCACTTCTGACTGAGAGAGTCAAAGTGGATTTTTTTTTTTTTTTTTTTGTTTCAGGCCAAAACAAAAACACAAACCCCCACATTTCTCTCGTCGTTTTCTCTGATCCCTATCCCAACCCCCCTCGGCTCAAACTCTGACCCCTGACCTTTCACCTCTGACCTGTAGACTGCAGAGGGCCGGAGTCGCAGATGCACAGTCTGTGTTGTCTTTATGCAACCACTCTGCATTAGCTCCATTTGCATAAAGGCATGTGAATATTAATAGCCGAGTTTACTTATGTATTCCGTCATAAGCAGGTGGACTTGCATATGCTAATAAGAGAATATTGTAATATCTGTCCATTAGTCCAACGGGATAAACATTTCAGCTGCACTTGAGTTGAATAACAATATATTTCAAATTCATACCAAAATTTCAACTGTTAAAAAGCAAGACATTAGGTAAAAGCAGCATTAGTAACAATCAGGTTGGATATTAAAGAGTACCATGTTTTAAAACAACCAAATATTACTGTTAGGATTGTCAAAAGTATCAAAAATCAGATAATAATCAACACTAAAACTAGTATCGAAACTAGATAATCATTTAAGCACGTATCGATAATAAAAAAGCTCACTGACAGGACAAATATGAACCTTTCCTGCGATTTAGAATGATCTTTAGTTGTATCAGAACAAGTATAGGAGCACAAAGACTAGTGTTTACTCTGAAATATCAAAATCAAGTGTTAAATTTTAGTATTGAGGCAACACTATCCAATCCAATCCACTTTATTTCTATAGCACATTTCACAAACAAACAATTTCCAAAGTGCTACACAAACACAGAGTAATAACAGCGATAATAAAATGCTAAAATAAACTACTAAAATAATCATACTAGTCTTAAAGTAATAAAAACGGTAAAATAAAATAAGAGCAAATTCACAAAATAGCATTAAGTAAATAAAACCAATAAAATACATTAAAAATAAATAAAAGACACAGATTGGTGTACAATTAATTACAACTAATTGGTGTACAAACCAAAGCTTTGTATTGTAAAATTATAACTTAAGTAGTATTTCTGTTTAGTCATGTTTAGTTATGGAACAATATGAGTAATGATTTCAAGTAGAAGCCTTTAAAAATGAGTATAAAGTGTTGTTTTTAAAGATATAGAGCTCTGGAATGAATGAATTATGCATTAAATGGTGTTTGTTTTAATTTATATTTTGTCTCTTATATGTACAGTAAGCTGTAAGTGAACTTGTAAATGCAAATTTGCTGTTCATACGCTGTTTTTTTCTTGGAATTCTGTCATTGTTTAAAAGTGTTTGGCATTATAAGTACTTTTTATTTCAGCCCAAACCCTTTCGGTCATGATCCATGGGGTTGTAGTTTATGTTGTTTTGTTTTGTGTTGTAGTGCTGCAAAATGTATAAACTACAACTCCTACTAAAGACGAAGTATAAGAATTTGACTTTTCTTTCCACATTTTGAGCAAAAATAACAATACTCAAGTTTTATTTTTATTATTGTTTTGCTATTTGAATTCTTTCTCAACCAAGCGATAGGGTCATAGAGGTGTAATTCAAGCTAAAATATGCTTTCTACTCATACTATTTACTTAAATCACATATATATTTACATACTGTACTGTCTGGAATTTTTGTGCATATGCTAAAAGATGAAATATGGAACAAGCACAGTCTACACCGCAATTCCTTCCAGCCATAGCATAACCAACATATCATTTTGCCCCGACAGTTTTGCTGTTTACTGCATCCAGACAGTGTCTTCTTCAGACGTGAATGCCCCTCACTTAGAGGTCTAGACAATCACAGTTTGGCCCAGACTAATTAACCAAGCAACCACGACGCTGCCATTTAAAACCATTACAATCCCCACGTTTAGCCTGGAGAGACCCGACTCGGACTAATTGCTGGAAAACAACATGGAAAACACTACATGGGGTTGTTCAGATCCCCGACGTAGACAGTCATTGGCCTTATTTATAGCTTTTAGTATGGATTTATGCACTGTGCGAGACACTCCAGACTAATTAATGGGACAATGCGCGAGCTAGGGATGTGGCTAAACGCTGGTACATATGCAGATGACATGCAGGGAGATCGCACAATGAAACAAGACCTTGACCTCTCTGTGCGTTCATTTACATAGAGGCATTAACATATATGCATTATAGAGGAAAACGTCATAGGAGTCTAGACATGTCACAATGAACAGCTGAGCCGAGAAACAAGGAGCGCATTTAACAAGAAGGGACCAAACTAGTACTAAAGACAATATAGTAATCCCGTGTAAATCACTGAGCGTTTGTCTTGAAAGTGAATAAAAGTGCAACATAAAGAGAAGAGTTATTGCTTGTTGAGGTACTGGATTAGTTGCCGACGATTATGTTAAGAGAGGCCATTGATTGCACTTCTTTAACACTTCAGAAACAAGCTTTGAAACTTAAGCAGACTGCAGGATAATGACTATGGGAAAAAGGGCTGGAAGTAACAAACAAGGAGGAATATCGGCGAAAACCGAGCACTCACATTAATCCGGAAGAGAAAACTTGCAGATTTAGAATGTATCTGTATTCTGCTGCATCACAGATTAATGTACCGTATTTTGCAGACTAAAAGGCTCACCGGATTATAAGGTGCAATACCAATAATGCTGAATTCTCTCGTCTATTTTCATACATAAAGCGCACCGGATTATAAGACATGTTAAACAAAACAAATGGACGACACTTGAGACTGATCCCTTAGCCCAAACTTCCACGACCCATTAGCAGATCATAGCGTAACTCGTCCAGCGTTGTGGATTAAGAATGCGAATGTGGGTGGATAATTTAAGTCTGCTTTTTATTTTCTACGAGGACGACTCAAATATACATTGAGTAATAATAATGTGTTTAATGCAGCTTTGCTCACATTTGTTTACCTTTTACAGAAACAAAATTTAAAACCACATGGATAATTTGCATAAACTATAAGCTCTGAAAAAACAGCTCACTCCTTGTGGCTGATGTGGTTCAGCGTCTGTCGAACTAAAGGACCGTAAATTGGGTTTTACACTGAGAATCTCCGCACTACGGTAGCCGTAATGCTTTGACAATCCATCAAGTGGTGCGGCTTCGTAGTTTACCAAAGTCGTACTAAAACATTTTGACAGATTTTTGAGCGCCGTGTACCACATAAAATCGGTTCGAGGTCAGTAAGCACAATCAGATTTAATACATAAGCCACACCGGATTATAAAACACACTGTCATTTTGAGAAAATGAAAGGATCTTAAGTGCGCCTTATAGTCCAAAAAATACAGTAAGATCCATTGTACTAATATAGGAAATGTTATACTTTTGTGGTTAATGGCAATGACTAAAAAACAGTATTGTATACAGTAAAGAAAATGCATACAGAAAGCCAATTTTTAAAAAGTGCATTAAGTCATTTTTCAAGCTAGACCAAAATATATTGTTCCATCTGTCATATATTGATAATTCCATATAGTTATTATCGTGGCGGGACTATAAGAGAGCAGTGTAGTCACAATTTGTGCATTTTGCTTGCCTCTAAATACATTTATTTGTATTCTTGAAGCAGCTGGTTGGCCAAAACCAAATATCAGCTTCTTTTGGAGATTTAAAGGTGCACGGTGTAACTTTTCTGGTGGAGGGTCTGTCAAGCGTCCACCCAGAGGAGCTGGTGGAAGTGTCTAGGGTGAAGGAAGTCTGGGAGTCCCTGCTTCGACTAGCGGAAGAAAATGGATGGATGGATGGGTTCGTCAAACACTTTTCTTCATGGAAATGTTATTTCTTTGTCCTCTCTATCTATCTCGGAGACCAACCCAGACTGATTTACGGGTCAGATCTGTGGAGAGGCAACCCCGCTCACAGTCAGAATGCCTGTTTTCTTGGTATTTCTGAGCTATAAAACTACCTGCAATTGCATAAATGTAAAGTAGAGCTGTTTAATATCATACTGTGGAACATTCCAGGTAAAAAAAATGACATATCCATAGAAAAAAAAACAGGTGACGGACCCCCAACCAAGAAGTTACACAATGCACCTTTAAATATAAATGACAAATTTCCCAGCTCCAAAATATACTAGTATTGTTCCAGCTCTTATATAAATACTTGATAGACTGTCTCATATGGAAACGAGAGACATATGTGTGAATAAAAAAGGAAAATATTCTGTAATTCAAGCCTATACATCCCTCCTCAAGTGCCATTCAGAGTTATTTAATTTAATTTCAGTCGCGGTTATTCTTACAGTCTTACATCTGTTCCCCTTTTTATGTTCTATTCTAACAGTTTCCCAGATATCGACATCCAAAAGTGGCCCCATGCCTCTCGCTGTGAAGTGTCAGGAGCAGCAGTCGTCATTGATTGTGTCTCTGTCTCTCCGTGAATCACATGAATTGGAGCAGTCTTGTCTTGTCTGGCCCTGGTTCTAGACTAGTTATGTAAACTCTGTCTGCTGCTCCCCTCGGTGTTGTCTGACTGAAAAAAAAAAGGAGGAAAAAAAACAAAAACACACACACCAATGGGCTCAATGACTCTGCAGTTCTCGCTCCGTGCCGAAATTGGGGAATCGCAGCTGTTTTATTAAAATAGGAAGTGATCGCTCGAGTTTGTGGGTGTGTATGTGTGTTGTCAGTCAGTGGGTAGCAAGTCAAGTTATAAAAATGTCGTAATTGTGATTCACATTTGATCATGCATTCCAAGTACATTTCAAAAAGATGATGTGGTGTTACAGTGGTTAAGGCGCTAGACTCATAACAAAGAAGTCAAAGGTTCAAATCCTGGACTGATCTTGTATCTGAATTTTGCTATTTACTATGTGTATGTTCGTGATTAAATGACTCATATTATGCTATTTTCTGACTGTATATGATATAATTAGGGCTGGGTATCATTAAGAAGTTGCCGATACGATACATACCTCGATACAGAGGCCATGAAACGATACCTAGCTCGATACAGCGGCCACGATACGATACCTAGCTCGATACATAGGCCACGAAACGATACATAGCTCGATACAGAGACCACGATACGATACCTAGCTCGATACATACCTCGATACATAGGCCACGAAACGATACATAGCTCGATACAGAGGCCATGAAACGATACATACCTCGATACATAGGCCACGATACGATACATACCTCGATACATAGGTCATGATGCGATACATACCTCGATACATAGGCCACGATGCGATACATACCTCGATACATAGGCCACGATGCGATACATACCTCGATACAGAGGCCACGATACGATACATACCTCGATACAGAGACCACGAAACGATACATAGCTCGATACAGAGGCCATGATACAATACATACCTCGATACAGAGGCCACGATACGATACATACCTCGATACATAGGCCACGATACGATACATACCTCTATACATAGGCCACGATACGATACATACCTCGATACATAGGTCATGATGCGATACATACCTCGATACAGAGGCCACGATACGATACATACCTCGATACAGATGCCACCATACAATACATGTCTTGATATAATGCAATTTCGGTTGGATACGATGTATTTGTAACTGATTCGATACAGTTCAGTAAAAAATAATGGCTTAATCATGACTGTGATAGTAAAAGTCTTTGTTAAACCACTTCTTGTGCAAAGTTAATATGAAACACGTACATTTTAAATATTAAAATAGTGAAAATGTCAAATGTGTCACATACACAAGATTCCTTCATCTAAAAAAGCAACAAAACTGTAGCACTGTAACAAAAGAATTTAGTAAAATACACCAAAAAATACTCTTGGCGATATATTGACACAGCAGCCCACGATATTGATACTATATCATCACATTAAATGATACGCTATATCGATAAAATATTTCGAAATTTTTGCACGCCCCTAGATATAATGTTGTTTGGAGTTGGGTTCTGTTTAATTTAACATTTAACACACAAACTCTACTGTGTTTTTAAACTCCATACACCTTCACTAGAAACATTTGGAGGATTTCAGCCCTGGAAGAAAATGTAAAAGGTAGCTGTCAACTTGGAAACTACCGTTACATGGCGTCACGAGGTGTACAGAACGTTTTGAGCTTTGGAGATGTAGACAGACTAATAATAAAGGATTACTCAAACGTGTGAATGAAACAAAACATAACTCCATTATAACACGGCTTAAACCTCACATGAGTCATTTTGTGTCATATTGGACTTTTACTGAAACTACGAACAGATAATTTTAGATTTTTTTCCTGTTAAATGGTGTAACAAAACTAAAAATTCACACTAGATACTGACTTTTATACAGTTTTTAGATAAACCTTTGACAAAAATGTGCAGAAAAAACTTATATATAGTAGTACTAGTTCTGATACAGATCAAGGTCACTCTATAAAACAATTTTAAAAGGCGCCAACTATCATTTTTATAATCAATACTAGTTTTATTTTAGCATGTATTTGTTTCTGGGCGCTCCTTATTTTGACTCCAAGTTACATTTCAGTAATCTATTCTGAATGGTATTTTTTTTTAAAACATAAATAAGATCACATCAGTCTACAATTTCAGTATGTAAGCAGTAGGATTGGTGACCTAAATTTGAGTTTGAGGTCAGACAAACTAAGCCAGACCGGTGTAACTGTCATGTTTAGTCTTCACTGGAGATAAGGAGCCCAGACTAAGCTCCATTTGTTTGGGTCACGGAGGACGAGGCAGGGCTGACAGTGTAAAATGATTTGGCACAAAACAAAAACATGTGAGCCGGCAGACAGGAAGAGGACTGGGCGGTCATAAGACAGACGCACTCATGATGGTGACAAATGCACCCAGATTCAAGGCCAAGTCTGACCCATAGACTGTAAACGGACACAGCGAACCCACGAGCCGCCACGTTCCACATAGGAAGTGGGCATGGGCGTGCTTCCGGCTCCATCGACAGTTTCCAAGTGACTTAACGGAGGAATACTCTCACCTCTCTGTGTAACTGCTGCTCTGAGCCTCGTGATTTTGGTCTTAAAATGTTTGTATAAACCCGCTCTGCATGATCCTGGTGTTTTAATTTTGTTATTTTGTCCATAAAAGCTGGCCTCGTGAGCTTCATTTGGTTTCATTTGACATACTTCCTTAGTCCACTTCTTTATACAATCTATGGTTTGACCCAGTGAATTATAATTGTCAAATTAGGTTACACTATTGAACAGATACTACAATGCACATCTTTGTACAACGATGGCCAAGAGTTTAAGGAATTGGACGTAAGATCCGATGGGAGATGTCCTATATTAAGTTTTTTTCTGATGTGAGGTTTTATCTTAGTCAATAAAACATTTGGTTGCACTTATAAGTTTGTTTTCGTATTAATAAATTTAGTATTAGTATGCATTACATGAGGAAACACAACCAGGATGGCCGAGTGGTTAAGGCGTTGGACTTAAGATCCAATGGACAATAGTCCTCGTGGGTTCGAACCCCACTCCTGGTAACAGTTTAGATATCAGGTTTTAATTAGGAAATACACCCAGAGCAATACAGTTAATGGATCTAGGTTCAGCCAAGATCATGTTTGGGACTTTAAGTAAATGTAATTAGACTTTAAAAGCTGATGTTGTTGAGAACGTGTCATGTTTGAACAATTATTCATTAGGGATGTAACGATATCCAAATCTCACGATACGATATATACTGTGATATTTTGAAAAAACTGTGAATATGCTACTTTTTCCTCTTAAAATGCTGTGACAAGTCTTGATTCAAAGAACTAAGATTTAACTGAACGGCTATTTGTTCATGTAGTTTGCACCAAAATGGAGCAAAGGATCATGGTCGATGTAGTTCCCTCTGCTTTTTTAGCTATTGCTGCACCATAACTCTTAATTTAAGCAAAGAGACTTGTGATTCGATATACTGTGATGGTCCACGATATTACTGAGAGACTTCTAACAATACGATATCATGATATTTTGGTTATTGTTACATCTCTAATTATTCACACAAAGCTGTTCAGTAGTAGAATATATATATTTACATAATACAGTTTGATCCATTCTGTTATAAGTTAACTGTGTTTTGAGTCCCGACACTAGTAGTAATTAATATTGTTTGAATATTGTTATGGACAATATTCAATATGGACAATATGAGATGGACTGGTGCATCTCTACTTTTAAGTTGGACAATAAAGCCTTTTGAATGTTTTTAAGTTTTATCGCTCTGCTTTTTTTTTTTTTTTTTTCTTTATCCATTCGTTCTTTTGTGTATTGTCATGTTTTTAAGTTTAAAGAGGACCAGGATGGCCGAGTGGTTAAGGCGTTGGACTTAAGATCCGATGGGAAATGTCCCACGTGGGTTCAAACCCCACTCCTGGTAAAGCAAAATCAAGAAGTTGTGAAGAAGCTATTTTATATTTATGGTGTCTTGAAAATTCAGATTTCCTCAAATAATCCAATGTATCATCAATCATAACTCACCCTAACAGAAGTACAATAACAAGTTTTGTTTTTTTTTTCATTTTTCGATTTTGTGTTTAAATAAATAATGGAAAAAAAACTGATAACGGCCGTTTCCCGTTTTCCGTGGTCTCAGTCCTGGTCTCAATCCTGGTCCCGGTCTGGTCCCAGAGTCAGTCCAAGCCTGGCCCCGATCTAAATCCCGGTCTCAGTCCCAGTCTGGTCCCAGACTCAGTCCTGGTCTGGACCCGGTCTAAGTCCTGGTCTCAGTCCTGGTCCTGGTCTCAGTCCTCGTCCTGTTCCCCCCGGTCTGATCTTAGACTCAGTCCTGGTCTGGTCCCGGTCTAAGTCCTGGTCTCAGTCCTGGTCCTGGTCCCGGTCTCAGTCCTCGTCCTGTTCCCGCCCGGTCTGATCCTAGACTCAGTCCTGGTCTGGTCCCGGTCTAAGTCCTGGTCCTGGTCCCGGTCTCAGTCCTCGTCCTGTTTCCGCCCGGTCTGGTCCTAGACTCAGTCCTGGTCTGGTCCCGGTCTAAGTCCTGGTCTCAGTCCCGGTCGGTCTGGCTCTGGTCTGGGCCTGGAACAGGTTCAGTCCTGGTTCAGTCCTGGTTCAGTCCCACATCGCAGTTTAAATCACGTCGTTATCCTTTTTTTTTTTTTTTTTTTTTTCATTATTCATTTAAACACAAAATCAAAAACTGAAAAAGCAAATCGTTATCCATTTTTCATTTTGGTTTTGGAGACAAATAATGAAGAAAATTGTTGTTTTCGTTTTCTTATTTTTGGTTTTATATTGAAAAATTAATGAACAAATGACACACGGGCTCATATCTTTAGTTGAACAAGAATTTCTTTAGTCGACTGCAGGTTTACAGTATAATGGTCCTTGTCCTTTCACTGTACATGAAACAGTAACCAATGGTGAGTCAGCCTGAAGTCATGTGACCCCGGTGCACATGCTGTACAGATGTGAAGCCTGCTATTATCTCCGCAGACACAGAGGAGTGAGTCAAAGTCTGCACTCTCCAAACTCAAACCAGAGGGATCAGGAGGAAAAGAAGGAAGAGGAGGAGAGCAGGTGGGCTGACCCTGACCACAGCCACATGAGTCACAGGAAATACAATGGAGACTTTGAAGTTTGCAGGAATCATACCGGATTAAATAACAGGACTTGCTGAATTGACTTTGGAGCACTTGCCAAATATGAAAAACAGAACAAGTTCATTTGAAACGTCTGAAACAGTTCGCAGTCGTTCAAAGTTTTCCTCACTTACCATTTACAGAAACATTTTAAATTGAAATCTATGGTGTCGCTTGAGAAGTTCAAGATCATTTTAAAAAGCTGTGGTGATGGTTTTACAACGTGGTACTTTCTGGTTTGACTGTTTTGTATTGATTCCGTTGGCTGCTACCTCGGTTGGTTAAATAAAGGTTAAATAAATAAAATTCCGAGATAATTACTCACGTTTCGTAACTTTCAGAGTGAGTTTTCCACCAACTAGCATGCAAACGTGCACTTTATAATTTGATGCAGGCATATTTTGACCTTGAGCTGCTTGTACATACTGAGGCAGGACAGATTTCGCTCAAATGCTTGAGAAAATCAGGTACAGGGCGTTTAACTATAGTTTTCTGTGAGATATAGTCTTGTTTCGACAATCCAAATTATATCTAAAGTAAAATAACCAAAAACATGGACTATATCCAGTGTTGGGGAGTAACAGATTACATGTACCGGAGTTATGTAATCAGAGTACAAATTATGAGTAACTGTATTCGGTTACAGTTACTGTTTTAATGAGTGGTAATTGGATTACAGTTACTTTGTTGAAATAAATGGATTACACTGCAGTATTTTCCTGTTTTCACATTTCGGACTAAATCTCTTTTTTTTTTCCGGTAATTCCACTCATTGCCGGACACTAAACCAGGTCTAAACCAGGTCTAAACCAGGTCTAAACCAGGTCTAAACCAGGTCTAAAACCAGGTCTAAACCAGGACTAAACCAGGTCTAAACCAGGTCCAAACCAGGTCTAAATCAGGACTAAACCAGGTCTAAACCAGGTCCAAACCAGGACTAAACCAGGTCTAAATCAGGACTAAACCAGGTCTAAACCAGGTCCAAACCAGGACTAAACCAGGACTAAACCAGGTCTAAATCAGGACTAAACCAGGACTAAACCAGGTCTAAAACCAGGTCTACAACAGGATTTAACAGGACTAAATCATGCTGCGTGGACCGTGTCTCCTCCTCTTCTATCAATAATATTTTTAATACGGTTCAGTAAAGTCTGGGCTTTTCATTTTCTTTTAGCAGACAAAACTTCTTATGTGAAGATTTCCTCGTCTTTGCTTCTCTACAACAAATCAAGTAATCCAAAGTATTCAGATTAAATTACTCACTTTAAGTAATTTAATGGATTACGTTACAAACTACATTTTGAGGTATGTAATCTGTAATCTGTAGGGGAATACATTTTAAAAGTCACCTTCCGAACACTAACTATATCAGATCTAAACCTGGACTAAACCAGGACTAGCACAAAGCAGGGCTGCACAATATTGGCTTTCATTTCAGTGCTGCTGTATCAATATTACGGCGATTTTGAATCATATTTTTACACAATAATTTGTTAATATTGAAATATAAAAAGACACACTTCGATTTAGTCAAGATAACATGTTTTCATTACAAGAAAACAAAAACATTAATTCCAAACAAGAAAAAAAATCTGATTTCAGTCTTGAAAGATGGAGAACATTGGCAATTTTCTTTGTTTCTTGCCAATTAAAGCCTAAAATATCAGTACTTTTGCGTTATATTTTGGAACCCTATAATGTAAAATCAAACAAAACATTTCAGGTTCACAGCCAATTTCCAATTTCAGTTTTGTCTGAGGACATTGGAGAACTGAGAACTTTGGTGTTATTCTGATATTTTCTTTGTTTGTTGCCATAACGATTAAAGCTAAAAATATCAAAATCTTTGCATTATATTGTGGAACTTTAGTTAGTATAAATCAAACATTGCAGGTTCACAGCCCAAAACTTGGCAGTCTCCAAGTATTATTGTTTATCTTCTAGTTTCAGTTTTGCCTGAGGAGAACGTTGGTGTTATTTTCATATTTTCTTAGTTTGTTGCCATAACGATTGAAAATAAAATTGCAATATCAGTACTTTTACATTATATATAGTATTATAACAAAACATTTGAGGTTCACGACCCATACGTAACAATCTCAAAGCATTATTGTTTATCTTCCCGTTTCAATCTTATCTGATGGAGAATTTTGGTTTTTTGGCCCATTTCCAATTTCAGTTTTGTCTGAAAACATTGGAGAACTGAGAACTTTGGTGTTATTCTGATATTTTCTCTGTTTGTTGCCATAACGATTACAGCTAAAATTGCAATATCAATACTTTTTCATCATATTATACAAAACAAAACATTAAGGTGCACAACCCCATGACATGACAATCTCAGAGCATAATTTTTTTTCTTCCAGTTTCAGTTTTGTCTGATGAAGAACTTTGGTGTTATTGCAATATTTTCTTTGCTTGTTGCCATACCAACTGAAAATAAAATTGTAATATCAACACTTTTGCGCTATATTGTGGTAGTATAAAATCAAACAAAAGATTCAGGTTCACAGCCCATGACGTGACGATCTCAAAGCATTATTTTTTATCTTACAGTATCAGTTTTGTACGATGGTGAACATTGGTGTTATTTCGATATTTTCTTTGTTTTTGTTCTTTGTTTTCTTTGTTTGTTGCCGATTAAAGCTAAAAATTTCAATATTTTTTTTATATTTTTAGCATAAAATCAAACAAAACATTCCAGGTTCACAGCTCAGGACATGACAGTCTCCAAGCATTATTGTTTATCTCCCAGTTTCTCTTTTGCCTGATGGAAAATTTTGGCGTTATTTCCTTTGTTTGTTGCTGTAACAATTAAAGCTAATTTTGTAATATCAATATTTTTTACATTACATTCTAGAGCCCTATAGCATAAAATCAAACAAAACATTTCAGGTTCACAGCCCAGGACATGACGATCTCCAAGCATTATTTTATATCTTTTTCAGTTTCAGTTTTGTCCGATGGAGAACATTGGTGTTATTTCAATATTTTTTTTGTTTGTTGTCAATTAAAGCTAAAAATTTCAAATATTTCAAGCTCCAAGCATTACTGTTTATCTTCCAATTTCGGTTTTGTCCAATGGAGAATTTAGGCATTATTTCCTTTGTTTGTTGACGTAACGATTAAAGCTAAAAATATCAATACTTTTACGTTATATTGTGGAGTCGTATAGTGTAAAATCCAACAAAACATTCTAGGTTCACAGCCCATGACATGACGATCTCCAAGCATTATTGGTTTTGTCCGGTGGAGAACATTGGAGTTATTGCGGTATTTTCTTAGTTTGTCGCCATACTGATTAAAGCTAAAAATTTCAATATTTTTGCGTTATATTGTGGAGCTTTATAGCATAAAATCCAACAAAACATTCCAGGTTCACAGCCCATGACATGGCGATCTCCAAGGATTATTGTTTATCTTCTAGTTTCAGTTTTGTCCGATGGAGAACATTGGTGTTATTTAAATATTTTCTTTGTTTGTTGTCGATTAAAGCTAAAAATTTCAATATTTCAGTCTCCAAGCATTACTGTTTATCATCCAATTTCGGTTTTGTCCAATGGAGAATTTAGGCATTATTTCCTTTGTTTGTTGCCGTAATACTTTTGCGTTATATTGTGGAGTCGTATAGTATAAAATCAAACAAAACATTCCAGGTTCACAGCCCATGACATGACGATCTCCAAGCAATATTGTTTTTCTTCCAGTTTCGGTTTTGTCCGGTGGAGAACATTGGCGTTATTCCGATATTTTCCTAGTTTGTCACCATAATGATTAAAGCTAAAATTTACATACTTTTGCGTCATATGGTGGAGCTTTATAGCATAAAAATCAAACAAAACATTCCAGGTTCACAGCCCAGGACATGACGATCTCCAAGCATTATTGTTTATCTTTCAGTTTCGGTTTTGTGGTGAAGACACTCAGCTCCCGAACCGCAGACACATTAAACACCTCCGAGACCAATCGAAGCCTTTAATAAAATCAACTGGAGTTTTATTGACCCACATCAGACAGACCACACTTAAGCCGTCCCGACTGCGCTGTGCGGTTAGCAACGGACAAGAGCACTTTCAATAACACTGAATAGCGACCTGTGAACAATGTAAGCTGTTAGACTTGACTAATACGCTTGTCAAGTCTCCATGGTCTGGTTTAGTTAAGGCTTATTCTGAGTTAAGTGCGCATTGTGTAACATTGAGATGTTATTGCTTTGTCTGGAATGTTTCACAGTATGGCATTAAACCGCTGTATATTCATGGAGACCAAACTAGACCAAGTCAGATCGCAGAAAGCTGAGTATTTTTGAGCTATAAAACCACTTGTAATTGAATAAATGCAAGGTAGATCTGTTTTAATGTCATACTGCGGAACATTCCAGGCAGAGCGGTGACGTATCCATAGAAACAAGAAAGTTACGAACCAAACAGTTACACAGTGCACCTTTAACCTTTAATTTAGGCTCGTTTAAACTATGGCTTAGTTCCGGGGCAAGTGTTGGGACGGCAATCGCTCAGTTGTTAGAGCCACGTCGATATATCGATTCTTGCTCAGACTAGTGCTTACTCTTGTTGTGTCCTCGGGCAAGACACTTAAGCCACTTCTTTTTTTTTTTTTTTTTTTTTGCGGAGTGGTCTAATAAGAGATGATACAAAAAAAATAAAAAAATACACAAACATATAGCGTTAAACAGATTAGACTATTTAAAGGGGCAGTACGTGATTTTTTTTGTAAAATAGTCTTTTCTTGAAGGTCACACCACATGATATTTGAAAAAAATTGACACTCTCACACAATATTTGTTTGTATATTATGGGGGAAGTAGCTTATCCGGTTTCACTTTGTGGAAACCGTCTGACCTCACAGCATTAGGATTCGTTCGCTCGACGGTAGACGGGTACTTTTTATTTAACCAATCGCTGTTATTTGGTCGTGACGTATGTAATGCGCCAAATCCCGTAGGAAGAAGGGCAAAAACATCTTTCCCCTTGATAAAATTCACCAAACATTCTCTTTGTTCCGGCTTTAAATCCTCGATCTCGGGAATCGTTGGCAACACAGAATGTCTGTCTTCGTCTACATCCATCTCGACCGCTTTGTTTACAGTTGTGCTGTTCCACAAAAGGGACCCAGTCATGACTTCACAGCTCTTCAGGGTTCTTAAAAACCTTCTAGTATATTCTGACTCCAGACCTAGTCGCTGGAGAGAAATGAAATTCATTGCGATATTTTGTGGAGGCTGACAAAACTGTTAATATGCTACTTTTCCCTCTTAAAATGCCTTGAAAAGACTTAATCCAAAGAGCTAAGACTTAAAAGTGCTTAGAACTGTTATTTCTTCCTGTAGTTTGCACTGAAATGGAGCAAAGGATCATGGTCTATGTCGTTCTGTAGTCTATTGCTGCACCATAACTCTTAATTTAAGCAAAGAGACTTGCAATTCGATATATTGCGATGGTCCACGATATTATTGCGAGAACTTTGACGATGCGATATCACGATATTTCGGGTATTGTTACATCCCTAGTGACATATTTGGATCAGTTTTGTCTTATTTAATTTGTGTTTTGAGGAAATAAATCAGTTTTTAGTCTTGTTTTGGTATCGGTTGAATCCATAGTATCGGAATCAGTATCGGAACTGAAAAAGCGGTGACAAAACAACTCCACTCTGGCCTCTGAAAGTTGCGAAAAACTCCTTGCGATTAAGACACCAATGAGTAATAACTTTGGATCACTGCAAACTGCTTAAAATGAACTAGTTGTGCTGTTCATGTTTTTAAGAGGAAACAGGTAATTAGTTTATTTAATTGCTTTATCTTGGTACATAAAACCCCTTCCCTCAGTATGTGTTCCAGATAAAAGATTACATGACTAAACAGCATGTCATCTCTGTAATTACTTAATCCGATTAGTAGTTGCAACACAAGATATCAAATTCTTATAAACCCACACACACCACGAAAAATCATCTGCAAGTAATTTTTACAAGGAAACAAAACGCCAAATATCTTCGCTAGAAAAAAAAATGAAAAAATACAGAATTTCAACATATCTTCACATTTTGTTCTGTTTTGTTTCTATGGTAAAAAACGTTCCCGGGAGGTACAATGTCCTTTTGTTTGGACCACCTTCGCACTCAGTCAAGCCTATAATCATTTGGGTGAGTAAAAAGGTAAAAAGACATGACTAAAGGACGTTTGAGTGGTTGCCGGAGCTGTTGCCGTTGCTGTATATCTCCTAATGTGATGAAAGTCAGGGTAACTACTGCGCTGTAATAACAAAGCTGACAACCCCAGTCTAAACAGCTCCGATTGTGTGAGTCAGTCCAGCTGGTAAGGGTGACCTCAGCTAGACTCGTGCACGCGCTCACACACACACACACACACACAAACACACACACACACAGTAAAAAACACGCACGCGCACGCAGTAAAACACACATACGCTGGGTCTGTACTGCTTTTTAGGGACATCGCGTTGATTTACATGCCTTTCCTGGAGACACATCCTTCTTGCCTTTAACCTTAACCTAAATCTGAACTTTAAAGAGCCCATTTTACGCTATTTTCTGATTTTTGTTATGAAGTTTTTGTGCGCGCGTGTGTGTTGCCGAGTATTTCTCACGTTGTCGAGGCTCCTTATGGGGACAAAAATGAGGTCCCCATGACGTAACTCCTTTATTAATAGACCAACAATGAGGTTTAAAGGTTGTGTTTTGTTTCGTTCACACGTGTTTAACACAAAAAAGCTGCATATTTAGGCTCAGTTCTTCTCTCAAATGAAAAAAAAAAAACACCCTGTCCCACCGTGTCATGTCATGTGGCAATACAGGACGTGCTCCACTGTGTTTTTAAACTCCATACAGCAACAAAACTAGAATCACTTGGATAAATTTCAGCCCTAGAATTGCCAATTTGTACCGAACGAAAGGTAAAAGGACTTGAAAACTTGAAAGCACAAAGTGGAACAGAGCATTTTGAGCTTTGGAGATGTAGACAGACTAATAATAGAAAGTTACTCAAACATGTGGGAAAGAAACAAAACACAACTTCGGGTATGTTTTTGAGAAGGACAAACATTATAACATGGCTTAAAGCTCACGAGGATAAATTTTGTGTAATGTTGGACCTTTAAAGTCACGTTGTTGATCTATTAATAAAGAAGTTCCATAACGCGAACCTCATTTTTGTCCCCGTAAGTAATTCAGGTCTAGCCCCATTCATCAGCTGGTTTCACTTCATGGAAACCGTCTGACCTTGCAGCATTAGGATTTGTTCGCTCAACGGTAGGTGGTTACTTTTTTATTTAACCAATCACTACTATTTGGTCGTGAAGTATGTAATGCGCCACTAACGGGGATAACTGGTATATTAAACTTTTCCCAAATCCCGTAGGAAGAAGGACAATAACGTCTTTCCCTTGATAAAATTCATCGAACATTCTCTTTATTCCGGCTTTAAATCCTCGATCTCGGGAAAACACAGAATGTATGGCTCTTCGCTGATTGGCTGGTGCCTGAACTCGCACTTCCGGGGTTCCTGACCGAGTCGCTGGAGAGAAATGAAATTGAGCACAGGCACTAGGTGGCGCCAGCCTTGGCTACCAATTTGTACCGAATGAAAGGATTTGAAAACTTGAAAACACAAACTGGAAAAGAGCATTTTGAGCTTTGGAGATGTAGACAGACTAATAATAAAGCGTTACTCAAACATGTGAGAATGAAACAAAACACAACTTGAGAAGGACAAAACATTATATAACATGGCTTAAAGCTCACAAGGATCAATTTTGTGTACTGAAGGACATTTAAACCACGTTGCTGATCTATTAATAAAGAAACTGCATAATGGGGACTTCATTTTTGTTGCCGTAACAAATTCAGGTTCCCATGAATTGATGCTGTATCGATATAGAGTATTTTTTGGCATATTTTACTCAATTATTTTGTTACAGTGCTACAGTTTTGTTGTTTGTCTAGAGGAAGGAAACTCATTTATGTGACACATTTGACATTTTCACTGTTTGTGTGTTTCATATGAACTTTGCACAAGAAGTGGTTTAACAAAGACTTTTTAGTGTCACAGCCATGACTTAGCCTTTATTTTTTATTGTATCGAATCAATTTGATATCGTATCAAATCAAAATTCCACTGTATTGAGGTATCGTATCGGCAACTTCTTAGTGATACCCAACCCTAGACATTGTAGTTCCCACAATGTGACACACAAACAAATGCAGTAAAACTCATGAACTTGTAATAAAACTGCTTCTTGGGTTGCAAAAGTTGCTTCACATTTTGGATCGGTTTGCATTATTTCCAGTCCTTGTTTGATCCTGGTTTGGTAGTCTGAGTTTATACATGTTGTAGCTTTGGTTTATAACTGGTTTATATTTTGGTTTAGTCCTGGTTTGGTTTTGAAACGGTGCGGTTAGTGATTTAATCCTGGTTTAGTCTGGGTGCAGTCTCGGTGCAGTCCTCAGACTCCTCGTGTAGTCCTGGTTTGTGCTGGTGTAATCATGGTTCAGGTCTGGTTCAGTCCTAGTTTAGTCTTGGTTTAGTCTTGGTTTAGTCCTGGTTGGGTCCTGCCCCCAGACAGTCCTGTTTAGTCCTGTTTTCGTCCCAGATTCGTCCCATTTGAGTCCTGTTTTAGCCCAAATTCCATTCCGGTTTAGCCCTGGTCTAGCCAATTGTTAAGCCCAGGTTCAGTCTTGGCACAGTCCTCATTTAGTCCTGGTTCAGTTTTTGTTCTCCTGCTTTAGTCCTAATTTAGCCTTGGTTCATTCTTGCTTTTGAACTGCTATAGCCCCGGTTCAGTCCTCCTGGTTCAGTCCTGGTTTTGTCCCAGTTGAGTCCTGTTTTAGTCCTGTTTTAGCCCAAATTCCTTTCTGGTTTAGCTCTGGTCTAGCCAGTTGTTTAGTCCTGGTTCAGTCCTGTTTTAGCCCTGGTTCAGACCTGGTTTAGTCCTGTTCAATCCTGGTTTGGTACTGTTCAGTTTTAGCAAAGTCCTCATTTAGTCCTGGTTCAGTTTTTGTTCAGTCTTTGTTTAGTTCTGTTTTAGCCCTGGTTCAGTCCTGCTTTAGTCCCGGTTCAGTCCCACTTTAGCCCTGGTTTTAGTCCTGGTTCAGTCCCACTTTAGCCATGGCTTTAGTCCTGGTTCAGTCCTGGTTCAGTCCTGCTTTAGTCTTGGCTTTAGTCCTGGTTCAGTCCTGGTTCAGTCCTGCTTTAGTCTTGGCTTTAGTCTTGGCTTTAGTCCTGGTTCAGTCCTGATTCAGTCCTGGTTCAGTCCCGCTTTAGCCCTGCTTTAGTCCTGCTTTAATCTTGGTTCAGTCCTGATTTGCTCCTGCTTCAGTCCCACTTTAGCCCTGGTTTTAGTCCTGGTTCAGTCCCACTTTAGCCATGGTTTTAGTCCTGGTTCAGTCCCGCTTTAGAGAGCCTTTAGTCCTGGCTCAGTCCGTCCTGCTTTAGTCCTAGTTCAGTCCTGGTTCGGTCCTGGTTCAGTCTTGCTTTAGAACAGCTTTAGTCCCGGTTCAGTCCTGGTTCAGTCCTCCTTTAGTCTTGGTTCAGTCCCACTTTAGCCATGGCTTTAGTCCTAGTTCAGTCCTAATTCAGTCCCACTTTAGTCCTGCTTTAATCTTGGTTCAGTCCTGGTTTGGTCCTGGTTCAGTCCTGCTTTAGAACAGCTTTAGTCCTGGTTCAGCCCCACCTTAGTCCCGGTTCAGTCCTGGTTCAGTCCTCCTTTAGTCCCGGTTCAGTCCCACTTTAGCCTTGCTTTGGTCCTGGTTCAGTCCTCCTTTAGAACAGCTTTAGTCCTGGTTCAGCCCCACCTTAGTCCCGGTTCAGTCCTGGTTCAGTTCTCCTTTACTCCTGGTTCAGTCCCACTTTAGCCCAGCTTTAGTCCTGGTTTTAGTCCTGGTTCAGTCCCACTT